>NC_090266.1:284920032-285280032 GCF_040414725.1 Anabrus simplex | reverse complement strand
TAAAAATTAGTATTTAGAATCTTCATTAAAAATAAAGGAACACGTATTTTTTTGTTTTCGGAAAATCCCAATAGGAGGGGTGAAAAGGGGTGAAAAATGGGTTGAATGCCTTTAAAGAGAATACTTATATCTTAGAAACTGAATATATTACAGACCTGAAAATTGGTATTTGGGATCTACTTTAAAAATAAAGAAATAGGTATTTTTTCGTTTTGAGAAAATCCAAATAATGGGGGGTGAAAAGGGGGATGAAATTTTTAAAATGAGTGTATCTATATCTCAAAACTTTTAAAGTTTATAGATGTAAAATTTGGTATTTAGAAATCTCCTTTAAAAATAAAGAAACACGTACTTTTTTTTCGGAAAATCCTAATAGGAAGGGTGAAAAAGGGTGAAAAATAGGTTGAATGCCTTTAATGAGGCTACTTATATTTCAGAACCTGAAAATATTACAGACCTGAAAATTGGTATTTGGGATGTACTTTAAAAATAAAGAAACAGGTATTTGTTCGTTTTTGGAAAATCCAAATAATGGGGGGTGAAAAGGGGGGTGAATTTTTAAAATGAGTGTGTCCACATCTTAAAACTTTAAACGTTTACAGATGTAAAAATTGGTGTTTAGAATCTCCCTTAAAAATAAAGGAACACGTATTTCTTTGTTTTCTCTAAATCCCAACAGGAGGGGGTGTAAAAGGGTGAATAATGGGTTGAATGCCTTTAATGAGGATACATATATCCCAGAAACTGAAGATATTACAGAACTGAAAATTTGTAAATGGGATCTCCTTTAAAAATATAGAAACACGTATATTTTTGCTTTTGGAAAATTCAATTAATGGCGGTTAAACAGGAGTGGCAAATTGGGGTGAATTTTTTGAAAGACTATATCTACAGAATATCTGAGAAGCGTAATATGTTACAGACGTAAATAGTGGGTATTTGGAATCTCCTGTAAGTGTAAAGAAACATAGGTGATTTGTCTTTGGAAACTCCACTTAAGGGGAACTAAAATGGGGTGAAATTTTAAAATGAGAATTTCTACAGTATATCTCAAAAAACTTAACATGTTACAGAATTGAAGGTATTTTTTATCCTATTAAAAATAAAGAAAAGTGTATTTTTACTTTTCGGAAATACAACTTAGGTAGTGGGGGGTGGGGGGTAAAAGTGACTGAAAATGGTGTTGAATTCTTTTAATTAGGCTACTGATATCTCAAAAATGAAGATGTTACACACGTGATTTTTTTTTTTTGGAATCCGCTTTAAAAGAAAACAAACACGTATTCTCGGAAAATCCAATGAAGGGGATTTGGAGTGTTAAAGGATAGAAAAAGTTAATTGACTTAATTGTATGAGAATACATACATCTAATAAAAACTAAACTTGTTACAGACGTGAAAATTGGTATTTTGATCTCCTTTAAAAACAAAGAAAAGCGCGTTTTGGGGGGAAAATACCTTGGGGGGGGGGGCGGGAGTGAAAAGGAGTTGAATTCCTTTCATGAGGACACATAAATCAAAAATTGAAGAGGTTAGAGTGGTTATAATTGGTATTTAGAAGATCCTTTACTATTAAAGGAACAAGTATTTTTTGCTTTAATATCACTTTGTGAGGGGGGGGGGGGAGTGTGGAAGGAAGTTAAAAAAGTGAATTATTTTTAAGGGGATACTTATATCTCAAAACTGAAGGTAATAAACGTGAACATTGGTATTTGGAATCTCCTTTAAACATAAAGAAACACGCCTTCTTTTAATTTTTTGGAGGGTGGGGGTAAATAAACTTAACGGCGGTGGGGTGTAAAAGGAGGTGAGACCAATTGATTTTACTGTTCGTAATGTACTTATAAGGAGCCTCCGTTGCTCAGTCGGCAGCGCGCCTGCCTCTCACAGCTGGGTTCCGTGTTTCAAATCCCGGTCACTCCATGTGACATTCGTGCTGGACAAAATGGAGGCGGGACAGATTGTTCTCCGGATACTCCGGCTTTCCCTGCCATCATTCATTCCATCAACACTGTCCAATATTTCATTTCATTTGTCACTCATCGATCATTGCCCCAGAGGGGAGCTTTGGCAGCCGGCACAATTCCTATTGTCGCCGCTAGATGGGGCTTTATTCATTCCATCCCTGATCCTGTCGAATGATAGGAAACAGGCTGTAGACTTGCGATGTACTTATTCTGATCATAAACCGATCATTTTTAACCTTTCCTGGGTTCTTTTTCAACAGCCATATTTTCCTTCGGAGAACGCTCTTAGATTAGAGTAGATTCTCCTGGCATATAAATAAAAATTTTAACACATTTGAAATAAACGATAGGAATGAGATTGGCCGTCAAATTGTTCACCTCTATAATAAGGTCAATAATACACGGAGGGATGTCATTCGTATCGCCAGAAATTCCGCACACTTGCCCACGCGCAACAATGGTGCTGGTCACATAGTTAGCAATGACAATGGCAGCAGATGTATTTTACCGCCAAGTAGCGGTCTTGCATATTGCTGTGGGGTCCAGAACATATAATAATAATAATAATAATAATAATAATAATAATAATAATAATAATAATAATAATAATAATAATAATAATAATAATAATAATAATAATAATAATAATAATAATAATAATAATAATAATAATAATAATAGTAATAATAATAATAATAATAATAATGTTCTGGACCGTCGTTAAATGTGCGGACCACGCTGGAAACGGGTCCTGGAATTGCAGGCCCTAATGACTAAGAATGCAGTCCGGTCGCGGGTTCAGTGCCGCCAAGACACCCAAGACGACACCACGCCTGATCTGAAGGATTTGTTCCATATTAAAAATGCTTTTAGGAAAAGATGGCAAAGATTTAGGGACCCAAGTGACCGGGTGGTATACCTAGAACTAGCCCGGGAAGTACGAAATCGATTGCTGGAAGGAATGATTGAAAAGTGGGAGGAAACTTCCAGTAATCTATTAGAAAACGAGTCAGATCGAGAATTTTGGCTGATTCTCCCAGAAAAAGAGTCAGATCGCGAATTTCGGTGGATTATATATAAAACAATAAGCATTAAAATATAAATTTCAGTATAATACCGTAGCGAAGCACGGGTATCATGCTAGTTACAAAATAAAGCCGTAGGTTCACAAATGAACCATATATCGTCACTGTGCGAGCAATACCGCGAATCTGACAAATGTTCTTCCTATCCATAATTTTCCATATGTCTGGTTACGCCCCCAGACCAGTATATGCAGTCCATCAGAAAAAAAATCGTTGTGTTCATTGTCCAGTGCTGACGTGTAAAGGGAAATAAACCTTACCGTATCACACTGTAGGAATGTATGATTGCATGACGTATTCATGCACTCCTATATATAGTATAATGTAGTAAAGCTTAATTTTCTTTTACACTTCCGCATATTAATATGAACATAACGAAAACTGCTGTAATTGTCTTAAGGAAAATAATGGATTGGAAGAGCAGTGTCAGATACGCAGTATCGTTTTATGAGCAACGATATCCTCTTTCCAGAGGAACAACTAGCACTACTGCACTGACCGAGTTTTGTGACAGTACAGAGCGTAACTTCAAGTTTTAAACTTAAACGTCATGAACGTCCGGTAACTATTTATCAATAATGCATTAAGCGTAACTTGCTGTATTCCAATGGTTATATATGCCCCTTATTTGTATCCTGTAGGTGAAAATAGGAAGTCACTGAATACTATTTTCAGGACGGCCGGGAGTGACATTCAAACCACTCACCATCCGACTGCAGCAAACTCGCTCGAATAGCGTGTCGCTGACAACTACGCCATGCTGCTCGAATTTGCCAGCCCGTTAATAAATAAAACCATTGTTAGAACGCAACTGTCCGGCTGCTTAGCTGAATGGCTAGCGTACTATCAGTCCATCCTTGAGGCCTCGAGTTCGATCACCGTCCAGATCAGGGATTATTACATTAACAAGTGCATTCCTGTGGCTTGGGGACTGGGTGTTCCCGTCGTCTTCAGCACTTGTTCGGAGCACACAAGACACGTCGCTCACCACCACCACCACTACATTAAAACGCAGCACATCTCCTGTAATGGTTGGTGTGAAGACTGGCCTTCGGCCATAAAACTCTCCTAAAACACCTACAACCCCAGATCCCGCAGATAAACGAGATAAAACACAGTGTAACAGAAGCGATTACAGCAGCATCGCTGCTCGCTTCTCGCCAAGGAAGTCCGGGTTTAATTCCCAACAAGTGTACGTGGGATTTACGATAGGAAATTCCACATCCAATTAGTTGGACTCCGCGTAAAAAAGGAGATCGCGCGACTTATGATCACAAAAGTAAAGATCACGTACAATTCTAAGCGTAGTTCACTTTTTATTAGAAGAAATGAGAATGCAGCTTCAAATCGTTTGTGTACCTTTAAGAGAGTGACACTCTCGAACATAGTGGTCCTGAGATATGGTGCACATTGATACAACAGGTGTTCGGAATGTCCAACATTGGCGGTAACATATGCTCCGCACCAGCGGAGAAAATTCTATTGAACCCGCCTCAGTACCTCGTGGTTTTGACCGATGTCCTGAATAGCTTCCAAGACAAATTCCTTGGGCTCTTGCAAGGTGTCCGCTTCTCTGCGATACAACCTAGATTTCACGTAGCCACAAAAGAAGTAATCTAAGAGGACTAGATCGTGGCTTCTTGCCGGCCAAACCATAGATCCCAAAGGCGCAGTCAATTGCTGCGAATAAGTGGCAACCAGATGGCGGTGCACTGCGTTGGTAACACGCGGGACAACCTAGATATCACGTAGCCACAAAAGAAGTAATCTAAGAGGACTAGATCGTGGCTTCTAGGCGGCCAAACCGACAGGTCCCAAAGGCGCAGTCAATTGCTGCGAATAAGTGGCAACCAGATGGCGGCGCACTGCGTTGGTAACACGCGGGATGTTCCATAATATCGGAACCAATCAATATATATATTCCAAATATTTAATGTGACTTGGTAGAATCTGATGATGCTGTTTTAAGAAAGGAACATGTCAATCAACAGTGTGTATTTTTATTCCTTGTTTAATAATGCGTTATTTTACAAAGTTATAACGTAATATTTAACTTGTGTGTTCGACAGAGCGAAAAAGCTCTTAAGTCATGTTCAACTGAGTCGACACTAAAGTACGGCTTCCTTCTTAATAAATTATTCCAGTAAGGCTCAACTTGTAGAATTCCAGCAATGTACAGACGATATTTTAATTTCTGAAGGTCAAATGAACTTAATCGCTATCAACATATTGGGAGATTACTGACGAAAATGAGGTGTATTGGACTGGACAAAAGAGTGTTTGAATGGGTACAATATAGAACTCGCAGAATTAGAGTAAGGGGAGAATTATCTGATGCTGCAAAGATTAAGAGGGCAGTATTATAGGACGTTTGTATTTTCTCACGTATGTAAATGATATGAGTAAAGAAACTGAATCACAGACAAGGTGTTTGCATATTATGTAATACTTTATAGAGTAATAAATAAGTTAAAGAATTGTGAGTGAATGCAAAAAAAAATTAAAAAAAAAAAGAAAGACCTCTACACCGTGTTTGAAGTGGACAGCATTGTAAACAGAATAAGAAGTCAGGTTGTAAGTTTCACCAAGTGGTCCTCCTAGTTTTACTTACTGTGTTGGAGAGTTGCAAGTACCTCACAGGGATCACAGTAAGTACCTAGGTATTAATATAAGGCAAGATCTTCAATGGCGTAATCACATTTAGTAGGTTGTATTACCGAACTCTTCGTATGGTTATGAAGGTATTTAGGGACTGTAGTGAGGATGAAATGGAGGAGGCGTATAAGTCTCTGGTAAGACCCCGATTAGAGTATGACTCCTGTGTATTGGACCCACACCAGGATTACTTGATACGAGAACTAGAAAAGATCCTATGGAAACCAACACGATATGTTCTGGATGATTTCCGACAAAAGAGTAGTGTTACGAAAATGTCGAACACTTTGTGCAGGGAAGACTTGCGAATAAGGAGACTCGCTCTTCTAAGCGGTATGTTCCGAGCTGTCATTGGAGAGATGGCCTGGAATGACATTAATAGACAATTTTTATACAGACTGAGTGGGGCTTTGAAATGTATGGAGATAAAGTTGGAATTCAAGGGGGAAAATTTGGGCAGATATTTATTCATTTGTAGGACAAGGTATTGAGAAATTGGATTAATTTATCAAGGGGAATGTTCCATAAATTGCCATATTCTTTGAAATCATTTAAGAAACGACTAGGTTTATAATCGGTAGGGAATATGCCACTTGGGTGACAGCCAAATATGCAAATCAATTACGTTTCATTGATTGAATATACTTATTCGTTTATTCAGACTAGATTTAAATTTCCTTTCCATCATTAAATTTGTGGATTGACAGGTGAAAACCCGGTTATTTGACAATGTTCTTCCTTACCATTATTTTCCTTAAGACTGGTCACGCCTCTCAGCCACGTACGTATATGCAGTCCATCAGAACAATTGTCATTGTGTTTATTATTATATGCTCGTATGTACAGGAAAATGAACCTTACATGAATTATACTGAAGGAGTGAGTAAATATAACTAGCATTCATTCCTGCATCACGCGTACGGTACAATGTATGTAAGCCTGTATGGTCCATTTCCCTGTGCACACCAACATTTGAAAATGAACACAACGAAAATTGTTCTGATGGATTGCATATCCGTACCTGGCTGAGATGTGTGGCCAGTCTTAAGGAAAATCATTGTTTCGAAGAGCATTTTCAGATACTCGGATTTTCACGTTCGTTACAGATATACTCTGTTTCAAAATTTGATGGAATGTACTATCATGAATATCATGGTGCATGTCTTCATTATAACATGTCGGTCATTGGAATGCTACATTCAAACTTGAAAAGGACAGTAACAGAAACAATAAATGAATGAATGAATGAATGAATGAATGAATGAATGAATGAATGAATGAATGAATGAATGAATGAATGAAACAGCTCTTTTCCCATGAATACTTAGCTTCAGTATTCTAGTCTGATGAATCTTCTTTATCGTAATGCATTAAGCTCCCCAATCCATATTTTCCTGAAGCCAAGCTATCGATTTCTCTCAGCTTACTGACGATAGTCCAACATGCTCAATATCCATCCTTGAGAATATGCAGAGTGTGTCAGATCTATACCGACAGAAAATCAGGGATGCTCTTCGTGTTATGTTAATCAGACTGGCGGAGAACATTTTTCTTTTCGAGAAAATAAGTTTATGTGTTACTTCCGGATGACTAATTCAAATTGACGTACTTGCCCTATATTCTATGCCAGAGAGCCAGCCACTGCCTTTTGCTGTGCGTCAGAGGAGAGAGGGGAGGGAGACAGAGTTAATGCTCGGTGCGAATGCACAAGTTTATCGTTCGTTTCGCATAGTCGCTTCCCAGCCCCAGTAGGCAGTGTACAGTTTGTGCTGCACAAATTGACTACTATGCGAACTCCGTAGAAAGAGCAGATGAACTTGTACCAAAAATACAGGCAACTTTCCAGGTCTTTCGTGACACACCACGCATCCTGAAAATACTTGAAAGATCACTGCTACACCGTTGTGAACTGTGCATCGAAGTAGGACAGGAGCATATTGAACATCTCCTGTAATCAAACCATTAGGCGTATTGTTTCCTTCGTTCAGTATTTCATTCCATTTACAATATTGTGAGTGACGGAATACACAATCGTGGGGCGAATTGCATCTTCGACCATGTTAAATAGTAAAGAACGTTACTGCGACCAACAGACGAGAGGAGAAACGATCTGGCGCATTCCTTGACTGACAAGTGTGTCTTAATTACAGTACTCTGTGTGCAGTTACGGCTGTTTAATTAACGAACTGTCGATATTGCCTGTAAGAGACAAGGACAATCCTGTGCGAGTCGAACGAGACTTGTGCATATACGACATGCATTCATTCTTGCAGCAGGCGTACGGTACAATGTATGTAAGGTCCACTTCCCTGTGCATATCAACACTTGAAAACGAACACAACAAAAAATATTCTGATGGATTGCGTATCCGTAGGTGGCTGAGATCTTTATCTTCATCATACACTCCACTTCCCTCCCTCCCCTTCTCTTCCCTGAAGCACGGCAGCGGCTTGCGTTCTGACATCGCAAATACGACGAGTTTGTCAATTTGAATCACGCTCCGGAAGTAGCAAAATAACCTCATTTTCTCGAAAAGAAAGACTTTCTCCGCCAATCCGATTGCACCATCGTTCTTAACATAACATGCCTGATTTTTGTCGGTATAGTTCTTTTTTTTTAGCTATTTGTTTCACGTCGCACCGAAACAGGTAGGTCTTATGGCGACGATGGGATAGGAAAGGCCTAGGAAGTAGGAGGAAGCGTCCGTGGCCTTAAATAAGGAACAGCCCCGGCATTTTCCTGGTGTTAAAAATTGGAAACCACGGAAAACAATCTGTAGTGCTGCCGACAGTGTGGCTCGAACCCACTATCTACCGATTACTGGACACTGACCGCACTTAAGCGACTGCAGCTATCGAGCTCGGTCGGTATAGTTCTGATACACCCTGTATTTTCCAGTGTTGCGAAACACAAGGCATATCATAAAGCGATAATTTAAAATGAGCAGTGAGGCATTGGTGAAGATATTTGCTAGCAGACAGATCAGAAACCTGAGCTACGCAAATACAATGCTACAGGGACTAAGTGGGCTGGGGTGATGCATATGGCATGTTGGACAATTTATAAAGTAAACGCGTTCTTGCTGAAGATTTGGATGAGTTATTTTGATTTTAATGAAACTAGAAACTTAGATTTGTTCGAAGTGTAACCATTTACCTTCATGTTATCTCGTAATCAAGATGTAATAAGTGCGAGGTGGCGAGTATAAAGTGAAGATATTTCACTGTTTCTTCCAATTCAGAATCCTCTTTGGATTAAAACAAAAAGTGATTTTGAACTAGAATTTAATTGAAGGATACAAATATGAGTAAGAAATGTTCGTTACTCATGAGCTGAAATGAATTACCGCGAAAAACTATTTCGAGGCTGGTACGCTTACATTATTAGGAAATGCCCTCATAATAAAATACTTGACTTAATATTTTGTTCTTCGTTCGGCATGGACAGCGTCGTTGTTCTATGTACATTGTTTGTAGGTTGCCGACGTTTGGAATACATTACAGTAGTCGAATTTATCTGCCTTTTGGAAAAGGGTTACCTCAGATCACTCGTAATTTAATAGATAGTAGAAACGTCAACTTCAAAATACTTGATTCATCAGATGTCATGTTTTTAAAAATGCAATGTAAAATTGTTAATGCCACTCTAAATACTATTTCTTACAGCTATCATTGTCCGCCTCTGTGGTGTAGTGGTTAGCGTGATTAGCTGCCACCCCCGGAGGCCGGGGTTCGATTCCCGGCTCTGCCACGAAATGTGAAAAGTGGTACGAGGGGTGGAACGGGGTCCACTAAGCCTCGGGAGGCCAACTGAGTAGAGGTGGGTTCGATTCCCACCTCAGCCATCCTGGAAGTGGTTTTCAGTGGTTTCCCACTTCTCCTCCAGGTGAATGCCGGGATGGTACCTAACTTAAGGCCACGGCCGCTTCCTTCCCTCTTCCTTGCCTATCCCTTCCAATCTTCCCATCCCTCCACAAGTCCCCTGTTCAGCATAGCAGGTGAGGCCGCCTGGGCGAGGTACTGGCCATACTCCCCAGTTGTATCCCCCGACCAAGAGTCTGAAGCTCCAGGACACTGCCCTTGAGGCGGTAGAGGTGGGATCCCTCGCTAAGTCCGGGGGAAAACCGAACCTGGAGGGTAAACAGATGATGATGATGATGATGAGGATGATGATGATGATGACAGCTATCATTCCTTTTCGCACCCACGCCAGGCAAAATGTTGAGCTGTTGCCCTTTTCAACCCAAATCTTCATCTAAACGACTACAGAGACACTCACCAGATCCACGGAAATGATGACGATGGTCCTTCCAGTATCTAAAATTAAATAACTTTAGAAGTTATGATCAGCTGTTAAGTGGTGAATTCTGCTATAGGCCGCATATATCGGTGGTATACCGTCGTAAGAAATTGAGTGGATACATGGATGCAATTCTATCCTCGATATATGGTAGTGTTATCCTGGGATGCAGACACCTTGCTATAAAGTAACATTGCCATGATAGATCTTTGCCCGATTACAGAACAGGAATAGTCAATGCTTCATCAAAGAGAAAGGAAGGGAGAATTGTGCCAGTTGACAAGTGGCACAGGGATTTGTCGTACAGGGATCAGCGCTAGGGATACGCCTATTGATTGTTCTGAAAAAAGTCCACCTCGTCGTGTTTCTACGAAGAGAAAAGACATAAGCAACAGATGTGATCATTTCAGTGAAGTAGAAGGTAGTTCTGTTTGTGTATGGCTTTATGTGATTACCCTAGGAGTGATGTATTCTCAAAGGAGAGTGTGTGGCTACAGTAAGTTCGGAGAGTAATGACGAGTGCGTAAATCAAAATATGTTGATGATGATGATGATCGATGATTGCTGTTTTAAGGGGTCAGTCTCGAAGACATCACCCCAAATCTATCGACGTTGAGGACTAATGTCTTCGGATACGTGCAGAAATTAGAAATGAAAGGTAGATGATAATAATAATAATAATAATAATAATAATAATAATAATAATAATAATAATAATAATAATAATTTCTTTAATGTTATTTGCTTTACGTCCCACTAACTACTTTTACGGTCTTCGGAGACGCCGAGGTGCTGGAATTTAGTCTCGCAGAAGTTCTTTTACGTGCCAGTAAATCTACCGACACGAGGCTGTCGTATTTGAGCACCTTCAAATACCACCGGACTGAGCCAGGATCGAACCTGCCAAGTTGGGGTTAGAAGGCCAGCGCCTTAACCGTCTGAACCACTCAGCCCGGCAGACGATAACCAAAGTCCAGAATAACTGTATTATTTTTCAAATTGTGTCGACCGAAAATCTCACTTTCTGACAATCCACAGCCTGTTTCCATTCATTTGACCGGGTCAGAAATGGAATGACTGAAGCCTCCTAGCGGCGAGGATGGGAATTGTGCCGGCCGCCGAAGCCTGTCGCACTCCTCTGGGGCAATGATTAATGAATGATTAATGAAATTATGTTGGAGAGTGTTGCTGGAACGAAAGATGACAGGGAAAATTGGAGTACCCGAAGAAAAACCTGTCCCGCCGCCACTTTGTCCAGCACAAATCTCTCATAGAGAGATCGGGATTTGAACAATTGAATCCAGCGGTGAGTGGCCGGCGCGCTGCCGCCTGAGCCTCGGAGGCTCACTAAAATCTCACCCTAATCAGTTAAATTCTAATATACCAGCTAACATCTACGTCAGTGCTGAAAAAACTGAAATGATATTTCTGTTAAGGGCACTTTTCCTTTACGATATTATTATTATTATTATTATTATTATTATTATTATTATTATTATTTTTATTATTATTATTATTATTATTATTATTATTATTATTATTATTATTATTATTATTATTATTATTGTCCGACCCCGTGGTGTAGGGGTAGCGTGCCTGCCTCTTACCCGGAGGCCCCGGGTTCAATTCCCGGCCAGGTCAGGGATTTTTACCTGGACTTGAGGGCTGGTTCGAGGTCCACTCAGCCTACATCAGCCCTGTCCAACGCGGCCCCCGCGGGCGCCATGGCGCCCGAGGTGCCCTTTTATGGCGCCCTTCGCAATTAATTTCCAAATTAAATTTTACTTAATATTTGGAAACAATACTTTTGCACTTCAATAAATATTCTTACTTTTCTCTTAAAAATACCGTCCTCAAAGTCAGCAATTTTTTTATATCCGAACCTCCAAATACACAAAGAGCTCTGAGTAAGCCATAAATGTGATCTAGGCCTAACTGACTCGTGTCCGCAATTAGTGAAGAGATAGAAGTAAGGTTCAGAAAGAGAGCTATTCGACATGTAAGTAGTTGCGACAAAGGAAAATACTCCACAAACCTCTCACTGTGGGGGGATAGCGCCAGGTATAAGGCCCTCTCTACTCATGGAGCCAAATATAGCCGCATATTTATTCTGCCAAACAGGACCGCTTCCTTATGATTCAATTGATTGCAATGCCATAAACTACCTACCATGACAGAGTTTCACCAGGACGACAATGGGACACCCAATTGCCCACAAAGTAAATTTAATCCCAAAAAAGCTGTGCCGTAAACAATGAACAAACGATTTATGAGTCTTGCAATTGGAATGTTCCCAGTTGCTAGCTTTCAGGCGAACATTCAGTATTACTTGTGAGCTTATGCAGGGCTTTTGGAATACGTTTTGAGTGCATTGTGTTGTGATAAGTTGTACATTTAACATGTTTTGTGTGCTTTTTTTATTACTATTTAAACTTTAAATTATTCTGTTTATAATCAGTTATATTTCATTAAACACAACTCGTCTTAACGTGGCCTAAGGCAAAGAAATTATGAATTTAACAGTGAATGGGAGGACCAGTATTGCTTTTTTGAAAACAAAGGAAAGTCTGTGTGTTTATTGTGTAATGCTAGCGTGTCTGTTCCTAAGAGAAGTAATGTACAGCGACATTTTTTGACTAATCACAAAAAATTGACAGTGAATTTCCTGTTAATTCTGAACTAAGAAAACACAAAGTGAAAAACCTAAAATCTAAATTAGCATTGCAAGAATGTGCGTTTAAGAAGCTAGTTCTTACAAAGTTTGTTACGTCCTAGCTAAAAGGAAAAAAGATTTCAGTGATGGGGAAGTACTGAAAGAAGCTATGCTAAATGCCGCTGAATCTCTGTTCGAATCTCACAAAGATAAATCTGAATTGATATCTTCAGTCAAATGTCTTCAATCAGTTGTCTCACCAAACTGTTGCTAGGCGGGTTGAACAGATTTCTAATAATATGGAATCTCAATTACATCAGGATTTGAAATCGTGTGAACATTTTTCACTCCAGTTTGATGAAAGTGCTGATATGTCTGACACTGCTGAGTTGTGTGTATTTGATAGAATGGTTTTTAATGATTTTACAGTAAAGGAAGAATTTGTCAAGCTATTGCCACTTCATGGACGCACTAGGGGAGAAGATATATTTAATGATTTCGTTAAATTCACCAAAGAGAGTAACTTACCACTGTCAAAGATTGTCGCTATAACAACAGATGGGGCACTGTCTATGACTGGTAGAAATAATGGAATTCTTTCTCTTTGCGCTAAGGATGAATCATTTCCAAAATCCCTTTCTTATCGTTATATTATTCACCGAGAAGCTTTATGCACACAGGTTTTAAAGTTCGATCATGTCATGAAAATTGTAATTCATGTCGTGAATTATTTAAGATCGACATCTACTCGTCATGGATTGTTCAGAAATATTTTAAGTATGTCAGATTCGGAGTATGGTGACGTCATCCTTCATGCAGACGTAAGGTGGCTTAGTAGGGGGAAAACACTCGAATGGTTTTGCTGCCTGTTGGATGAGATACGAGACTTTATGAAATCATCTCCTGGGAAATATTATCACGAACTTGATGATATATCTTGGCTAATCGAATTCGCATTTTTGGCAGACATCACCTCGAAATTAAATGAGTTAAATCTCGAATTGCAAAGAAAAGATCATAATATTTCAGGTATGATGAGTATTGTCAATGTATTTGAAAAGAAAATGTATAGATTGTCCATTTAAATAGAAATTCCCTTTCACATTTTCCAAATTTGAAATCTACGGCAGATACAGTAAATGGCGGCAAGCGTGATTTTTAATCTCTTGCTAAACATCTTGAAACTCTTGGGTCCGAATTTGGTAGCAGATTAGCCAGTTTTCAATGCTTGAACCAGTGACCATGTTTATCAATAATCCCTTCGCTTTTGTTGACATATGTGAGCTTGGAGGGAGGGTGTGTGAAATATTCGAAAATTATAATCCTGAAGAATTAGAAAGGGAAATTTTAAGCCTTGAGTCAGACCTTTCTTTGACATCCTCCTACGCAACATGTGCCAATTTCTGGACTCTGGTGGAAGGTAAAAAATACCCATTACACGCAGTGTTGCTCTGAAGATGCAATCTTGTTTTGGTTCAACCTATCTTTGTGAAGTCGCGTTTTCGACTATGAACATATTAAAAAACCAATACCGATCCTGCCTGATGGACTCATACCTGGATGACGCGTTAAGAGCAGCCTGTTCCAGTTACACACCAGACTTTCCTCAACTTGCAGCGAGCATGCAGTGCCAGATTTCACATTAATTATGTGAGTAAATATATTTTCATATAATTTTTAATTGTAGATTTATTGTTATTATTATTATTATTATTATTATTATTATTATTATTATTATTATTATTATTATTATATAGTCGTTGTAGTACCGATAACAGTAGTCGAATTAGTGGAATCGTAACTGGCGCCCGCATACCCTTAGTTATCATGTGAATGTGCTCGCGTAGAAACGAACGTTGGACAGCCCTGGCCTACATGATTAGAATTGAGGAGCTATCTGACGGTGACATGGCGGCCCTGGTCTAGAAAGACAAGAATAACGGCCGAGAGGATTCGTCGTGATGACCACACGCACCTCGTAATCTGCAGGCCTTGGGGCTGAGCAGCGGTCGCTTGGTAGGCCAAGGCCCTTCAAGGGCTGTAGTGCTATGGGGTTTGGTTTGGTTTTGTATTATTATTATTATTATTATTATTATTATTATTATTATTATTATTATTATTATTATTATTATTAGCATTATACCCGCTAAATAAACAAGGGCCTTACTTAGGTCCGTTTAAAGTGTTTTATTGGCATTTGTTGGATGATGATAGTAAAGCGGATCACTACAATGGCTATAATGTCAATCTAAAGAACGGTTTCATTTGGAGAACCTTTGAAGGAACTGTTAATTCGTTTGTAAGAGGAAAACTGCACTTAAATTTATTATTTTTCGTAAACAGTATTTTCATAAAATACTATTCGATTTCCCAGTGTCTCAATGTCGTGATTCAATATAATTACTTTTCTTATAACTACATACTGGTGAGCGCAACATACAACTGACGGTGAAAATAATACGGGCTCTATGAGGAAAAGAAACGCATGTTTTTGAAGGACGGCCGTGCACTTTACTGATGGTGATTGTAAAAGCCAAGATAACTGTGAACTGTCCTTTTAGTATAAGGTGTGATCGCCATGTGGCATAGTCACTGGCCTCTTACCAATGCAGCCGCTGTTCGAATTCTCGCCAATGCATGTGGGAATTTTGAAATAGAAAGTCATGTCGCTGTGATTCAGATTCCACGTATAACTGGAGGTCCTGTGACCTTCATTACGATATCAGGAATCATGTAAAACTACAAGTATCAAAAGTAAGTCAATGTGACTCTGGGAAGCACTTTTTTCTCAATTTAGATTCTTTTTCTTTCTTCGAAAAATCCGCTTTGTAAGGATTTCCAGCTTCCAGTCTTTGACATTTTTTTTCTTTTCATAATAGCGGACCCTATTGCGCACATTTTGTCCCTAGAGAATTCTTGATTCCAGACTGCCCAGGTGAGAGGATGGTTGCCTAGTTGTATTTCCACTTAACATAATAATCACCACCACCTTCACCACCATTAAGCTGCCTCTGTAGATTTTCCAAAGTGGCATTCAATGAATATAACGTATGAATATTTTACGATATCATAAAATACTCCTTTTACAATTTCAGATTTCTTTAAAAATCCCTGACTGTGGGAACGTTTGGTCACCTAGTATTATTAATAATAATTTAGTGTGGCTATTTCAAGCAGGGTGCAGCCCTTGTAAGGCAGACCCTCCGATGAGGGTGGGTGGCATCTGCCATGTGTAGGCTAGGTAAATGCGTGTTATTGTGGTGGAGGATAGTGTTACGTGTGGTATGTGAGTTGCAGTGATGTTAGGGACAGCACAAACACCCAGTCCCCGAGCTATTGGAATTAATCAATGAAGGTTAAAATCCCCGACCCTGCCGGGAATCGAACCCGGGACCCTCTTAACCGCAGGCCAGTACGCTGACCATTCAGCCAAAGAATCGGACGGCCACCTAGTGTTTGTGCACGTATGTTTATTTTCATAAAACTTGGGAAGAGCTCACAATTATTAACATTCAAGGATTAGCATTTCAGCTCCTGGCCCAATTGGCTCTAGCTCAATCTCGGAAAGTCACAAATTTAAGGATCTTGTAAACGTGCACTCAGTCTCGGGTAAGAAATACTTAGTGCTGAGCTTACTCCTTCGGGAGCTTTCATAGCCTACATGGAGATGACTTTGTCTTTTCAGTGGATTTAACTCTCACTCGATAGGTGACGCTGCAGCTTACGTATAAACAGACTTCGGTGGTAGGGTCAAGTGGGACGGAGGGAGGAGGATAGGTCATTTGGGAGAAGAATGGACTCTACTATGGAGGGTAAGAGAAGTAGAGGCAGGCAAAGACTACAATGGTTAGACTCAATTTTTCATGATTTAATAGGAATCGAGGGCTTTGAAGAAAGAAGCGGGAATCTAAAAGGAGTGAGGCAAGGTTGCAGTTTGTCCCCTTCTTTTTCAGTGTTTATATAGAATAGATAGTAAAATATATCAAAGAGGAATTTGGAAAGGGAATTACAATCCAAGGAGAGGAAATTAAAACCCTGAGATTTGCCGATGATATTGTCATTTTCAACTGAGACTGCAGAAGAACTGAATATTGCTGAAGGGTATGGACAGAGTCTTGGGGAAAGTACAGGATAAATAAGTCCAAAACAAAAGTACTGGAGTGCGGTCGAACGGAGTCAGGTGATGCAGGCAATATTAGATTAGGAAATTCAATCTTAAAGGAAGTAGATGGATATTTTTACTTGGCAGTAAAATAACTAACGATGGCGGAAGTAAGGAGGACACAAAATGCACACTAGCACAAGCAAGGAAAGCCTTTCTTAGAAATACAAATTTGCTCACTTCGAACATTGATATAGAAATTAGAAAGGTTTTTGGAAGACTTTCATCTGGAGCGTGGCATTGTACAGAAGTGAAATATGGACGATAACTCTCTCAGAAAGAAAGAGAATAGAAGTTTTTGAAATGTGGTGTTACAGAAGAATGCTGAAGATGAGATAGATAGATCGAAACAAGAATGCAGAATTGGTGGGAGGAGATCGTTTCGGCTAAATTTGACGAGAAGAAGAAATAGAGTGATAGGACACACCTTAAGGCCTTTTCAGTTCGTTTTGAGGGAAGTCTAAGCGGTAAGAACGGTAGGGGTAGACCAACGTATGAATATGACAAGCAGATTGGAGGAGATGAAGGATGCAGTAGTTATGTAGAGATGAAAAGGTTAGCACAAAACAGGGTGGCATGAAGAGTTGCGTCAAACCAGTCTATGGACTTAAGACTCAAACAACAAGATGTGTAGACCTGAACGAGGCCACAGATTTAGTTGCAAATAGAGGATCGTGGACGAGCAGTGTTAATTCTCAGTGGCTGTGCACACCGAATGCTGTAAGGCATAAGAGTCAATAATAAAATCTTTGGTATAAAATCACTCGGAGAGCCTAGAAGTGGTTTTTCGTGATTTTTCTACCCCAAATCAGATTAATACCAGCGTAATACCTAGCGTAATAGACAATCCTAGCTCCAGTTAATTACAAATACACTCACTGGCGCAGAGACCACAATCACACAGTTCAAGTGGCATGCTTTGCACGCCGTAAATACAGCAGACTGCTGACCTCAATGTCTTTAGTCCCTTATGTGAGATTTTAAAAGCATTGATTTTATTTTACAAACTTCTCATTTTACATTCATAGCATACAAGTGATCATTTCAATGAATGTAACACTGCCGAGGAAGGGGAGCATGGCCTCTCTTGATTAAACTTTTCTGCGTTGTATTGTTTGTGTCAGTTGAGGGGTCCCGTCGGCACGAGCTATTTCCAGCCGCCAGGCCCTCTTGTCTGTGTATTGTAATGGTTCCCAATCGGCCAGGTTCCAAGTTCGTTCTATAAGTGAGCGCAAAACTCAAACTAAAAGGTTGGCTCGGGAACAGCGCAAGACCTACAACTTAGCGAACAGATAGTAAAACATTCCATATGGGATCAATTAGACGTTCAAAGTGTAAAGTGAGAGATCCCGAGCATGGACTGCAGAATACAAATATTTACAACAGGGTAAACGAAGGAATATATAGAAGACTAGCAAGATTCCCGCGCTTCACTACGGCTTTTAAATGAAAGTTATTATTCAAAGTTTTACATTTTGAAGAGTCCACTGTCAGCTGAGACTGCACAATACATCCTCAGTTCGTGCGTCAAACCGTTTTGGGGAAATGATTATTTATTTTATGATCTACCACTCACTTGAACCCCGTACGGATTAATTTGAATGTTTTGAACCGTATCTTAGTTAACATCTCTAGGACATAAATGCGACCAACCTGTGAAATTTTGATTTCGTACGTCGAACAGTAATGGACGAGTGAATACCGTTTTAAGGGGTGAATGTTTTCAAATATTTATTAACATCTAGGATATAAAAGACCACCCTTCATTAAAAAAGTTATGTTCATGCCTGAAACAGTTTCGGAAGAATGGATGTTTTGTTCTTGAGAGTCAACTACCATCTAAACCCCGTAGGGGAGAAATATTTTGAAGTATACGGTATTTTACACCTAGGACAAAAAATAATACCCTTCTCGTAAAATTACAAATTTGTACGCCAAACGGTTTTGGAAGGATGAATAATTTAGTTTACGGAGGTAACCTCATTTGACACTTTAGCGGGAGAACGTTAAAAAAAAAATCCTATTTCAAACTAGGATTTCAAAATATATACCCCTATTTGGATTTTTCTCTTCGTATGTTAAACCGTTTCGGAGGAATGAATGAATATATTTGTTTCCTGATCTTAATCCATTTTAACTCTCTGAGTGGTTAAATTTGTTTCAGAACTTCTGTTATTGAACACCTAGGATATCATTTGATATTTTAACTTCGTAATTCAGACAGCTTCATATAAACGTACATTTTTGTCATCATTCCTCATCCCCCAGTCAAAACCCCTCAGCGGCGTATTGTTATAAGTCCACTTCTTATTTGTATCCCCATAAGAAGAATTAAACTTCTTTTAAACCCCCCTCCAGTTGTTGCCCTCCCACCCCCTGAACAAAAAATGCGTATTTCTTTATTTTAAAGGAGATTCCAAATACTAATTTTCATGCCTGTAACATCTTCAATGTTTGAGATATAAGTACCCACATAAAAAAGAATTCAACCGCTTTTCATCCCTTTTTACACCCCACCACCCTATGAAGCGTTTTTTCCTAAAACAAACAATTACGTGTTACTTTTATTTTTAAAAGATTAAAAATACCAATTTTCACGTCTGTAACGTTTTCATTTTATGACATATACTGTATATATGCTCATTTTAAAAATTTTAAAAATTTACCCCCTTTAACACTTCCCCTTAGGTGGATTTTCAGAAATCAAATTATGCGTGTTCCTTTACTTTTGCAGCAGATTCCAAATACCAATTTTCACGTCTGTAACATGTTCGATTTTTGAGATACACTCAGTTTAAGAATTCACCCTCTTTTCACTACTGTTCATCACTCCTTAAGTAGATTTTCCAAAAATAAAACAATACGTGTTTATTTTTAAAGGATATTCCAAACACCAATTTTCATGACTTCAGTTTTTGAGACATAAATATCCTTTTTACACCCCGCTTAACAGGATTTTCCGAAAACAAGGAAAACGCGTTTCTTTATTTCTAAAGGACATGTCTTTAAACTTTTCAGTTTTCGAGATATAGATACACTCATTTTAAAAATTCACCCCCTTTTTACCCACTTAGTGACGGAATATTCAAAAATCCCCCCTTAGCGAGCACCTACATTGTAATATGAATGTATCCCCAAAATGTCATTTCTTTATGTCCAGTAGTTTTGGCTCGGCGATGATAAATCAGTCAGTCGGTCAGTCAGTCAGGACAAGTTATTATATATAGATAGATAGATAGATAATAACAGTTTTCAACTAGTGTGACAGTCACATGGATGTTGAAGTCCATTCTTGACACTTCATATTTGATCAATTTTCTCTACCCGGACGCTGGATATAGCGGACATAAAACCAGAACCTCTCTGATGTGAAGTACAGAAAACTTTCTCAAATCTAGTAAGTGTCAGTAACGAATTTCAACATTCATATCATTTTTCACAACCCATTCACAATCATAGGCAAGTTTACGCAATATAAACAATATAAAACCTGGTGATGTACTTGTAGAACAAAACATATCATTTCCTTACTGATGTATTTTTAAAGGCTGTTATAGTGTTCTAAGTGTTTTATTCGTGTTTCGATAGACTGAAAAAACGTATAAGTTAGACTCTAAAAAGCAAGCGACATAACCATTTGTTACAGAAGAGAGTTTAAAGAAACAACTGCATTGACGGTTGTCCTAATTTAAGCACACTGGGGAACCGAAGATCAACTAAAACATCAATCATGTATCAAACGTTAAATTGCATGTAATTATATGGTTACATACCAGTGTCAAGTGATCAACGACGCAGCAAATGTGGTAGCATTTTTGTGTTGAATGTATTATGACCTAGCACCTTTTCAGGCTCGAACACATGCTATATTTTGGTATGTAAATGAGTTGGACAGACCCCTCTCTTGAGAGGTTGTCGTCAAGGCTATTGTAACCGACACCTTAATTTTTTTAAATTCCGGAATGACATTAGGTTACCTCCCAACTCGTCCCACACATTGTTGTTTGATGAGAGTTGCAGGACAAACAACTGTATTGCTATCGCATAGGCATTCCTAATACGTTTAAACTGTATGTAAGAGAACACATTGTTGATACAGTGTTCACTCCTGCCACGGCGGAAGCACGTTGATCTGTGTCGACCAGGGTCATCTAGACTGCTCCCAAAATCTGGCTACTCTCAGCTTTGTATGCCGCACATGTCGCGTTACACCAAATGTACACCCACATCCACGCAGGTATGTGTGGTCCCTTTTAAACTAACGGTATTGGCATCAATTACGCCTTCTTGGCATTGTCAGTAATCAGTGACGTTCTTTCGCTGTGTACACTCTCGCTACTTCACAAGACCTTGTCTCCAACTAACGTCTTCTGATAAATGTGTTGTGTCACTGGTAATAAAATGCTACACACATTCCATGCTCGAATCCCACCGTCGACAGCCCTAAAAATGGTTTTCCGTGCTTTACCGTTTTATCACAAGGCAAATGCTGGAGCTGTACCTTAATTAATGCCAAGGCTACTTCCTTCCCAATCCTAGTCCTTTTTCATACTTGCGTCGCCGAAAACCTTAAATGTGTTATTGCGACGTTAAATCACAAGCAAAAACAAAAACAAACGTGCATTCCATGCCTTTTTATCTCTTATAACTACATTAATGTGCAACGTAATCAACCTCTTCATCCAGAACCATTTACTTTCTTCATCTCTACTAGTGTATAATAATAATAATAATAATAATAATAATAATAATAATAATAATAATAATAAACAAAAAGTGCTTTTCTCTGAACTCAAAAATTCGTCACTACAACACTCTCATCAAACCAGTATTGCTGTATGCATCTGAATGCCTTATCCTGTCCGAGAAATGTTTGCTTGCGAATTTACAGAGGAAAGAAAGAAAGAAAGAAAGAAAGAAAGAAAGAAAGAAAGAAAGAAAGATCCTACACACCATACTAGGTCCAAACTACAAAAATGGCATCTACATTAGAAGATCCAGGCAAGATGTATACTCTAAGATAGAGAAGATCACGGACACAATGCGTAAAGGCAGAGTTCGCTCTTACGGCCATATACGACGGATGATCAACTCTCGATGGACGAAACGTACCTCCAGTATATTTGACTCAAAACCAAAAACGGCAATGCCATGGTACGTTAATGTCAAGAAAGATCTTAAAGAACTGGGTCTACAAGCAGAAGATGCACAAGACCGAAATCTTTTCAGAGCAGCAAGACTTTTGGGACTTTCCGGGACGAAAAACGGGCAACTGGTGCTAAATGGACAGAAGAACGTCGTGCTAAACACAGTGAGCTGATGAAAACGATGTGAATCAAACGAAAAATGAACAAATGCCAGATTGTAAAGTGAGGCTTATCGTGGTCCCTAGTTGGCCGATTAGCGAAGTTGAATGAATAATAATAATAATAATAATAATAAGAATAAGAATAAGAATAATAATAATGTCCGAAACAAGGAAGCTTGTAGTTTTACGTGACTGTTGATATCGTGATCATAGCCACGAGACTTCCAGCTTTAAGCGGAACCCGAGCCTCAAAGACGTGGTATATCATTTGAAAAATCCCATACGCATTGTTCGGGATTCGAATCGCTCCCGCCTTGACAAGAACCTTGTGACTAAGACACTAGGCTATAAAGTTCCACAAATTTGACATCCCTTCAATTACTATCTATTTCAAGAGACGCTGGAGGGCTTTATTCTCTCTCTCTCTCTCTCTCTCTCTGAAACGGCGCTTTTAATGTATCAGTAAATCTGCTGTCAAAGGTTTCTATTCCATCTCAATTAAATGTCAGTCGGATACATGGGGATTAGTTCCTACAAGTTTCAGCTAGAAAAGCGAGTCTCTAATATCTGCGCTACGCAACCAGTCGTATTATTCGGAAATTGTCACGAAAGTGGCATTGCCAGAACGTATAGTACAAAATAATACACATTCATACGTATTTCCTCGCAAGGTCTTTCTCTGAGTAGTCGTTACGTCTCTGTGCAAAGAACTAAGAATTTCTATGACTAACTGTTCACAATTAGTACTGCATCTCATTTGCTTGTAACCTCCTTACACTGGAAACGTTATTATGTCTACTACGTCTGTTTTGGAGGCTTGGAATCTTGGTGTCTTTTCGAATCATCCGGTCCTCCTTCACCATACATACTCACTCACTCACTCACTCACTCACTCACTGACTCACTCACTCACTCACACAGAAATGTATACAATCAATCAATCAATCAATCAATCAATCAATCAATCAATCAATCAATCAATCAATCAATCAATCAATCAATCAATCAATCAATCAATCAATCACTGGTCTCCATTTAGGGCTGTTACTGATGTGGCAGCTTCCCTATCAATTGATTAGGCCTATCTAGTCTTCTCTTAATGATTACAAATGACTTGGAAATTTAACACCGAGCTCGATAGCTGCAGTCGCTTAAGTGCGGCCAGTATCCAGTAATCGGGAAATAGTGGGTTCGAGCCCCACTGTCGGCAGCCCTGAAGATGGTTTTCCGTAGTTTCCCATTTTCACACCAGGCAAATGCCGGGGCTGTAGCTTAATTAAGGCCACGGCCGCTTCCTTTCAATTCCTAGGCATTTCCTATCCCATCGTCGCCGTAAGACATATCTGTGTCGGTGCGACGTAAAGCACATAGCAAAAAAAAAAAAAAAAAAATTAACAAACATTTCCCCTTGATAAATTATTCCAGTCTCTAATTCCTCCTCTATAAATGAATATTTGTCCCAAATTAAGGACCAAAGGTGGAAAAGGGTGAAAGTGCCAGAAACATGTTTTCGAGTAAAAATACAGTTCCTGAGTACCAAAGGAGTCCAGAAATTAATACTTACCTACGGCCATTGAAGTGCAAGTATACTACACCCAATACATTTTGTATAATTACATAACACTCCTTAGTTTTTATAAATTTCATTTCTTTAATTAAGTGGCTCAGAAATTAGAAAATACATGAGTGATAGTACACTGACACAATGGACAGGACAGAAGAATTGCACTGCGAGACGCTGGCACATTCATTCTTCCCCACCAAACTCAACTGAGCACATTGGACTGTGGCTCTACTTGCTGAACGTCCCACCAACCAAACTAATAACCTCAGGCACATGCCCAAGTTACAACCATATGCGGCATGGCTAATACATCCCCGTATTACAAAAAATAACACATTTTTCATATTTCGACACTTTCACACTTTTGCATCTTTCATTCTCATTGATGCGCGAAGCAGTATCAATATGGTACAACTGATGCACGATAGCTCCCTACATCAACAACTGACTGACTCTACTTGCAACCCGCTAACTGAACTGTTTACAGACAAAATGTACAGTAGTTTACGAAAGGCCTGGCTTCGCGGTGTCGGTATAATAGAAACACATCGCTCTACTAAACGATAATTAATCTACCACAGCAGTATCAACGACACCTCCATAATATTCTCCTTTAACAACTTTCTCTTATACAAAAACATATATACTGGCTATGATTCTAAATCATTCTGCTTTCTTACGACATATTATTACAACAAGATACCTAGACCATTCTATAAAACATCGAGAAGTCGTTGATGAGTACCTGTTCTAGAATTATCATGAAACAAGTTTGTCAATATGACACGTAACCTAATGATATCTAGAATAACCTACGATATTATGCAACATGTCCTTTGTACATGAAGATTACAGAGCAACTTGAGAAACATGGACGTTAACAGTGATAAACACGATGCAACCTTTAACCTAATTTCCCTTGAGATAATCTACATATATCCAGAAGTTTTCTGAATGGCTTTGAACACATACGGGACTATTTGCAAGTGGAAAACAAACCTATAATACCTATAACACATGAACTATATACACATGGTTAAAATTAAAAACGTAACCTATCCTACAATAGTTAAATTGATTTTAGTTATGCATATAACCTAAGTTGCATCAATTTATAGGTTCTTTAAGGCAAAACAGGCCCCAAGAATTACATTCCAGAAATAATTTATGAACCAGGGAAGTGTGTACGTGAGGATTTACAGAAGGCAGAAGTATTCAGTCAACAATATGTAAAGATTGTTGATTACAATGATAATGTCCAGGTAAATAAGGTAACTAATACTTTCGACAGAGATATTTAGCTGAATGAATCGGGCCTTGTAGCCGTGATCTTGCATTCGGGAGATGATGGTTTCGAACCTCATTGTCGGCAGCCTTAACGGTGGTTTTCCATGGTTTCACATTTTCACACCAAGCAAATACTGGGGCTGTACCTTAATGAAGACCACGGCCGCTTCTATTTCGCTGTCCTATCCCATCGTCGCCAAAAGACCTGTTTGAGTAAGTGTGACGTATAACCAATAGCAACAGCTTTCGATTCCCAGACTTTACTAAACATTTTTGAGATTGCGAAAACCAAACTCCATGACGCAACAGCTCTGTTGGGCCTCGGCATACCAAGCAACCACTGCGCAACCCAAAGGCTGGTAGATTGCGAGGTGATGCAATCATTATTTAATTTTAACCATGTGTATATAGTCCATGTATTTTAGGTGTCTGAACGAATCATCTGAGCCATTATTTTGATTTTTCTAGACCGGGGTCTCTATCTCACCGTCAGATAACTCCTCATATTGCAAGCAGATAGGCTGGATGGACCTCGTACCAGCCCTCAGATCCAAGTAAAGATCCCTGACCTGGACGGGAAACGAACCCGGCACCTCATGGTGAGAGACAGGCATGCTACCCCTAGACCACAGGGCTTGTTTTCGAGATTACATGGGAGTGAAATCTGGCTTGATTTGAGATATCTTATTGTATGAAGTAGGATTACAAACACAAAAGTAGTGAGAATGTTTGCAGGAATGAACATGTCCTAACATATGTAAGAAGGTGTTAGTTATGGTAAAAGCAATCTCCTGTTCTCGTCCCGAGGTGGTACAACTTTTTTCAAGGCACACTCCCAATGATGGTGATCTGCCTGTGCCATTTTGAGATATAACGGTTTTCCTGCCATTCAAAAATTCCGGCAATGTCGGAAATCGAACCCGGACCTCTGAGAACGTGAGCTAAAAAGGCTAACCGTTACGCTACAAATGCAAAGTGGTGGTATGAGTGGAATGAACACGTTGGAATATTCTCTGCGTAATAGCAGACGCTGTGTTGTGAGGCGAAACAGTAAGGATAAAATACTCTACATCAGAGACTAAAAGACTCGGAAGAAGAGAAGCAGATGGGACCTTAAAGACGATAGTTGGGTTCTGTATTTGATGACGTTAATACCGTACATGAGAAGTAGACCAAGAGGTAGATGTGGCCACAGTTCTACCTTTGAACATAGGATTTCATTTCAATATAGGCACCAGAGCCAAGACTCTTTTTGGTGCAATACAAATAAATTATATGGCGGCTATATTCACAATGTAATTACAAAATAAAATACAGTAAATATATATAATTTAACATGATGTAATAGATATGATAGGACAAAGCTTTCTAAACATAATTACCATACTACTTTAAGTATTTAGTTACATTACTCTTGAAAATAGATAAAGTTGGTAACATTTTTATATTTTCTGGCCAGTATCCAGTATTCTGGAGATAGTAGGTTCGAACCCCACTGTCGGCAGCCCTGAAAATGGTTTTCCGTGGTTTCCCATTTTCACACCAGGCAAATGCTGGGGCTGTACCTTAATTAAGGCCACGGCCGCTTCCTTCCCACTCCTAGCTCTTTCCTGTCCCATCTTCGCCGTAAGACCTATCTGTGTCGGTGCGACGTAAAACAACTAGCAAAAAATATATTTTCTGGAAGTGAGTTGTACACAGTTATAGAAAATTGTCAAAGGGAATTTTGACCATGACTAGTAGAATGAATCTGAATATAGTGAACATCATAAATAATTCTTATTTCATAATTATTAATCTGTGAATTGGTAATTATTGATGAGTTTGAGCGGACTAATTTGTTTTGAATTTTATAGATCATAATTATAGAAGCCTTTATGCGGAGGTTTGGAAGTGGTAATATATTACAATGTTTATACAAATCTTTAGTTGGTGTCAGAATGGGCAGTTTGAAAATTATTTTTAGTGCTCTCTTCCTAAGGACCTTACCTTTCCAAATATTTCCCAGACTTGTACCATATAAGGGATGTGTATTTCAATAAGAGCGTAGTAAATACCCCTCAACAACCCACGGGAGAATTTATATCCCAATCTACTAAGGATACCAATCACAGGGATAATTTTATTACAAATAGTCTCCACGTGATTACTCCACGATAGATTTTCATCTATAATCAGTCCTGAGAACTTAGTACTCCGCACTCTCATTACTCTATGATTGAAGAAAAGCAGATTTTAATCCAAATTTAATACATGTAAGTGTTTGTGAAAAATGATGTAGTTTGTTTTGGTTAGATTTATAGTTAATCGGTTGGAATTAAGCCATGTTTCAAGTCATAGAATATCCTGCTGCATATTTTGTTCAAGTTCATGATTGCTAGAGCCTGCATAAAAGTATTAGTTTCGTCAGCAAAAATGGATAGTCTTCCATTTAACTTAAGGTGACCAATATCCTTAATGAAGATAAGAAACAATTAAGGCCCCAGGCCAGAACCCTGAGGCACACCTATTTAGATCACCTTTACATTACTCTGAGTATTATTACATCTTACAAATTGCTCTCTATTAGAAAGGTAATCGACAAACCAATCCAATGTAATACCTCTAATGCCTGCTACTTCTGATTGTGTAATAGAATTTTATGATCAATTGTGTCAAAAGCCTTTTTTAAAATCTATAAATAAACAAGCTGCTAACATACCTGAGTCTAAAGCTTGTTGTAGTTTAATAATATCCTCAATAGAATTATTGGTACTCGAGTGAGGTAGAAAACCATATTGAAACTGATAAAAATATTTATTATTCAACAAAAACCTAATCTTTTTAACCACTTGTTCTAAAATCTTAGATAAAGGAGGTAATACCGAGATTGGCCTGCAATTACTGTACTTACATTAAATTTATCCATGCCTTTTTAGACTGGTACAATTCTGGCGGTTTTAAGTTTAGCAGGCACCTTATCCTCTGATAGAGATTTGTTAACTAATTTTGTGATGTGTGGTATAAGAAATGTAGAGAGTCTATTTATAATAATAATAATAATACTAATACCGAAACAGTCAACACTACAACTGTTTTAAGATTATTAATTATTTTATCAATTTCACTTTCATCAGTATGGGTTAAAAATAAGGAATTAGATCGGCCAGTTCCAAAGTGAGGGTATTTAGACTGAGGAATGTTCTTAGCTAAAGACAGATCCATATCAGTGAATTAGTCATTAAATATAGTAGAAATTTGACTTGAATCAGCCACCATCTTATCATTTACTTTCAATTGTATTTCTTCATTATTACAGTTATTAGTTGTTAAAATATTATTAATAACTTCCACTGATTATTTGATCTGTTTAATCTATTTGATATAACAATTATTTTCTAGATCTCTTTGTCATTCTAGTAACCCTGTTACGTATGTCTTTATAGAAGAAAAATGTTATAGAACTGATAAAGGCAATAGTGTAAAAATGAAGAGAGAGAGAGACAGAGTGCTGAAGAACTACGAAAATAAACAGTGAACGGAGTAGAGATTTGAATGATAAGCTGCGTAGGTTTATGTAGATTATAGTGAATAAGTAGTAATAGGATAAAAGTATAGTGCAATAATGAAGAGAGAGGCAGTGTGAGAAGAACTATGAAAAGAACGAGTGAACAGAGTAGAGATTTAAATGATGAAGTCTTTTGTATGTGTGTGTGAAATTTTATGCAGAATATAGTGAGGAGAGTAAAAGAGAATGAGTTTTGAAGGTTGGACTGTGTGTAGAAAAAAAATCAGGAATCTGGCTGTGTAGATAGTTTTGTTAGATGTAGAGTTAGCGTCTTGCTAAAGGGACTTGCTATCCGCCCAGGCCGAGATGCTTCGTGCGAGATGATGGAGTGTGTGACGTAAGTGGTTAGAGGGAGGGGTAGGTCGGACCAATCCCAAGGAGTACGTCTGCTCGGGGAGTGAGAGTAGGTGAGCGGAAACACATGTGACAGTGAATGAGCCGAGTATGGTTGCCGTCTTAGCTGGAGAAGAGAGTGTGGCAGGCCACGTGTTGAGCTGGTTTCCGCTCACATGCGGCCAGTTACACAAGGACTGATGAGGAACAGCATTGGCAACATCAGGGGTATCTGTGTATGCGGTTTTCCGTCCTCACGATGCAGGGCTGGTTATGGCATCATTGGGAAGGATGGACTGTTCCTCATCAGGGGTGATGCCGCAACCAGTCAGTTTAGAATAGAATAGAATGTAGCTAAATCATTACTTTAGTTAGTTGTAGTGGTAGTGTCTTACGCGTCGAGCTGGCTATCCGCTCATGTGTGAGATGTTGCATAGTAGATTAGTAGAAATTAGTTATAGACTTAGTGGAGTTAAGTAGTGGGTCAATCTTTTGCATTATTACCCGTATACCGATGGTGTATGTACTATGGTTGACAATAAAGAATGTAATATAATGCATGTCTTTATAGTCTTGAATTAACTGCTGTGAAATATAGCCACATCCCTTACAAAATCTCATTTGTTGCCTTTTAATTTTATAATATAAATTATTTTTGTCTGATTAAATTTAACAGCTCTGAAGTAAACCATGGGCAAAAGGGTCTAACCTTCTTATTTAGATTTTCACTTTCATTTTTAACTAAAGCAATACTTTCCTTAAATTAATTAATTAATTAATTTGTTATGATATCCGAGCTATCATCATCATTTATAGTTAATGGTGTTTGGGACATGTATTTTTTCAGAGATGGGACATGGTATTTTGTAGCTGTGTATTCATTTTGGGTGTAATATTAATATTCAATATTATTAAATTGTGATCACTGAGATCAGTTATTATGTTATATATTTTATATTTGCCGACCCTGTTTACGTAAAAATGATCTATAAGTGTACTAGTAGCCAATAAAATTCTAGTAGGAAAGACAGTTTTACATGAACTCTGATTATAACACCCTCAGAGATTCTGAAGCTCAGTAGATATATGACTCTGTTCTAATTTATTTATATTAAAGTCACCAACAGTAATACAAAAAGGTTTTACCGCCTTTCTTCCAAATATCTTCTAAACATTTTAGAAAATCATTGGAGAATTTAGTATGAGGGTATATACTGCCACTAAGCGAATGTCATTCACAAAACCCTTTATCTCGATTAATAATATACTTTATGAAATAGAGTTACTGTTAATAGATAATACATTAGCCTTATACGGTTTCTTTATATAAATGGCAATTCTACCACCCCTATTATGTGATATATAGCAAGAGAGACCACCATATCCATTCAGGTTAAAATATTTTTCTTCCTCAGGAGAAACCCATGTTTCAACAATTACAATGATTTCAGGATATTTTGTTTCCTGTATTGTATAAAGTAAATTACTCCACTTATTACGAATGCTCTTGGAGTTGATGTATAGCATTCTAATTCCATCTTTGTTAGTAAGCTCCTGTAATTCACTTAGTTGGAATTCAGAACCTTCCATAAAGAATAACGTAATTTATGCATGTACCAAAAAGTAAATAGCCTAAGTCCTAAGAGGAACAGAGAGCTAAAACATAATCTATGATTCTGATATGTATAGTGCCATAAGTATCATTTCTCAATACAAAAATTCTCCCTTCGCTTGACCACACATACTTGAAGCATTTTGATCTCTTAAGAAGACCTTTAGATTTAGCTGTTAGGCGGTCATTGATATAAATAGTATGGTTAGTGGCATTAATATTAAGTGCAGAGGATGAAAGATGCTTCACATTTTTCATTGCAACTATAAGATCGTGCTTCTTCCATCTATTCACGAACTTAACCATAATAGGTCTAGACTGAGATTTATTATAAAGGTGCTTTATTCACTCACAGAGGTATATAGACTGAATACTGGAACGTATAACGCCGTTTAGTTCTTTGACCGAATGGTCAGCGTAATGGCTTTTGGTTCAGAAGGCCCTAGGTTAGATTCCAGGCCACGTCGGAAATTTTAGCCGCATCTTGTTAATTCCTCTGGCTCGATTATATGGTGTTTATATTGTTTTTATTTGTTATACGTCGCACCGACATAGACGAAGAACACGAATTGCCAGAGGCCTCAGAGCTGCCGACAGTGGGGTTCTTTTATATATTTATATGTCGTCGTTCCTATTCCAAAACCACGAATGTGACAATACTCTTCCTGTCCATTATTTCCCTTAAGACCGGTCACACCTCCCAACCACATATTGATATACAGTCCATCAGAACAATTTTCCTTGAGATCATTTTCCTATGCGCGTATGTAAAGGAAAATGAAACTTAAAAATACATCATACTCTAGGAGTGGGTAAATACGTTATGCAAAAACATATTCTTACCGTACGGTACAGTAAGATTCGTTTTCCTTTAAACACCCGCATAGGAAAATGAACACAACGTCATTTGTTCTGATGGACCGCATATCTATATGTGGCCAGTAGGCGTGCCTAGTCATAAGGGAAATAATGGACAGGACGAGTATTGTCACATTCACGCTTTTGGTATAGGAGCTACAATATAAGTTACTTTACGTCGCACCGACAGTGACAGGACTTAAGGCGACGAAGGGATAGGGAAAAGGCTAGGAGTGGGAAGAAAGCGGCCGTGGCCTTAATTAAGGTACAGCCCTAGCATTTTCCTGGTGTGAAAATGGGAAGTCGTGGAAAAACACTTTTAGGGCTGCTGACAGTGGGGTTCGAACCCGCTATCCCCCGAATGCAAGCGCACAGCTGCGAGCCTCTAACCGCAAGGCCAATTCGCTCGGTATAGTGGGGCTCGAACCCACCATCTGCCAAATGCAAGCTCACAGCTACGTGATCCAAACCACTTGTCCAATTTCGTCGGTTCAATGCATACCCATTGACACAGACAATACAGCACACATGTATGTATGTATGTATGTATGTATGTATGTATGTATGTATGTATGTATGTATGTATGTATGTATGTATGTATGTATGAAAGGATGAAGAGACATGACAGTCGAGATATAGTATGTTGCCACTTAATTTCTCATCAAGAGGATGATGTTTTGAATCCCGGTCATTGTATGAACAATTTTTGAACTGAAAACCCCCGGCACCGCTTTTCATGTTGGACATAAAACCGGGTAAATCGTGATTATGATCAGCATATCCAAAACACAAATAATTGCAAGCTTGTTAAGAATAAATTAATGCTTTTATTTTTACGTCCCACTAACTATCATTCTGATGGTTCTCGGGGACGCCGAGGTGCCGGAATTTTGTCCCGCAGGAGTTCTTTTACATGTCAGTAAATCTACCGACATGAGGCTGACGTATTTGAGCACCTTCAAATACCACTGGACTGAGCCAGGATTGAACCTGCCTAGTTGGGGTCAGAAGGCCAGGGCCTCAACCGTCTGAGACACTCAACCCGACGCAAGCTTGTTTAATTTGCATATATAATGACTGTTATCTCCAGAGGCCACATGTTAAGATAATTTGCCTCATGCATACAGGTATTTATTTATTTATTTACCTATTTATTTATTTATTTATTTATCATATAATAATAAGCTATGAAAATGGTACCCTTTTCTAGATGGCATCCCGTTTCAAATTACCGCTTTTCTCAATGTAAAATCTCAGTTAAATTTTAAGACGTAGATAGTGTAGAATTTCAATCGATGAATAATGAAAGAAATTCTTGTTATGTATTTCTTCAAAATATGCCGAGATCCCTGCATTAATGAATTCCGATCAATATACAACAGCCAACTTAAAAACAACAGTTCGTGGTGCTTTTCCTTTTGAAACGGGAATGAAACAGTTCAGTCTAAATACGTTTCACTAAAGAGTATTTCCAGTTTTATGACAGCTCTTAAAGAAAAACCAATACTGGTTTATTACCAGACGAAGAACAGGATTTGCCAGAGGTCACATCGAAACGACTGCGTGATTGTTAAAATAATATCCGAAAGAGAGAGATAGAGCCAGGTGTCGAATTAAGACTAAACCATCAAGTTTTATCGATTTTCTGAAAGTGTTTCTGAAAGCCAAGACGAAGAGAAATGTTGTAGTAAATACTGTGTCGGTCTGGAGCAATACAATGACTATCTAGCAGCGTGTTCGGACGGAAATAGCACACTCGAGCCACGTCACTGCAGGTACAGTGTACTGTACACATAATAGTCAGCCATCACAGGAGTAGTCTGCCAGTCCAGCATGGCGCACATTAACCGGTATAGGACAATGGCTATGTGATTAGTAAACTCGTGTCCTCATCCTGAGGTGGCGCAGCTCTTTTCAGGCACACCCCCGTTGGAGGTGAGCTGCATGTACCATTTCAACCACATACCAGCCCTCCTGCCGATTTTAAATTCCTGGCAGTACCGGGAATCGAACCCGGGCCCCCGAGGACGGCAGCTAATAACACTAACCGTTACGCTACCGAGGCGGACGGCTATGTGATGATCCTATTTTATTTTGAGTGCAGTGTCAGAGATGAAGCAGTTATCAGCAGTATACATTATGAGTGATTACTATAGCGTTATCTACTCACCTAGATGATGATAATAATAATAATAATAATAATAATAATCATCATCATCATCATCTGTTTACCCTCCAGGGTCGGCTTTTTCCCTCGGACACAGCGAGGAATCCCACCTCTACCGCCTCAAGGGCAGTGTCCTGGAGCTTCAGACTCTTGGTCGGGGTTACAACTGGGGAGAATGACCAGTACCTCGCCCAGGCAGCCTCACCTGCTATGCTGAACAGGGGCCTTGTGGAGGGATGGGAAGACTGGAAGGGATAGGCAAGGAAGAGGGAAGGAAGCGGCCGTGGCCTTATGTTAGGTACCATCCCGGCATTCGCCTGGAGGAGAAGTGGGAAACCACGGAAAACCACTTCCAGGATGGCTGAGGTGGGAATCGAACCCACCTCTACTCAGTTGACCTCCCGAGGCTGAGTGGACCCCGTTCCAGCCCTCATACCACTTTTCAAATTTCGTGGCAGAGCCGGGAATCGAACCCGGGCCTCCGGGGGTGGCAGCTAATCACGCTAACCACTACACCACAGAGGCGGACAATAATACTAATACTAATAATAATAATGTCCGCCTCTGTGGTGTAGTGGTTAGTGTGATTAGCTGCCACTCTCTGAGGCCCGAGTTCGATTCCCAGCTTTGCCACGAAAATTGTAAAGTGGTACGAGGGCTGGAACGGGGTCCACTCAGCCTCAGGAGGTCAACTGAGTAGCGGGGGGGTTCGATTCTCTCCTCATCCATCCTCGAAATGGTTTTCCACGATTCCCCACTTTTCCTCCAGATAAATGCCAGGATATTACCTAACTTAAGGCCACGGCCCCTTCCTTCCCTCTTTCTTGCCTATCACTTACAATATTCCCATCCCCCCACATGGCCTCTGGGCGAGGTACTTGTCCTCCACCCCAACTGTTTACCCTCACCGAAAGTTTCACGCTCAAGGACACTTCCCTTGAGGCAGTAGAGGTGGGATCCCTCACTGAGTCCGAGGGAAAAATAAACCCTACAGGGTAATGAGAGTGATAAGGAAAGAAATAATAATAAGAATAAAAATAGTGATAATATATCTGATCTACACACCACATACATTTTTCCAAGAGTGAACCAGTAAACAGAAAGCAGTCGTCTCCGTACAGGCTATTAAGCCCCTTGGACACTATCCGTAAACTCAGTACTTTGTGGGGTAGAACGGTTAGCACTACGCCTGGCCGCCTTCCCTTCTCAGGAATTAACAGGATAGTCATTTTTTGTGTAGGCTGAAGTGAACCCCTGGGCCATGCGTACCTCCAGATGTGGAAATCTGGTTTCTTAAATATTTCGACTTCCTGACGCGGAATCGAATCGACGTCCTTCCAAGTGAACCAAGCATGTCTTTACCGTCTCGAAGACTGCACCGGAGTTTCAGTAAAAAATGAAAATAGGTGGCCATTTTATCTTCACCTAAATCCCTAATATTATTACGTAGGTAGTAGCTACTTAAGTACGGTTACAATTTTGATACCTTGGTATTTGTAATCCAGGCTATGCAGCAGTGTACATAGCTGTAGTAATTTAACTTTAGGTTTCAATTCCACAAAAACCGAATAGGCAAGGTCGACCTAAGCTCAGTCCGGTGGTACTTATATTCACCAGCTTCGTGTCGGTAAATTTGCCTGCAACTAAAAGAATTCCTGTGGGCAAAATTACAGGACCTCGGTGTCTCCGAAGACCCTAAACGTAGTTAGTGGGGTGGAATGATAAACCTATAACATTAGATTATTATTGTTGTACGACTGTTGGCTAAATGGTCAGCGTACTGCCCTTCGTTTTAGATGGTACCAGGTTCGATTCCCGGACGGGTCGGGTATTATAATCGCTTCTGATTAATTCTTCTGGATCGGGGACTGGGTGTTTGTGTCTGACCCAATACTCTCCTCTTCACATTCAGACAACACACCATACTACCAACCACCACAGAAACACGCAATAGTGATTACTTCCCTCCATATAGGGTTGGCGTCAGGAAGGGCATCCGTCAGTAAAACAGGGCCAAATCCACATGTGTTGCGCAGTTCGCACCCGCGACCCCACGATTGTGGGAAAAGCGGTAGAAGATTATTATTATTATTGAAAATCCACAGCCTGTTTCCAGTCATTCGACCGGGTCAGGATTGTGCCGGCTGCCGAAGCCTGTCGCACTCCTCTGGTGCAATGATTAATGAATGACAGATGAAATGAAATGATGTTGGAAAGGGTTGCTGGAATGAAATGTGACAGGGGAAAACCGGAGTACCCGGAGAAAAACCTATCCCGCCTCCGCTTTGTCCAGCACAAATCTCACATGGAGTGACCGGGATTTGAACCGCGGAAACCAGCGGTGAAAGGCCGGCGCGCTGCCGCCTGAGCCACGGAGGCTCTATTTTTCTTTTCTACTTCTTCTTCTTCTCATTATTATTATTATTTAACATCTCTTCAATTGCTGTAGGTTTTAAGAGACCCCAAAGTATTGGCATGATGCCCTGAAAAATTGGTACCGTTAGATGTAGACTAACGGAGTTCGTGCGTAGCCTCGGCGGAGGTTACACGGTAAGTGGCGTGTAGGTACGGTGTGGTTATCGCGTAATGCGAATGTGTGTTCCTATCATATATTCTGTGTAGTTCTTGGAAAATTGTATGTACACTCATGGCAATTATCAGAAAAAACACCATAAAATGTATTTTCGAAGACAGGATTAATAGGCCTTCGCCTTTAGGAATCCATCCTTGGATTAGTCACGAACTAAAACTTAACAAAGACCAAGTGATTGCAATATATTAAAATAACGGGGAAAATGCTCTGTACTGTACATAAAACTAGTATCTGTGACTCTTTATGAAACCTTCTAGCACGTCACAAAGGAAAGAAAACTTTTCGTTTAGCTAATGGCGGTACCACTAACGTAACGATTTCGGCAGCGGACACTTTAACTAAACGAGTACGTGTGCTCAGTCCCCCTCCAGAAATAAGCAAAGATCGCCTTGTACGAGTTCTCTCTACATATGGAGTAGTCAAGGAAATCCAGGAAGAACGGTGGAATGAAGCCTACGAATTTGTTGATGTAAGTAATGGCATACGAACTGTAAAATATATAACTTAAATGCCCTATCCCGTCTCAACTTATGCTGAATCATTGTAGAATTCTACGATCGTACGAAGGACAATCAAAATCATGTTTCTATTGCAAAGAAACAACACACCTCTAAATAGATTGCTCTAATAGGAAAGCCCGTCCCGCGTTGAGAGGAAAACAAACAGCAGCTCCGCAATGGCCGAGTCTGATGGGAGCAACGCAACAGATGCAGAAGTCGGAACTCTCTCGCCTGAATATCCAACCGTATTAGAGAGTACTCACACTTCGCATAAACAACAACACGACTATCAAAAAACCTCCCAACTAGCTGACAGCATAGAGAACATATATTTACCTCGTAGTACGGCAGAAGCAATCATGACACTTTGTAGTGACAACTTTGAGAATGGTGGTGGGAGGGGTGGGCATTCAGACACCACAGGGGATTAAAGGTCAGGCGGCAGCCGAAGAGAGCCCAGTTTAGTAAATATACCAATAACAAGAAAAATATGGCCTGAGGATATGGGAATTCAGGAATGGGAATTCATATACCAACAGGAGACACTCAGTTAACAAAAAGAATACACAGCCAGATTTTACAAGCCATCCAATCACAGACAACAAACAAAGTCTGCTTCTGTGCGCAGTGAAGACATGGAGTTTACACCAGATTCAGAAAACTCTCCCACTCCTGAGCCTGTAATTGATCCTAACACAACAACAGGACCGAGTGTTAGTGAAAATGCAGTGTCCTTGCTAGCAGGTGACAAGACTACCCCGAATACGACAGGCAGTAACAAGGACTCTCACAGCTTACAGATGAAAGTGCACGTGACGAATCAAAACCGTACAGCACCAAAAAGCGTAGTAGTTCACGCAGTCGGCTTAAATAAGAAGTGGAGACCAGTGTATGCGTAAACGTGCTTTGACCACAGCAGCTTAATGAAATCCTCCTACCAGGATGAATTCTACTACAATTACTTTGATTCTTCCTTTGTTTCTGCAGATGAATCTCCTACGTTGTGTCACCACCTTGAATGTAGACGGCGTCAAAAGTCTGATCACGCAAGCTCTCCTTCAGGATTTTCTCAGGGTTCATGACATAGATATCCTATTTCTTCACGAAGGTAATGATCCAAACTTAGGCTGTCTGTCGGGGTACGAATATAAAGTAAATGTTGGTCCATCACGTCAAGGTACGGCTATAATATATAGAGCAGGACTGGCTGTTTCTGAAGCGGAGCTTCATCCCAATGGTAGAATTGTTGCTGCGAAAAGTGAAGACACACTCAAGGGCGTCTTGACAGGGAACGATTATTTGAAGATGACATGAGATATTTTGTGCGGGGCCCTATTAATAACATAATTTTGGCCGGTGATTTTAACTGTGTATTAAATCCGCACGATCAAACTGAATATTTAAATAACTGTCGCAGCCTAAAAAATCTTGTTGAGGGATTACACTTACATGACGTATAGGAACTTAAACATGGAACAGACGTCCAATTTACATTTTACCGGGCCGGCTCAGCTTTCAGAATCGATAGGGCATATATATATATATATATATATCACGAGAGATGATAAATAGGCTACACAATTCTGAGGTTATACTGGTGTCATTCAGTGACCATTATGCTCTCACCTTCCTTTACTCAACAACAATACGACCGCCTCTACATGAGTATGGATACTGGAAACTTAATGCGTCCCTCTTGTACGACCAAGATTTCCAAAATGATTTTCGAACACTATGGATGACATTGTTTAGTAAACGATCTCAATACCATTACTACGTGACATGGTGGGCTGATACTGTTAAACCAGAAATTAAACGATTTTTCAAAAGAGTGCCAAACAACGGGCAAAGGTAAAGAGAAATACATTGCATTTTTACAGTATTATGATGTTTTCTACCAGCTTCAACGACAGCAAGCCAGTGGAGAGAATGTCACTAATGAAATGAAAGAAATCAAACACACAATCATTAATATTCAAGAGAATCATCTGAAAGGGGCATTTATTCGTGCAAAAGTACTCTCAGTAGTTGAAGAAGAGCGTTCATCACTATTTCACATTTTGAGTGAAAGACGTAAAGGGAAGAGAAAAGCTATTACTAAACTCCGGGATGAGTATGGTCACATAAAGTCGGATATGAAGGACATCCTCCAGATTGGTCCAGACTACTTTAAAACACTATTCCAGAACGACCCACACATTAATCGGCACTTTTACAGCATCCTACAGCACGGTCTACCAACATTGAATAAAGAAGATGAGTCAAGTTTGATTGCAGATTTTACCTCGGAGGAAATACTCTCTGCACTTTCTCAAGCTCAGCGTCATCGCTGTCCAGGACCAGATGGAATAATTTATGAATTCTACAAAATAATGTGGTACATAATAGGGGAAGACCTGCTGAAAGTGTACCAAGAGATACTAGAGAGGCCACACATCCTAACGGACCCATAACCACAGGACCTGTAGGAATGGAAGACTTCAGTCCGATAACTTTGTTAAATACAGATTACAAGATATTCACTAAAACAACAGCATCTCGAATAAAACTGCATTTGTAACAGATCATCGGCCAATGGCAATCGTGTGGGACATCAGGTCAAAATATTATCTCCAATCTGTTAGTGCTGAAAAACATAATTGTGTTACACGACAAAGCCTCATCGAACCTTCCTCCCACGACACTCGTAAGTTTGGACTTCCATAAGGCCTTCGACAGAATAAAACATCCGTATCTATGATCCAAAATGCAAATGTTCGCCTTTCCATCTAAATTGATTGACCGAGCTCGATAGCTGCAGTCGCTTAAGTGCGGCCAGTATCCAGTATTCGGGAGATAGTAGGTTCAAACCCCACTGTCGGCAGCCCTGAAAATGGCTTTCCGTGGTTTCCCATTTTCACACCAGGCAAATGCTGGGGCTGTACCTTAATTAAGGCCACGGCCGCTTCTTTCCCACTCCTAGCTCTTTCCTGTCCCATCGACGCCGTAAGACCTATCTGTGTCGGTGCGACGTAAAACAACTAGCAAAAAAAATTGATCGAGTGCATTAAAGGACTGTATAGAACAGCCACCTTACGAATCATTATAAATGCCAATCTAACTGTGAAAATACCTATTCGGAAATCGTTCGTCAAGGATGTCCCCTCTCTATGTTTCTGTTCACCGTAGCGCTAGAACCATAACTTCAGCGAACAAATCAGTGTATAACTGGCCTGACACTCAGTGCACAAAAAGTGACAGTATGAGCGTATGCTGACGGCGTTTGTTTTATCCTAACAGAACCATCCGACGAAGAGCGAACTGTAAATATAATCCACGAATTTGAGGAAGATGCAGGATCAAAGGTAAATAAGGAAAAGTCCGGAATGCTGCTTCTTGGCCGACATCAATCACCTGCGCGTAATAGATCACTGTCCATTGCAACTAAGTTGAAGATCTTAGGAATTATTTTCCATCAACATTTTAAAGATATGCTAACCGAGAACTGGACGACGATGACTAATAATGTTGGAAACACCTTAATGCAACAGCATACTCGGTCCCTGAATTTCACGCAAAAAGTATGGCATATTCATGTGTTTGCTTTGTCCAAAATAATTGCACAAGTTCTATCTGCAACGAAACAAATAACACGGCGTATAGAACTTTAAATTATAAAGCGCAATTTGTGTTTTATATTAGTCTCAGCACTCTTATACAATTATACAAGTGTGCCTATGGTCTCCAGCTCACTACATTTCTTTAAACTGTCATGTTGTTTTTCCTTTTTAATTGATTAATTTTAAATGTGATTTGTAATTTGTAATTTTGTAATTTTGGAAATGTGAATAAAAATTATAATTTTGTAAGAAAAAAAAGGTACACATAAAAAAACACTCATCTTTGGAGAAGTTCTCTGTTTAGGGTGAGACGTGATCAGCCTTACTTGCCGATTACACATGGAGAACTAAATCTAATTTGTGTAGACGTGAAATATAAGGCTCTATTGGGAAGAACGATACTTAAATCATTATGAGTGTTGCAAACTCGAACAGAACTGACATTTCTTCAACCTCCTGAGCCTGATATAAGGGGTGGTCGGCATAGGCACATACATCCTGCTTTCCGAACCATCATTGGTATCCTTAACAATCTCCCGCAGGACCGAAATGAAATAAAATAATTTCACTCGACGAAGAATTTCTACGCTTACCTTCTGAAAGGATTACAGAGGCCAGTACCGATTAAACAAACATTCCCTCGCAGAAAATGGAAAATGGTGTAGTCAGATGTTAACAACAAACAAGTACCAACACAGTGGAAATCATCAGTCTACTCGGTAATTACTGACCTCGTTCCCACAGCAACAACGCGCTTTCGTCACAACTTGTCTGAAGATAATAAGTGTGGACATTGCGGCGAGTTCGATACGACAGTGCACCGAGTTACATCTTGTCGAGAAGCGCGACCTGTCTGGACATGGACTGTCAATACAGTGCGGAAAATACAAGGAGGTCTGTCTTCGTTATCTAATGAGCAGTTAATGATTGGAGAATTTCAACTGGCGGAAAAATCAGAAGTGAATTCTGTAACTTGGTTGATAGCGGCGGCAGTGCATTGGAATTTGACATCATGCGATAAGAATGGATGGACGTTGGTGGACTTTATCAGATCAATCAAGACTGCTCGTTGGGAAATGGTAAAAAACCGCAATATAGAGCAATTTGCGAAACAGTTATTTCATTTATAAATGTTTTATTTTATTTTATGTATTTTACACGGTGATGTAATGAGAATTGACAATAATGAGATGGCTTTGTAATTTTTCAAAAGAGTATTACTCCAATTTTTGTATTTATTTATATTGTAAAGCGCAGTTTGTGTTTTATATTAGTCTCAGCACTCTTATACAATTATACAGGTGTGCTTATGGTTTTCAGCTCACTAAATTTCTTTAAACTGCCATGTTGTTTTTTCTTTTTAATTGATTAATTTGAAATGCGATTTGTAATTTGTAATTATGTAATTTTGGAAAGGTGAATAAAAATTGCAATTTTGTAAAAAAAAAAAAAAAAGTATATATTTAAAACACTCATAAATGTCAACAAACTTCCTCAGGTTTCAATCCCACAATCCAGAGCATAGAAAGAGTACGCGCTAACCCATTACGCCACGCAGTTCAAAGTTTGATAAGAATATTAAAATGAACTCATTATTGGGGATGTATTATATATTTACATCGTTACGATTGTATTGGACATAAAAATGTAGAAAATGTCATAGATCTGAGATATTCCAGATAAAGTATAAAAATGAAGTAAATAACAGTTTGGTTCTTATTATTATATTATTGCTACTTCATTTCACACTTGTCTATTTAAGTATCATTTTTGTTACCTTGGTACAGTTGTGACGTGTGTGGCAGTGTATGTAGCTGCAGTAATTTAAAATTAGGACTGAGAAATAACGACTAGAATCTGAATGGGATATGTGCATTTTTTCTTAGGTGGGCTAGCCAACCGCCTACCTATTGCCTAATAGTCTCTTTACCCCAGTGCGTACTCACACTACGCACTAGGTTTCACTGGTACCTTTCTGTGACCTGGAAATAGTAAACATTGTTTCAATTGGTAACAAATTCTATATTTCATGCAACCGACTAATTTCAATTCTTCCCACACCAACCTTTCTCTTAGAATAAAATATTCACCAACGTCACCTGTCGTTCCTCGCCCTCTATATCATCATATACTGTATAACACCTGTATATGATATCATCTAACATCAGGGTATTTTTCTCACAAATTTGGTCACTTTACATACATGTAGTAACGCAATACACGCCATTGCTGCTAAATCGCAGCTTTAAATCTGTTATGTAGATGTTTGTGAAGCTTTCGATTTTGTACATAATGCGATACTACTCCATAAGCTCCCTGATGATTCAGTATCATGGTGACTCTTCTTGTTGGTTTGCTGCATAATTGGTGGCACACAATCCTCAAGACCACCAGTCATCTACAGCAGTACACTGGGATCTATACTATTTATCTTCGTGATATGGAAGCAGTAAATACTTTACACCTTGCTTGTGATAATTCTCTCCTTGTCCATAGACAGACGGACAGAGTTTACGTGTTCACTTCTCGTATCACGTTCTGCAGCTCTAATAATAGTAAGTATAACGTATTTTAATAGTGGCGAATCTAGAACATCCTAACCAGAGCTTTTGGCTTTAAATGGAAACTCGAGTTTTATTGAAAACTTTAACCCAGGTATACCAGATGACCCTTATATTATACACAGTGTATTTCTGAGGAACTCATAACTTTGAACTTCTTCCCATAGATGGAACTTCACAGTAATTAAAGAGAAAGGTTTGACAAGGACTGCCGTATTTCGTCTTCTGTGAATGGTGGTTTTAACGATTCCTTGCATATCCAGCCACAGATAAATTTAACGGTTGTTTTAAAATCTAATTATATATTACTAATTCTTTTGAGAAACTACATTTTTTTACTTCCATAAGAAATAGAATATAAATCTCAGAAGATGGTTGACAGTTCTAACTAAAACTAACCATCATCATCATCATCATCTGTTTACCCTCCAGGTTCGGTTTTTCCCTCGGACTTAGCGGGGGATCACACCTCTACCGCCTCAAGGGCAGTGTCCTGGAGCTTCAGACTCTTGGTCGGGGGATACAACTGGGGAGTATGACCAGTACCTCTCCCAGGCGGCCTCACCTGCTATGCTGAACAGGGGCCTTGTGGAGGGATGGGAAGATTGGAAGGGATAGGCAAGGAAGAGGGAAGGAAGCGGCCGTGGCCTTAAGTGAGGTACCATCCCGGCATTTGCCTGGAGGAGAAGTGGGAAACCACGGAAAACCACTTCGAGGATGGCTGAGGTGGGAATCGAACCCACCTCTACTCAGTTGACCTCCCGAGGCTGAGTGGACCCCGTTCCAGCCCCTCGTACCACTTTTCAAATTTCGTGGCAGAGCCGGGAATCGAACCCGGGCCTCCGGGGGTGGTAGCTAATCACGCTAACCACTACACCACAGAGGCGGACACTAAAACTAATACTAAAAATAAAAAAACTGAAATTACTATCATAGAAAGAGTGGTAAAATGCTCATTACTTTAATATTAGGAAACTGTAGTTCCTATAACTTTGATTAGGACTATGTGCAGTTTTTGGATATAATTAATGTTAATGTGGGACGTTAGGAAAGTGCATGCACGAAAGGCTACTATTCGAGAAACAAAGTGATGTATATAATTTTTTTGAATTATTGTATTTCAAACGTTTCTGTAAAATACTTTGAATTTAAAGACGCTGTTCTTCTAACTGAGGACCGGATAGCCGAGGCAGCAAAGACGTACTGGGTTCTCCTAGAGTCCTAGACGGATGTGCGTTCATAAACTTCCAACTGTCTCCAAAAGCATTAATTACATCTAATAAGCTGCTTGTACCTGAGCGTTTAAGATTTCGTTGATGCCCACGATGAACACGTATCGTGAACTACACCGTAAATAGGATAGGGTGGAGAGGCTATTCTTGCTTCTCCTCCACCTACCACATATACAGTATACGGAGTTCAAAAGGACATGTAATCGATCTGAAGTAGTTGAACCTGCCTTATTGAACCTTTCCAAGACTTTGAATTACTGACAGTGCTCGGAATATAGGATAACAGCATGTTACTACAGTCACGAGAGCAGCAAGGTGTCCCAATGGATCTACTCAACAAGTTAAGTCCCCGTGGGTTTGCCACAACTTTTGCCAGTACGCCCAATGTCTTATGACTATGAGATTCAAAGCCACGATAGATACAAGAGACACTGGCCACCTTGTGAACTCTGATTCCTGTATTTTCGAGTAGTATGAGAGCAGTAACTTGAACACACTTCTGTTGTTGTGTTTATTTTCAGGTATTCCTTTAGTTTGTCTGTACATTTACATTAACTCGGGACACACAAACACCTCGACACGACAGGTTTCGCACAGTGAATATGGAACGGATGGCTAACTTGTATCTAGCTCCTAGCTGAAATAGCACAAACGCAGTGATGACAAACTCTATCCTGATTCCTCCTTCATCTCTTCCCATTTTCCTGAAAGAAACACAATGCTCCTTATCAATTATTCATTGCTACATACTAAAATGGTCAACTCTGCACAGTTCATTTCTATTTTTATAAATGTTTAAATGTTTCGTTGTCAGCACCTGGCAGTACATCATTGGGTATTCCATGATTATTTCCGTCACCGTTGCCTGGTTCAGTCAAACACAAGAGCCACTGCGCTACGCTACGGGAGAGGTCAAGAAAAGGGATGGATTTTTTTCTACAAAAAAAGTCATAACTTAAACTGCTAGTAATAAGGTTATAGCAAGCCCCGTGTTGGTAGATTTACTGGCACGTAAAAGAACTCCTGTGGGACTAAATTCAGGCACCTCGGCGTCTCCGAAGACCTTAAAAAGTAGTTAGTGGGACGTAAAGCAAATAGCATTATTATTATTATTATTATTATTATTATTATTATTATTATTATTATTATTATTATTATTATTATTATTATTATTATTATTATTATTATTATTATTATTAAGGTTATAACAAAATACGGATTTGTTCGAGAACAAATTTGCTTGTTAAAAGATGATGAAATATGAACAAAGCAATTTTTCTCTTATCTATTAGCATAGTTTATCTCTCTCATTAATTAATTCATTCAAACTATTACAGGCGAAAAGGGCTACTTCTTATACCGAACATAATTACAATGTGATAATAGGAGTTATGAGAATGCACTACGTTGCACCTTAGAATATCTATACTTCCTCCACTGACCACAGAAATGTTATTTGAGTTCATTTAAAAGTGTATCAAGCTTTGTGTAGGAAATTCTAGTCCTATTATTTATTCTACGTTAAACGCTACTCTAGTGTTCTCTAGGGGCACAGACTGGAGTATTCTCCCATAAATATTTAATGGAGGCACAATCTTATTTCTAATAATAATAATAATGCTATTTGCTTTACGTCCCACTAACTACTTTTAAGGTCTTCGGAGACGCCGAGGTGCCGGAATTTAGTCCCGCAGGAGTTCTTTTACGTGCCAGTAAATCTACCGACACGGGGCTGTCGTATTTGAGCACCTTCAAATACCACCGGACTGAGCCAGGATCGAACCTGCCAAGTTGGGGTTAGAAGGCCAGCGCCTTAACCGTCTGAGCCACTCAGAATCTTATTTCTGATGGAATGACAAAACCCAATGGCACTACAGCCCTGAAGGGCCTTGGCCTACCAAGAGACCGTTGCTCAGCCCGATGGCCTGCAGATTACAAGGTGTCTTGTGGTCAGCACGACGAATCCTCTCGGCGTTATTCTTGACTTTCTAGACCGGGGATGCTATCACACAGTCAGATTGATCCTCAATTCTAACCACGAAGGCTGAGTGAGCCTCGAACCAGCCCTCAGATCCAGATAAAGATTCCTGACCTGGCCGGGAATCGCACCCGAGGCCTCCGTGTAAGATGCAGGCAAGCTACCCCTACGCCGTGGGGCCGGCTTTGATGGAATGATACAATTGAAAACTGAAAATTATATTGCACGTAGTGCACGAACAATGCATTCAATTTAACGAACTTGAAAAGACTAACAACATTATTACTTTCATAAATGATCTATAAAATGGAGGACTTCATAGTAAACAAGGTGCCTGAAAAGTACCGTAACGCAAGAGGCAAATATGTTCGATATTTCAAAATAATGTATGGTGATCTCACTACAATTCTTTGCGGAGTAGGTAAATGTCACGATTAAAAATGAATATTCCTCCCAAACGTTACCAGCATATCGTCGCTGCGGGAGTAATGCCGCGTTTCTGACAATCGACCTCTTATCCATTATTTTCCTTAAGACTGGTCACGCCTCCCAGCCACGTATGGAAATGCACTCCGCACTCCATTAGAACAATTTTCGTTGTGTTCATATTCCTATACGCGTGTGTAAAGGAAAATGAACTTTACCGCACAGTACTGTAGGAATGTATGACGTACTTAGGCACTCCCACAGTAGAATGTATTTAAGGTTCATTTTCCTTTACACACCAGCCTAGGAAATTGGACACAACGAAAATTATTCTAATGGACTGCATATCCATATGTGACTGGGAGGCGTGACCAGTCTAAAGGGAAATAATGGATAGGAAGTGCATTGTCAGATACGCGTTATTGCTCCCGCGGCGACGATATCTTGATTATATTTGTTAGAAGCTTCCCATCAATCAGGAACGAGTATTTCGAGACGTTGCCTGCAGAACACGAAAGTTTTAGTGAGGGTAATTACATGATTCATTAGGGACTGCGGTCGTCTTACTGATGTGAAAGCAACGCGTTGGAATATCGCTGACAAGGTATATCTTTAAAACACTATAAATTATGGAGCAGCCCTGATCTGCATCCCTGAATCATATCTTTGTCATGTAGAATAATTTGAGCAGATTGAACTTTATATGCATTCTTTCATTTCCTAATATTGTCTACCAACGAATTATTACGATTACGCGTGGCCGAATTTTCGCTTGGATTCGTGGATAGCTTCAAACTAGAAAGTAAAATTGAGTTGTCCAACGGAATTTAAGAAATTCGATTTGAATTAATGACAAGTTACTTTAAGTATTCTGTTTCATAACTCACTTTATCATCGAACTTCGTCATTACTTCCCTACTCAAGAAGAACGAAATTCGAATGACGTGAATTTGGATGCCTGGGCTTTTACCTTGAATTGGCTGTATGTTTTCGCCGTGCTAAAGAGCAGGCAAACAGTTTTATTGCCACCTTATATTACCAGAGTGTTTCTGAATTATTGAACTGAGTCGTAACGAAAATACTTTACGAGCTATCGAAATCAAGATTTCTGTATTTGTGGACGCTCCCTCTTGATATTATTCTCCTGCTCTTCTCGTTGGTTGCTCATAACTGGGCCAAAAGAGAATACCAGTTCTGACAACCCAAAGTTCGTAGGGTTATGCATAGTAAGAATGTGACAACACTGACACAGTTTATGATTTTAAAGATGAACTAGTAAAATGGTAGTCCAAACCTGTGCCAAATATTATGTATCAGTTTGGATGCCATGAGCAAGTCGATATAATCATAGTGAAGTACATAAAATAATATCGCTCATGAAGACTACCCTCTGTGCTGTTTCTTAAAAATGTCCTTACAATCAGTGAGTGTCTACCAGCATAGCATGACACTAATGAAATGAAATTTTCTAAATCCAAGGCGAATTCTGAAGTCTAATGCGAAAACAGGTAAGCAATGACTAGTATCCTTGAGGTGTATTGGGCTGGTAATTGTTAAGGATGCTCAAAGTGATTATTTGGAGGAATGAAAGGTATCCATACAGCCACTCTAGACTTCCCTTCACCCTCGGGTCGAAGGTCTAATACTTATGCGGTTACCTACAATTAAAGTCAGCCTACCTCCCCTCTATAATTGAACAGGTGAAAGACGCGTTTGTTACGTATTTTTTACTCAAACAGCACTGTCTAATAGAGGGAAATGTTACTGGTTAGAAGCATATACTACCATCACGCACACTGAGTTATATAGCAGCCTAGGATTGATGTGTAAGGACCATATCGCCATATCGCCGTTGCGGGAGCAATACCACTTATCTGGCAACGCACTTCTTATCCATTGTTTTCCGTAAGAGTGGTCACGCTTCCCAGCTTCATATGTATGTGCAGTCCATCAGAACAGTATTCGCTATGTTCATTTACCTACGCCGGTGCGTAAAGGAAAGTGGACCTTAAATATATTACAGAAGATCGTTCGGGATCTCTGGGGGCGATGTTTGAGGGGTAATCTATATATATAAAGTAGCTTGTCCTGACTGACTGACTGACTGACTGACTGACTGATTCATCATCGCCGAGCCAAAACTACCGGACATAAAGAAATGAAATTTTGGGGATATATTCATATTAAGATGTAGGTGCTCGCTAAGAGAGGATTTTTGGATATTCCGTCGCTAAGGGGGTGAAAAGGGGGGTGAAATTTGAAATTGAGTGTGTCTATATCTCAAAACTTTAAAAGTTTACAGATGTGAAAATTGGTATTTAGAATCTTCTTAAAAAATAAGGAAACACGTATTTTTTTGTTTTCAGACAATCCCAATAGGAGGGGTGAAAAAGGGTGAAAAAAGGGTTGAATGCCTTTAATCAGGATACGCTACTTATATCTCAGAAACTAAAGATATTACAGACCTCAAAATTGGTACTTTTGATCGCTGTGAAAAATAAAGAAACACATATGTTTTTGTTTTTGGAAAATCCAATTAATGCGAGGGTGAAAAGGGGGGTGAATTTTTAAAATGAATGCATCTATATCTCAAAAGTTTTAAAGTTTAGAGATGTAAAAATTAGTATTTAGAATCTTCATTAAAAATAAAGGAACACGTATTTTTTTGTTTTCGGAAAATCCCAATAGGAGGGGTGAAAAGGGGTGAAAAATGGGTTGAATGCCTTTAAAGAGAATACTTATATCTTAGAAACTGAATATATTACAGACCTGAAAATTGGTATTTGGGATCTACTTTAAAAATAAAGAAACAGGTATTTTTTCGTTTTGGGAAAATCCAAATAATGGGGGGTGAAAAGAGGGATGAAATTTTTAAAATGAGTGTATCTATATCTCAAAACTTTTAAAGTTTATAGATGTAAAATTTGGTATTTAGAAATCTCCTTTAAAAATAAAGAAACACGTACTTTTTTGTTTTCGGAAAATCCTAATAGGAAGGGTGAAAAAAGGTGAAAAATAGGTTGAATGCCTTTAATGAAGCTACTTATATTTCAGAACCTGAAGATATTACAGACCTGAAAATTGGTATATGGGATCTACTTTAAAAATAAAGAAACAGGTATTTGTTCGTTTTTGGAAAATCCAAATAATGGGGGGTGAAAAGGGGGGTGAATTTTTAAAATGAGTGTGTCCACATCTTAAAACTTTAAACGTTTACAGATGTAAAAATCGGTGTTTAGAATCTCCCTTAAAAATAAAGGAACACGTATTTCTTTGTTTTCTCTAAATCCCAATAGGAGGGGTGTAAAAGGGTGAATAATGGGTTGAATGCCTTTAATGAGGATGCATATATCCCAGAAACTGAAGATATTACAGAACTGAAAATTTGTAAATGGGATCTCCTTTAAAAATATAGAAACACGTATACTTTTGCTTTTGGAAAATTCAATGAATGGCGGTTAAACAGGAGTGGCAAATTGGGGTGAATTTTTTGAAAGACTATATCTACAGAATATCTGAGAAGCGTAAAATGTTACAGACGTAAATAGTGGGTATTTGGAATCTCCTGTAAGTGTAAAGAAACATAGGTGATTTGTCTTTGGAAACTCCACTAAGGGGAACTAAAATGGGGTGAAATTTTAAAATGAGAATTTCTACAGTATATCTCAAAAAACGTAACATGTTACAGAAGTGAAAAATGGTCATTTTTTAACCTATTAAAAATAAAGAAAAGTGTATTTTTACTTTTCGGAAATACAACTTGGGTAGTGGGGGGTGGGGGGGGGGGTAAAAGTGACTGAAAATGGTGTTGAATTCTTTTAATTAGGCTACTGATATCTCAAAAATGAAGATGTTACACACGTGAAATTTTATTTTTGGAATCTGCTTTAAAAGTAAACAAACACGTATTCTCGGAAAATCCAATGAATGGGATTTGGAGTGTTAAAGGATAGAAAACCGGGCGAGTTGGCCGTGCGCGTTGAGGCGCGCGGCTGTGAGCTTGCATCCGGGAGATAGTAGGTTCGAATCCCACTATCGGCAGCCCTGAAGATGGTTTTCCGTGGTTTCCCATTTTCACACCAGGCAAATGCTGGGGCTGTACCTTAATTAAGGCCACGGCCGCTTCCTTCCGACTCCTAGGCCTTTCCTATCCCATCGTCGCCATAAGACCTATCTGTGTCGGAGCGACGTAAAGCCCCTAGCAAAAAAAAAGGATAGAAAGAATTAATTGACTTAATTGTATGAGAATACATACATCTAATAAAAACTAAACTTGTTACAGACGTGAAAATTGGTATTTTGATCTCCTTTAAAAACAAAGAAAAGCGCGTTTTGGGGGAAAATACCTTGGGCGGGGGGGGGGGGCGGGAGTGAAAAGGAGTTGAATTCCTTTCATGAAGACACATAAATCAAAAAGTGAAGAGGTTAGAGTGGTGATAATTGGTATTTAGAAGATCCTTTACTAATAAAGGAACAAGTATTTTTTGCTTTAATATCACTTTGTGAGGGAGGGGGGGAGTGTGGAAGGAAGTTGAAAAAGTGAATTATTTTTAAGGGGATACTTATATCTCAAAACTGAAGGTAATAGACGTGAACATTGGTGTTTGGAATCTCCTTTAAACATAAAGAAACACGCCTTCTTTTAATTTTTTGGAGGGTGGGGGTAAATAAACTTAACGGCGGTGGGGTGTAAAAGGAGGTGAGACCAATTGATTTTACTGTTCGTAATGTACTTATAAGGAGCCTCCGTTGCTCAGTCGGCAGCGCGCCGGCCTCTCACAGCTGGGTTCCGTGTTTCAAATCCCGGTCACTCCATGTGACATTCGTGCTGGACAAAATGGAGGCGGGACAGATTTTTCTCCGGATACTCCGTCTTTCCCTGTCATCATTCATTCCAGCAACAGTGTCCAATATTTCATTTCATTTGTCACTCATCGATCATTGCCCCAGAGGGGAGCTTCGGCAGCCGGCACAATTCCTATTGTCGCCGCTAGATGGGGCTTTATTCATTCCGTCCCTGATCCTATCGAATGATAGGAAACAGGCTGTAGACTTGCGATGTACTTATTCTGATCATAAACCGATCATTTTTAATCTTTCCTGGGTTCTTTTTCAACAGCCATATTTTCCTTCGGAGAACGCTCTTAGATTAGAGTAGATTCTCCTGGCATATAAATAAAAATTTAAACACATTTGAAATAAACGATAGGAATGAGATTGGCCGTCAAATTGTTCACCTCTATAATAAGGTCAATAATACACGGAGGTATGTCATTCGTATCGCCAGAAATTCCGCACACTTGCCTACGCGCAACAATGGTGCTGGTCACATAGTTAGCAATGACAATGGCAGCAGATGTATTTTACCGCCAAGTAGCGGTCTTGCATATTGCTGTGGGGTCCAGAACATATATAATAATAATAATAATAATAATAATAATAATAATAATAATAATAATAATAATAATAATAATAATAATAATAATAATAATAATAATAATAATAATAATAATAATGTTCTGGACCGTCGTCAAGTGTGCGGACCACGCTGGAAACGGGTCCTGGACGGGCAGGCCCTAATGACTAAGAATGCAGTCCGGTCGCGGGTTCAGTACCGCCAAGACACCCAAGACGACACCACGCCTGATTTGAAGGATTTGTTCCATATTAAAAATGCTTTTAGGAAAAGATGGCAAAGATTTAGGGACCCAAGTGACCGGGTGGTATACCTGGAACTAGCCCGGGAAGTACGAAATCGATTGCTGGAAGGAATGAATGAATGAAAAGTGGGAGGAAACTTCCAGTAATCTATTAGAAAACGAGTCAGATCGAGAATTTTGGCTGATTCTCTCAGAAAAAGAGTCAGATCGCGAATTTCGGCGGATTATATATAAAACAATAAGCATTAAAATATAAATTTCAGTATAATACCGTAGCGAAGCACGGGTATCATGCTAGTTAGCTTATAAAAAGCTATATCTCAACCAACGATCATGCTCGCTTGGAAGGCTAGCATTTCTAGCTATATCCCAACGATGTAATTTCCATTGCAGCAGACTTTTCTGCAGAACTAGCATGTCTATGTTATCTCACACCGCATTACAATTTTTCCGGAGGCCATTCATAGTCCGTAGACGTCTATTTTCTAAGGCCCTTTTCTAGGAATCCAAATGCACAGAAATCCATGGGTGACCCATCTGGTGATAGTATGTAGAGTTCATCTTCACATTATTAGCGACACAGCGAATGGCTAATTGCCATTGTAGCAGTACCCAGCGATGATCACGAAACCCCTTGGAAAACTTTCCTGGCATTCTTTATTCAATGTTTGATTTTTTTAAATTGTTTCGTTCTCTAGGGCGGTAGTAAATGGAGCGGGGTTTGTTACAGTCACTAAGGTACAATATCGTTCCTTAAGAGACAATACCGCGTATCACACAATGCTCTTCGTATCCATTATGTTCCTTAAGACTGGTCGCGCCTCTCAGCCACATACGGATATGAAGTCCATCAGAGCATTTTCGTTGTGATCATTTTGCTATGCTGGTATATACAGGAAAATGAACCTTACATACATTTTACTGTAGGAGTGCGCAAATACTACATGCCAACATACGGTACGATATGGTACGGTAAGGTTCATTTTCCTTTAAATGCCGGTACCGGAAAATGAACATAACGAAAATTGTTCTCATGGATTGCATATCCATAAGTGGCTGGGAGGCGTGACCAGTCTTAAGGAACATAATGGGTAGGAAGAGTATTGTCAGATTCGCTGTATTGTTTCTTAAAGGACGATATGCTTCGTCTAATTTCACCACATTTTTCCACCTGTCCCCTGCCAGATAGCCCTCATACAGTTTTCCTGCGTTAGTGCGACATTCCGAAATGTGACGAGGCGACAGCTTCTGAACTCGGTGCTTATACCGCTTTCCTAATTGCAGGTCTGTTTTGATTATGGTGTAAACTTTTCAAACAGGCATCCTCAACTTAACTGCGATAGTCCTTTGGGAGGCAGAGTTACCACCTGAGACAAGGCCCTTCACTTTTCTCACCATTTCTGATGTACGGCTGATGGTTGGTCGTGGATTTGCGTTTTCTTTTCCTCTGGAATCAAGCCCAGTCACCCTTTGTCATTTTTATTCAATAGGCACTGATCCCGATCTATGATATTAAGAAAGCACACTTCTTGCACATTCCTTAGATAGCAGAATAGCTATATTTAGCATCGAAAGGGCTGTTATGTAGGCCCTCCAGTAAGGGTCAATCCACTTCGGCAGCGTTGCAGCTAATGTCACGAAACGTTCTCAGTACTGATGTGAATCACCGCTCCCGTTTCGACGTGCTAACCTGTAGTGTACCGTACTCTACGAGTGTTGTTCGTATGACGTATTTCCGCACTCCTACAGAACAATGTATTTAAGGTCAATATTCCTCTACACGTACGCACAGGAAAATGAACACAACGAAAATTGTCCTCATGTACTGCATATCCATTTGTGACTGGGAGGCGTGACCATTCTTAAGGAAAGCAGTGGACAGGAACAGCATTGTCAGATACGTGATATTAGAACTAGGCCGTCGATAAGCTACCGTAGACCGTCTGCATCTAGGATTGAGGGATCGAACACTACCACAATCAGTTCCCTTCACTTCTAAGACTACTTAAATGTCAGAATTCATGTACGTATATTTAGTGGCACATTCGCTCAATTATTCCACGACCGAGCTCGATAGCTGAAGTCGCTGAAGTGCGGCCATTATCCGGTATTCGGGAGATAGTGGGTTCGAGCCCCACTGTCGGCAGTCCTGAAGATGGTTTTCCGTTGTTTCCCATTTTCACACCAGGCAAATGCTGGGGCTGTATCTTAAATAAGGCCACGGCTGCTTCCTTCTCCCCTCTAGCCCTTTCCTCTCCCATCGTCGCCATTAGACCTAACTGTGTCGGTGCGACGTAAAGCAACTTGCAAAAAATTTATTCCACGGGAAAATTCCGGCAAAATAACGTGTGTTAAGACCAACAACAGCTGATCATATGACAGTAGTAGTATTTAGACTACTAGCTAAGACTGTAAAGACGTACTCGGAACAATTAGAAGGACACACGTTCGATTTCGCGCCAGAAAGTCGAACAGATTGGCGACTGTGGTAAAAAAGTAAATTCGTGTCCTCATCCCGAGGTAGAGCAGCTCATTTCAGGCACACCCACAATGGAGGTGAGCTGCATGTATCATTTTAACTACATACCAGCCCTCCTGCCATTCTTAAATTTCTGGCAGTAAATCTACCGACACTAGGCTATCGCATTTGAGCACCTTCAAATACCACCACACTGAGCCAGGATCGAAGTTGTCAAGTTAGGCTCACAGGCCAGCGCCTCAGCCATCTGTGAAGGACAGTGTTATGTGTGGTGTGTGAGTTGCAGGGATGTTGGAGGCAGAACAAACACCCAGCCCCCAAGCCATCCGATTTGAAGTGAAGGTTAAAATCCACGACCCGGCCGGGAATCGAACCCGGGACCCTTTGAACCGAAGGCCAGTACGCTGACCGTTCAGCCAACAAGTCGGACTTTTATGTGCTGCGTACCACAAGGAACTACCATCATCCATACAGGGAGCTGGATGAGACCAAGAAGAGAATGACTGAGTTAGTTCCAAACTATGGGTCAATTCTATGAGCATAACGACCTACATATTGAGCTCTATTCAGCTTCTATCAGCTCCTCTGATTGCATCACCTCGACATGTTTTCCATTCTCTTACGGAAACCTGCAATACTTTTCTGCATTGACCAATTCATTCTCTATGAATGCTGAGGCCGTACCAGTTTGTTAGTAGATCACAACAATTCGTCACTTTTCGGGCAAAAGGTCACATCTCCCAATGCTCTTCCTATCCATTATTTTCCTTAAGACTGCTCACGCCTTGTAGCCACATATTGATGTGTAGACCATCAGAACGATATTCGTTGTGTTCATTTTCCTATGCTTACGTGTAAAGGAAAATGAACATCACCGTACCGCACTCTAGGAATGATTTATTTACGCACTCATAAAGGTTCATTTTCCTTTCGACGTTAGCATAGGAAAAATGAACACAACGAAAATTGTTCTAATGTACTGCATACCAAATGTGGCTGGAAGAAGTGACCAGTCTTAAGGAAAATAATGGAAAGAAGAGCATTGTAAAATATAACATTTTGCCCGAAAAGCGACGAATGTTTGTGCCTGATAGAAGGAAGAACTGTAGTCCACGAGGATTACCCGATGGTATTACGTAAATGCAATCCCATTCATTAAGCCAGGGTAAGCTCCTCTCCACAGGGAACGAGGCTTATATAATATTAAAACTAACGATCTTCTGTGTTATGAAGTACCGCAGGCCATTTCAACTAAAGTTTGAGGGCCAGTGAACACTGATGCAGCCCCGTGCCCTCTGCGACTGTGCTTTTGTAAGAAGGCTGCATTGCTCACCTTGACATTCTAGCAGAAATTTCAATCCATTTGAGTGATTAACCTTTTTTTACAAGGCAAAAATATTGTTTAGCGGTGTTATGTGGGACAGAATTCGAGCTTTTAGGATGGAAATTTCATTGTTCTTAAAACAATCACAGGAATAAACCTTTTGAATAATTCTCATCTTTAAAACCATGTGGCTGGGTGGAGAAGCTCAGCTGGTAAAGCTAGTTCAGTCCAGTGTATTTGAAAGTGCTCAAGTAAGTCAGCCTCGTGTCAGTGGGTTTACTGGCAAATAAAGAACTGCTGTGGGACAGTTTTCCGGCTCGTCGGTATCTCCGAAAACCGTTGAAATAGTTAGTGGAGGTAAACCAAATAAAACATATTACCGGTATTAAAGCCATGTGACTTGTCCGATTATAGCACTGATAATTACTGTGAAGACTTTAACCAAATCCACAATGATTTAGAAACATGAAAGGAATTTCCTCTGAATTATAGGCCTACATATTGTAACCCTTTTCTGTAAATTTTAAGCAGAATCGCGTCAAATTTCAAAGAGAAGTGATAAGGTTTCAAGGGAGGACGATTCTCAAAGATCGGTGTTACAGTATTCCAGGAAGCCTCCTTGCATTTTATAAGAACTTATCCACGTATCCACGCCTATGTGCAAAGGAAAATTAACCTTAAATACATTATTATGTAGGAGTGTGTAAATACGTCTTGCAAGCTTACATTCCTACAGTACGGTATGGTAAGGTTAATCTTCCTTTACACACCCACATAGGAAAATGAACACAAAGAAAAATATTGTTCTGACGGACTTCATATCCACATGTGACTGGGAAGCGTGACGAGACTTAAGGAAAATAATGGATAGGAAGAGCATTGCCAGATGCGCGGTATTGCTCCCGACGACATGTAAGTTACATATTTCGATACTTTACGTTGCTTGATTACGCTAATTGATACTCTTTACATTTTTTCCACATTCGGCTAAAGCACACACAAACAGAAGCCATTTGCTCTACGAAACAGGATTTCTCACATTTTCAGTTACGATAGTTTTCGTAGGGACAGTCGATCTTTGCTTTTGACAATATGGAAACGGCAGAATTACGAACAATGCTAGTAACACCATTCAGCCCCTGTGATAAATGGTGACAAAGTATGGCTTGTACGGTCAGTCGTTGTGTACTATATATTTCTGAGGACCGGGAAGAATGGAATTTATCAGTACTTTCCGGGTCATAGAGGAAAGTTACAAGGAACTATCTCACTCCCTGTACCTAGTGCTCCTCTTCAGTGATGGTGGACCTGAACCAACCAACCAACCAACCAACCAACCAACCAACCAACCAACCAACCAACCAACCAACCAACCAACCAACCAACCAACCAACCAACCAACCAACCAACCAACATACATGCATACATACATACATACATACACATATATTTATTCAAAGTCATTCAGACGAGAGGGATGTGATAGCCAAGTGGTTAGTTCTGCTAGGTCCGTGGAAGAGCATGGAAACGATCCCTGCCCGCTTGCGATTCACGCTGTATCTACAGCATACGAAAAAAGCTTCCGCCAAGTGTAATACTCCGTCGCATATTGATAAGCCTAAATGAATAACTATTCTGTGTAGTGATAAGAAAGGTAACGAAGAGAAAATTGTCCACATATCAAGGGAAAATCATCGTAGCCTACAATGTGTGTGGTACAACCAGAGTCCCCGACCTTCACCTATGGAAATTCAGTGGTGGATTGCCTACACACTGAGGTTGAATGCCCCGGAATGAACCATATATATCAGGTAATAAGTGTTTCCATTTATCAGGAATGTTTACACAATTTTCAGGATCATGTACAATCCTGCTGTGAATCTGGAGATATGTATTATGACAAGGAGTCGCTAGCGAGCTTCAGTCGGAGCAAGCCACTCAGCGCTCTTACCTCTCGCGCGTGTTTACGGTGTAGCATAACGTGTACTGGGTGTTCGTTCTTAAGTGTACTTGTGGAGTTAAAGTTTGTGTGCTTTCACACCACAAACTTCAACTTATCTGAACATGGCTAATGGCATAAACCCTGATACTGGGACTCTATTAAAAGAAAATTTGTTAGCCTCTTATTCGTCGTCAGCGGACATCGATTCTACGCAACCAATTGACTCACCAAAAAAGTCAACACAAACAGGTCACCTGTGAATGCTCCATCACAGATACAACAACAAGCAAATAAACAGCAGCAGCAGACATTACAAAGACTGGAACAACATAATGTTTGTTCAAAACCAATTAATCAACCTTAAACTTAAATGTGCGCACGGAACTATTGCTTTTCGTGATCCTCAATTGCAAGAAAACGACGATTTTCAGACTTCCAGTAAAATGCAGACGTTATTAGTAGCAAGATTAAACAGCAAATATATGGTAGTCGTTCATAATAAACATGATCATCTTGAACATATAGATAGTAAAGGTGCAAATGATGACGTTGCTCCAATAACACTTTAGTTTACGTGTCACCAATCTTTATTCACGAAGTAAACAATGATCAGCAAAGTATTAAAGACTTAAAAACCGTAATCAGCAGTGATTACACAACACAACAGCGTGGCAAAATTCTCAAAATAAATACTTCTACTCTCATTGATTACCGTTCTCTAACCAAATTTCTAGAAGAATTGGAACTGCAGTTGTATAGCTTCCAGGGGCTACAACAGAAAACTTGAAGTAGTAATTCGTAATGTTCCTTAATTTATTGCTGACTCATTACTTCACTCAGAGTTAAAACGGATTAATCTACCTGTAAGTAATGCTCTTCGCCTTATTTTCAAAGACAAATAGTCCATGCCCCTTTGTGCCGTGTAATTGGATACCACGGAAGATACAAAAATTATTTTTGAATCAACGCACACATTCAACGTGCCATTATTTTGATTGAACTTCATTAAAAAGCACAAGACATCTCCCAATGCACCCGATGTCAAAGGTTTGGTCACACTAAAATCTTCTTCAGATTAGGTCCACGCTGTGTCAAATGCCCTAATAATCAGCACTATTCAGCATGGAGTAAGCCAAGACATGTACCTGCAACATGCGTAAAGAACATCCTGCGAACTACACAAGTTGCTCAAACAATCCCAATATAAAGAATAAGATCATGTGATAAAACACTTCCCTTTCAGCACCAATATTCACCAGCTCCCAGACCAGCAGTATACCCTCTCTATCACCTGCTAACAATACCAAATATTTCCTTCGCTACCATCCCGACCTTCAACGTTTAAACTCCTAAACCACCAGCATGGCAACGGCCTAATTTCCATCCTTCACTACAAACCCTAGTACATCCTGCTTAGGATCGAACGAATTATTCTTTTCAACCTGAAGCATCCTCCAGCCTTGTCCAACAGGTTATAACACTTCTTACGCCACTCATCCCCCAAATTAAGTCATTTATCACGAAATCATTGCCAGAAATCCTCAACTGTGGTAATTATCTGTAATCCAACACTTGTCCATTTCACATTTCTAAACTGAAGTGCCAACGGTTTCAATGCCATACGTGCATCCTTCTTGGAGTTCACGTCTCGCTATAGTATAAATGTAGTTTGCATCTCTTAAACACACCTAGTTGAACATAAACGTTGTACAGCACCTGGATTCAAGGTACATAGAGCTGAGAAAACTGCAATTCACAAACCTGTAAAACCTTCAGCGCTACCAACGAGCTACCGACCAATAAGTTTACTACAACTTTATACAAATTATTTCAGAAAAACATCAGAAAAGTCTCTCTTTTACATCATAAGTTTGGCTTCCGTCAGGGACATTCGACTACTCAGTAGCTACTACGCATTAAGTGACATATGATGTGGTTCTAGCTCAAGTATCATGCTGTAGCGTCATTTTTTGATTCTACAAAGCCATTTGATAAGGTTTGACACAAAAACCGTCTATATAAGTTGTAAACAACTGGAATCCCACATTACATATGTGATATAACTTAATTCAGCTTAGAACTCTGATCAGACAGGTTCTGTCATAAAAGATACTGATATTGTATGAACTATTCGACGAATTTTCACTCTAAGTGATACGAGTGTTGCGGGTCAGTTTTTATCGGACAACATAGTCACATAACGTTATTTTGCGGCTCAATGACGATATACAAAATCACTATAGCTTCTTGAGCCAGAACACCTTCAGGGTACGCATCAACTCCACGAATTCAACACCTCGGCCTATTTTATTCTTGGTCCAACACTCTTCAACATTTGTACATTCGATATTCCATCGCCTCCATTCATCAACATAGCATTGTACACAGATTATGGCTCTATTTTCACATTACACCATGACATCTTAACTGTCACTTGCCGCCTATTATATCCGCGAGCTCGATAGCTGCAGTCGCTTAAGTGCGGCCAGTATCCAGTATTCGGGAGATAGTAGGTTCGAACCCCACTGTCGGCAGCCCTGAAAATGGTTTTCCGTGGTTTCCCATTTTCACACCAGGCAAATGCTGGGGCTGTACCTTAATTAAGGCCACGGCCGCTTCCTTCCCACTTCTAGCCCTTTCATGTCCCATCGTCGCCATAAGACCTATCTGTGTCGGTGCGACGTAAAGCAACTAGCAAAAAAATAGGTAATCATAATCATAATCATCCCTCAAATTTGAATGCGGATTACTTCTGTACTAATAACTGTTACTTCCTTTCTTCACCTACCTAACCTAAACTTAACGCCATGACACTACAGCCCTGCAGGGCCTTGGCCTACAAAGCGACCGCTGCTCAGCCCGAAGGCCTGCAGATTACGAGGTGTGGTCAGCACGACGAATCCTCTCGAGCGTTATCCTTGGCTTTCTAGACCGGGACCGCTATCTCACCGTCAGATAGCTCTTCAATTCCAATCACGTAAGCAGAGTGGGCCTCGAACCAGCCCTCAGATCCAGGTAAAAATCCCTGACCTTGCCGGGAATCGAACCCGGGGCCTCCGCGTAAGAAGCAGGCACGCTACCCCTCCACCACGGGGCCGGATTTATTCTCCTACACCTGCCCAATCTGGGGAGAGTAGACTCGAAACTTTCTCATACGACTACAATAATTCCAAACTGAAGTTCTCCGTATAATCACCAATGCTCGTTGGTACTTTCAAAATGAACCATTACACCGTGAACTTCTTTGAGATACACTGGAACACGTGATCTCGACGCAAGTCAGTGGGTTCTTCAAGAAACTACAGAGTGTGCCTAGTGTCGTGCTCTTCGCCCTTGGGAAACGGTCACTACATCCACGTCGTCTTCCTCAAGATATTTTACTTCAGCCAAGAGCAGAATTTGTTGATCATCAGTAAATGTCCTTGAGAGTCAGTTTATTCATTTCAACTCGTGTGCTATTGCTCAGCGGTTCTCTTAATCAACTTCCAAGTTCATTTTAAATAACGTTTTCAATATAACAAGTATTACATGAAAACTGTTAACCAGAAACTGAAAAATTACTTAATAATTGCATGTTATTTTCGTCTCTCATTCAGCTGTTTTGATATGACTATACTGTGTTCTCTTGTATCGTTACAGAAGGGCCTGTAGGTGGTCGATTTCAAATCACATCACCAGAAAGATTTTATTTTCGCTTTGTACTTTTATGTAACGAGATTTTTGTTTTTGCTTTTCTTGTCGACAGTAATCTGAAATAGCTTGTACCTAGCTGTTTGCTGAACGGTTAAATACTACATTAAATTTTTAAAAAATGATGACAACCTTACTACAGCTGATATGAATTTGTGTACAATTCGTATCTTTAATTTTCCGTTAGAAGACCCACTCGAATATTCAAGTGAGTGCTCACTAAATATTGCACCGTTAGTGAGGTGCGAAAGGAAAAGTGGCCTTTTTCCTATATCGTCGGTGAAGAAACAATACCTTGTATGACACAATGATATTCTTATCCATTACTTTCCTTGAGACTTGTCACGTCTCCCAGCCATACGTGGATATGCATTATAACATTTTTCGTTGTGTTCACTTTCCTATGTCAGTGTGTAAAGGAGAATGGACTTTAAATACGTTATACTGTAGGAGTGCGTAAATTCGTCATACAAACGTACATTACTACATTCAGGCACGGTAAGGCTCATTTTCTTTTACTCATCGGCGTAAAAAAAAGAACACAACGAAAGATGCTCTAATGGAATACATATCCATGTGTGGCTGGGAGGCGTGACAAGTCTCAAGGAAAGTAATGGATCGGAAGAGCATTGTGACATACGAGGTTTTGTTTCTTCAATGACGATATGTCGCCTGTTTTCAGTGGTATTCGCACAGTAACTATGGCTATTAAGAAACCGATTACCGGCCCGAGTAGCTCAGATTGGCGGGTTCGAACCCGGTTCAGTCCGGTGACGTCTTATGGTGCTCAGATACGCCAACCTCGTGTCGATAGATTTACTGACACGTTAAAGAACTCCAGCGGGAGAAAATTCCAGCCCCTCAGCGCCTCCGAGAACCGTTAAAGTAGTTAGTGTGAGTTGCCAGAACCGGCTCTAGAATGCATTCTTTTTATCATTCTGGGCGAATTTTACCATGTCCAAAAGAAACAGTAGATGCGCAAACCATGAATTTTCTAAATTCCTACGGAATAAGCAATTCCACACATTTTCAAAGTGTGGCTAAGGCAGTTTTATGTTAGCCAAGTTATTGACGCCACACATCACATACTTAACTACATGTAAGAATGGCAGCCATCTTGTTTCATGGAGTCATGCATACATATTAAAGTGTCAAAGTGCTGAATTTAAAACAGGGTAAAAGCATTACGAAGGATATCACACGTAGTCCTCTAAATGAATATCGTGGCACCGGAAAGTCATGCAGAAATATTGATTAACATGCACACATTCAGAGCAGTCCAGTATTTAACACCTGAAAATTTGGAATATTACTTACGATGTTCGTATGTAAAACTGACAGAGACGACAAGAAATTGAAAACAGCACTTTTAAAACACTTGGTAAAACTAATTAAATTGTAGTATAATACTCGCAATGCACTGGATGTGTGAATTCTTGAATTTTCTTTTTGAAAATAAAATGTAACCAATTTTCATCCCCGGTGGAAAAATACACTAGCAACATCCTTCCTTTTCTCTTCATTTCATATGCACTCTAAACGAATTACACCACAAAAAGTTACGTATTTACACGACAGTTCCATAGCATTTCAATTCTAACACCGCATGTCAAGTAGTCAAGTGTTCGAACTGGCAAAGCCTCACAAAGTTTGAAAAAGCGACAACCAGACATGCGTAAAACAACCTCGACAGTTGTACCAACAACACACCACCGGTTTTCATGTTATTTCAGTAATTTTCAACAAAGTGCATGTTGGCGACCCTGTTTATGACCCAAATAAACATAAATTGCTAACTACTTTAAAACTATTTGTAGAATGCTTGTGACGTCATAAGTAAATGATAGCGTCACGAACGTTCCTTTGTCCCTAGTGAATTGCTTCCCTGTCTCTCTCAAACACTCTATGACAACATCACTTCTCGATCACCCTATAAACATGGTTGCCATGTGCTCTCGTGATCGTATATAATGCAGGCTACTATTGAATGTTTTAAAACCGAGCTTGATACCTGCAGTGGCCAGCATCCAGTATTCGGGAGATAGTGGGTTCGAACCCCACTGTAGGCACCACTGAAGGTGGTTTTCGGTAATTTCTTATTTACACACCAGGCAAACGCTGGGTTCTGTGCCATACTTAAGGCCACGGCCGCTTCAATCCCACTCCTAGCCTTTCGTGTCTCATCGTCGTCATAAGACCCATCTGTGTCGGTGCGACGTAAAGCAACTTAGAATAAAATTAAAACGAGTTTTAAATTTGGGATAATTGTTCAAGAATGCAGTATTTTCGCACCTTATTTTACATCTCGCTCCATAACGATTATATCTAATGACATTTAAGTGTGCCTGTAAGAGAATTGACGATGGCCCGCTTCTTTAGCATAGCCAACCCGAAAACATTATTATTATTATTATTATTATTATTATTATTATTATTATTATTATTATTATTATTATTACCGAGCGAGTTGGCCCTGCAGTTGCGGGCACGCATCTGTGAGCTTGCATTCGGGGGAGAGTGGGTTCGAACCCCACTGTCGGCAGCCCTGAAGATGATTTTCCGTGGTTTCTCATTTTAACACCAGGCGAATGTTGGAGGCTGTATCTTAATTAAGGCCATGGCCGCTTCCCTCCCACTCCTAGCCCTTTCCTATCCCCTCATCGCCATAAGACCTATCTGTGTCGGTGAGACGTAAAGCCAATTGTATTATTATTATTATTATTATTATTATTATTATTATTATTATTATTATTATTAATTCGTTGTGCCCAACTTCGGAGAGTGTTTGAACTTACTTAGTACAATGTTTCTTATTTTCTTTCCAATATCTCTTCATTCGTTCACTGAGTTCCTTTCTACGTTCTTCTGTCCATCCTGGACAAATGTGTGTTTATTCATTTACTTAGCTTCTAAATTTTGTCGTGTCTTGAATGATTTCTTCGGTAATACCAATTTTTTTATAGATCTGTGTTTATTTCCACTAACCATTTGTTGCGGTTTTTCTAGGGATAGTGTTATGGTTAGAAGTGTCTTTGTCAGTCTGTCGTTGCCTACTGTCCTTAGAATTTGAATGGCCTCTTCCCAATTATCTCTCTGATTATTTCTGTGATTTGATAAATTTTTTGTGGTTTGTATTATATCCAATTTCCGTTTTCGTATTTTGGTCTTAGGATATTTCTTACAGTTTTCTTCTCTTTTTTTCGAACTGTTGTATTTGTGACATGCCGCCAGTTATCAGTGTTTCAGATACATAAAGTGCCTCTGGTTGTAATACCGTGTTGTAATGTCGTCAGTTTGAATTCTTATAGATTATTTGTTGTACCTCGTATCTGTTCCAGGTGATTTTGTAAGTTTAGTCGTTTTTCTTTGTTTCCTGCCTGTTTTATCTCGTTGGTTGAAAACTTTTGCCTAGATAGAATTAATCTACTTGGAAAAATTTTCCCGAATTTTCATTATCGAATCTGGACTTAGTCCTTCCATATACTGCGCCTTTTCAAATGAAATTTGAAGTCGGGTTTTGAGGCTATTTGATGAAGTTATTTCTATGGACTGGATTTCATCTTGTCTGTTTTCGGAAAGGATTTCAAGGTCATCTTCGAAAGCTAAACATCGAAGGAGAATTTTGCTGATATGAAATCTGCAAATATTTATCATTTTACACTGAAGAAAATGGAAATTACGACACCCAGAAGGAGTTGTGCTACATTGCTGCAATTGAACATGCAGGACGAGTGTTCGGTTGTGATCCGATGATTACACTTTCAGGTCCCTCTGACCGCAAGTTCGGACAACAATCAATGCAGGATGTGCCCACCACGAGCTGCAATACATTGATGAATTCGTCGAGGCATGGAGTCAATAACGCCCTGGATCGCTTCCTGAGGAATTGTGGCCCATGCTTGCTGCACTGCACGGGTCAGTTGTTCCAAAGTTGTGGGTGGCTGAGGACGGTTGGCCAGTTGTCGACCCATCATGTCCCACACATGCTCAATAGGACTGAGGTCCGGGGATCTGGCGGGCCATTCTAAGGTTGTGATGTCGTGGAGAGCTTCTCTGGAGATGCGTGCAGTATGAACCCGGGCATTGTCCTGCTGAAACATCCTATTAGCAATGTTCGCCATCATAGGAACAACAACTGGATTGAGTACCCTATCAACGTACTGTCGAGCAGTCATAGTGCCCTCAACAAGCACTAATTGTGATTTCACATTAAAGCCAATAGCTCCCCAGACCATAATGCTTGGTGTTGGCCCTGTGTGCCTCTCGACAATAAGATCTGGGCGGATCCTCTCCCCGGTACATCGGCGCACACTATTCCGGCGATCACTGCGGGCAAGACAGAAGCGCGATTCATCTCTAAAGACGACCCTATGCCATTCGTCGACCCACGTCGATCTTTCTCGACACCAGGCCAGCCTTACACGTCGCTGTTGTGGGGTCAATAGAACACCTTCTGCAGGGACACGGGCTCGTAAGCCAGCTGCACGCAGGCGATTAGCAACTGTTTGTTGTGTAACGTGGGTGCCACAGCTGCTCGAATTTGCGCTGCTGTTGAATGGGGTTCCATCCGGGCCATCCGAATGAAGCGGCGATCCTCCCTCACAGTTGTCCGTCGCGCTGGGCCTGTGCCACGTCTACGAGTGTGGGTACCTTCATTTGACCACTGCTGCCATACACGTTGTACCGTAGATGCCTGTCGGCCAACACGTGCAGCGACAGTCCTTAGCGATAATCCAGCCTCACACGTCCAACTATCCGAGCCCTCTCAAACGGCGACAGTTGTTGATAGCGTGCTCTTCTCTGTCGTCGAGGCATGTTCGATGGGGAACACTTCACTGCACAGACTGCAAGTCAACTACGCTACACCAGGGTCCGTATACTGGAGTTGATTCCTCCGCGACCAATCACGTGGGGAGACCTGCAGCAACAATCCAATGGGTCTGAAACTTTGATCGTTTACATACCTACATGGCGTCGTTCCATATCTTGAAAATCAACACTAACGACCAATGCCTTCATGGTGCTGGACTTTCCATTTTCTTAAGTGTAGTTCCTTTATTTCATTCACAAATCACTTTTCCTCCGAAAACAGGTTGAATAATAGTGGGGAAAATCCATGTCCTCGTCGGATACCGGTTCATGATTTCGAACGGTTCGGAAATTTTTCCCAGAAGTTTAACTTTTAATATTTTCGCACCTATACCAAAACCGCGAATGCGACAATGTCCTTCCTATCTATTATTTGTGTCAGGACTGGTCACTCCTATGGGCCACATACTGATATACAGTCCATGAGAACAGTTTTCGTTGAGTTCATTTTCCTATGCGCGTGTGGAAAGGAAAACGAACCTTAAACACATCATACTCTAGAAGCGGGTAAATATGTCATGCAAATATTGAACCCATGACCTTTGGAAGTAAAGGGTCCAATATCAAGGACTTATTTCTAAAAGCTCGTAGCTTTCAATGCTCTTCCTACCCATTATTATCCTTAAGGCTGGTCACGCCTCCCAGCCGCTTATGGATATGCAGTACATCAGAAAATACAGTTTTCGTTGTGTTCATTTGTCTATGCTACTGTGCAAAGGAAAATGAACAATACATTATACTGTTGGAGTCCATAAATTCACCATGTACACACCCTACAATACGGTATGGTAAGGTCCATTTTCCTTTGAACGTCAGTATAGGAAAATGGACACAACGAAAATTATTCTGATGGACTGCATATAAATATATGGTTGAGGGGCGTGACCAGTTTGAAGGAATATAGTGGGTAGGAAGAGCATTGGGACTTACAAGGTTTTAGAAGTAAGCCATCGATATACATTCCTACAGTACGGTACAGAAAGGTTCAATTTTTTAAACAGGTGCAAAGGAAAATGAACTCAACGAAATTTGTTCTGATAGACTGCATATCAATACGTGGCTGGGATGTGTGACCAGTCTTAAAGGAAACAATAAAGGGTATGAAGAGCGGTTTTGGCATAGGAGCGACGATATTGTATTCGTTAGAGTTTATTTTATTAATTCACTTGTTTTCGTGTCGACCTTGGAATTCCTCTACTGTGATGAACAGTGTCCGTCTTTCCATGGAGTCATACACAGTTTTGAAGTCAGTAAAAATGACTACTATTTGTTTGGTTTTTCGAGTCTACGGGGTTCACCTCTTCACCTATCGGATGTGTCCCATTGGGGCGGAGAAGGGAGCTCGCAGGACTTACCCGTTGGGTCGGAGGGAAATAAAAGGCCTGTCGTAGACCAAAAACATAGCCAGAAATGATCTTGAGTCAACTTCTAAAGCTCAAAGCATCAGTTATAACACTGAGGTCGATGATGATATTCCAATTCTCTTCAACTTACTAGCATGATAGCAACGATAGTTTTACAGTGTGTGCGTGAAAAGGAAATGGAAGAAAGGAACAATGACCCTCCTGGATGCTTAATTTATTTGAAATTTTTGTGGAACTTTTTCAAATTTGTACAGTGCATTATTTCGCAATGTTTATGTTTTATTTTTAAAGATCTTGCGCAGGGCAATGCTACCGTTTCAACTTAATTTGAATAAGCTTTATTTAATATGTTTTTCTACAATTTGGAAGGATATTTATTGTTATATTCCTGTGAAAAGAAATTTTTTTATTAAAAAACAGTTTAACGGAATCCGTGAATCCCACTAGTGGTTCTTGAATATCAAGAACTCCAGAGTAAATGATGATGGTGATGTGACTCAGTGTCAAGACTAAAAGATTGTGACTCCTATTAGAAGTTATATTGTATACCCTATTTGTTCTTTTTCTTTTTAAGAGTGTTTCATGAACAATGCCCTGATCAGATAAAGACGTGTGGTCGGCATATATCAGCAGACAGCTTTGTGTTTTATGGCCTGTATTGTTATATTCTGTTAATTTTATATTATGTAGTATAATAAGTAAGAAATGCTAAAACTTTTCAATAAGGGAAGTGTACCTAGTTTAAAAGAAACAGTTAACAAAGCAACTACCGCAGGCACTAGTGGGTGTATTAGGTCATCTCGGACATCCGATTCTGGGGGACCGAGAACATCATGTGGGAATGTGCTGGAGCTACCTAAATCTCGTCGAGAAAAGTGTAAATACTGTATTTTATTGGCACTCTAAACATAAACACACTTCTCAAAATTACTACTACTTTTATTAATAATCCGATTTTCTCAGTACGACTCGTTGGCTGAACGGCCAGCGTACTGGCCTTCGGTTCAGAGGGTCCTCGGTTCGATTCCCGGCCGGGTCGGGGATTTTAACCTTAATTGGTTAATAACAATGGCACGGGGGCTGGGTGTATGTGTTGTCTTCATCATCATTTCATCCTCATCACGACGCGCAGGACGCCTACGGGGGTCAAATAGAAAGACCTGCACCTGGCGAGCCGAACCCGTCCTGGGATATCCCGGCACTAAAAGCCATACGACATTTCATTTCCGATTTTCTCAAAAGAAAATTTCGATCACCATGCTGGGCATCAACAAACATGCGTAATATCTACTGAAAAGGCTCATTTACGTAACAACTGTCCGAAAGGAATGGTTCCGCTTGAAGTCAGTACGGTAGTACATATTCTCGTAGAACGCCATTATCTGAAGCAGTTGCTGGGGTAAGCCAAAAGTAAAAGTCAGAGAAAAAATGACACTCTCAGTCCGAACACACAGCCTTCACGTGACCTTTCAGATACCCCACCAGCCTGGAACGAACATATGGAAACAGAGACAATACTTGATAAGCAAGATGTAAATAAAGCTGACGGAAAAGAATTACGAATGCCCCCTCCTTATCCCCTATATCTAAAGAAAAACTTTACCGGGCGAGTTGGCCGTGCGGTTAGGAGCGCGCAGCTGTGAGCTTGCATCCGAGAGATAGTGGGTTAGAATCCCACTGCCGACAGCCCTGAAAATGGTTTTCCGTGGTTTTTCCATTTTCTCACCAAGCAAATGCTGGGGCTGTACCTTAATTAAGGCCACGGGCGCTTCCTTCCCATTCCTAGTCCTCTCCTAACCCATCGTCGCCATAAGACCTATCTGTGTCGGTACGACGTAAAGCAAAATAGCAGAAAAAACTTACGGGTGTTTTAAATACACAACAGGCTTTAGAAACGCAGAGTAAGTTACATGCAGTAACGATACGAATGTTTGTAGATAGGTGATTGTGGCCGAAGACTCACTGCCAGTAACAGCTCCAAGGAGAAGAAAACCAGCACATCATCTTCCCCTGCTATTCTTAGTACGGCTACTGATCCAGTACTTGAAACACCTGTAGTTACCAAAAGCAACAAAGTAATTCAATATTCCATCGAGTTCCGCGTGTCGATAACCAGCTCTCGAGCAGTAGCAAGAAGGAAGACCCGTCACCCCATCTTAGGTAATTATTAACATACTGGTTAATATTGTCGCTGCGGAAGCAATGCCACGTATCCGACAAAGCACTTCCCATCCATTATTTTTCTTAAGACTGGTCATGCCTCTCAGCCACATGTGGCTGTGCAGTCCATCAGAATAACTGTCGTTGTGTTCATTTTCCTATGTCTGTGTGAATGGAAAATGAAACTTAAGGTACTGTAGGAATGTATGTTTGCATGCCTGATTAGGCACTCCTACAGTATAACGTATTTAAGGTAAATATTCCTTTACACTTTAGTGAGGGAAAAATGAACAGAATAAGAATTGTTCTGATGGACTGCATGTCCATATGTGGCGTGGGAGGCGTGACCTGTCCTTAGTAAAATAATGGATAGTAAGTGCTTTGTCGGATACGCGGTACTGCTCCCGCAGCGACAGTATGGAGTATAATCTAGTTCACTTTATTGCTTAAAATTGAGGTGTTTATATTGCTAAGGGCGCAGTTGCTGACTGTACCAATCATTAACTCAATATAATGTCCGGCTTCGCTGTGTAGGTGGCAACGCGTCTGCTTCTCACCCGGCGGGCCCGGTTCGATTCTCGGCTGGGTCAGGTGTTTTAGATTGTAATGACTAATATCCCTGGCCTGGGGACTGGGTGTAGTCCTCAACGTTCCTTTCCTCACATTCAACACTCTACACTTCCGCAACCACACTTACACGCAGGATCCTATCATATGGTGAAAGTAGTGGCGAAAGATCTGCAGAGGTCTACGCCACGAACAAATATCAAATAAACAAACAAACAAACAAACAAACAAACAAACTCAATACAATGCAACCTCGAGAGTCAGTTATTGAAGCGATTTCTCCGTGATACTGATGCTGACATAGCCTTTCTACAAGAAGTCACCCTTCCTGAGTTACCTATATCTTCAAATTACAATCAGTTCATAAATAGTGGCACTGATTGTAGGGGAACAGGGTTCCTAACACGATATGATCTGGAACTCAAAATTGTACAGAGTCACTATTCAGGAAGAATCATTATCTAGACGCATTAACTATACTGCCGGAATAAGTATTTATGCACCATCAGGAACCAAAAGCGTGTTAAACGTAGCCTACTGTATTATTTCATCAAGATATACTTTCCCATCTGCATAGAAAAAAGAGGCGTCACCGAAAATATTTAATGTGTTAGTGCGACTAATAAAAAATGTATAAAAGAGAAAACAATCCCTGCCGGGGACTTTAATTGTGTTCAGGGAATAAAAGATTCAACGGGGGCAAATTACTGCGGTGAGCCCTTCGTTAAATTGCCTGATAACCTCCTTGAACTTTACTGATGTTGTGAGAAAGCTTAAAGTGCCCCTTCTCACTACACCGCACATATAGGCTCTCCTCACACATTGACCAAATGCGTGTTTCATAAACACTCATCCAAACTAGACATTACCTGTGAGCTTCTTCAATTATCATACAGTCGTATGTACAATAAATTACCCACTGTTATTATTACCTATGTACATGAGCTTAATCTCTTCAATTACTTTATATGGTTGTCCTAAATGCGTATGTTTCAAAGTGCCAATAAATTTACTGCCTCGATTCTCTCGTATTGAAGCACTCTTAAAGCGCTAACCCACTGCAGAAAAATTCAATTTTGGAAGCTTGTGCGTAGAGGGAGAATACCTGATCAACTACCCTATGCATGGTCAAATCATTCAATGAGAGTTAATCTACGTATACAAATTCGCGCTGACTCGACAGGTAAGATGTTAGCGTAGCAACTGAAAAGGAATGATATGCAATCTCTACGGTGTCAAGGGTTTAAAATGTTTATCTATTTAGCAATAGCTACCTAATCGATCCTAATAATAGTGACATGTATTTCACAACACATCCTGTTATTTGTTGAGTGATTTTACAAGTATCATTATCTTTTGTCCCTTAGAACAGACTATGTAACGTGCCAGTAAAACTACGAACATGCATCTCTTGCATTTTTGCACTTATAAATGTCAACCGCCTCTGCTTTAATTTGATGGCCCAGTCTTGAGAACAGAAGATGATCGTCTAACCACGACGACTTCCTGATCGATTTAGCCAGCTGGAGGTAAAGGTCGGTCGAGGACTAGTTTTGACTTTACCGTACAGGCCTCAATACCTATACCCGAAGTCAAGGAGGCGTAGACGTTTACTTTCCACAAACTCTTACCAAACGCTGGGCCAGAGCTTACGGTAGCTATTCATACAAAGAACGCCAATTCTAAATATTATACATTATGCGAAAAATATAAGAAAATAGGAAAAAGACGTGTCAGACTGAGGCATGTTTGATGACCCTTTTAAGCAATATTTGTTATTCCAATCATTAAGGAAATTTCAGGAATGTTACGTAACTTTGCTAACAGCCTTAATAGACATTAGATGGTCGAAATTTTGTTCTTAGATATGCTGAAAGCCTCAAATAAAGCTGTCAGAATGAACTCCCCTCCAATGCCATTAAATATCAATACTGGTGAGAACATGTGTAAGTAATAAGCACTATGATGGGGAAGGAAGAAGCCGTGACCGACAAAATCCATACTTTCCAGCCGTGAGTGAGATTCTGTGCCACTTTCTTCTCGATATTTGTGAATTAGTAAGTACACATCATGTTCTTGAATAAAGACTGAGTATACCTAAGGTAATTTTCGCTCCATGCTGTAGTTCGATGATTTAAATCCTGGTTCTTACAGCGGCCAAGATACGTGCAGCATAAATTGTAAAAGTATGCTTTGTTTACTTGGAGGAACGTGGATTCGAATCACCGGTAGAAAGTAAAAAGCCAATGAGCCGTGACATTTTAACATCCTTAAAACCCACTGACATCACCTGGAATAAAACCCATTCTCTTAGTGACAGAAGGCCAAGAACTAATCAACTGAGAATTTCAGATCGGCTGTTCAGTATTCTTCAAAGTGTTATAGCCAATCACTGTTTCGAAAGTGATATTGACTTTATGATTCATTTGTACTTCTTTCGTAAAACGGATAATTAAATATGGTGTTGTAAATAAATTAGGAGATTTCAGCTTCTGGGAGATAATGAGCTGTAGTTTAATAACCCATTAAGATATACAGGTAATGTACGTTCAGTAAATAATTCATGTAATATGTCCACTACGTACACCGTACTGGTATAGAGTATACTTGGTTTATTCATGTATCGTGTGATGAAGCTTATGTTGCACCTGCTTAATCCATTCTCTTTCCAGCTCTGCAACAAGTTCGTATTTCGTAAACACACATAGTCGCTTAAGAAACAATAACGCATATATGACTGTGCTTCTTCTTTTCATTATTTTCCTTAAGACTTGTCACGCTCCCAGCCACATACGGGCATACTGTCCATCAGAACAATTATCGTTGCGTTCATTTTCTTATACTTAAGTGTAGAATAAGAAAAATGAACCTTACCGTACTGTAGGAATGTATGTTTGCATGAAGCATGTACGCATTCCTACAGTATAACGTATTTAAGGTTCATTTTCTTTTACACAGGTGCATAGGAGAATGAACGCAACGAAAATTTTTCTACATACCACATGTGGCTGGGAGGCGTGACCAGTCTTCAGCAAAATAATGGATAGGAATAGCATTGTCAGATACGCGGTATTGTTTCTTAAGTGACGACATGTACCTGGAGCTAGAACAACACCCATTACCGGCTCACACTAGGAAGGGAAATAGAAAAGTATAAAGTGGCTATGGGTATGAGTTGATAATAAGGTTGTTTACTGTAAGTTCTAACTGTTTACCGTCTTAATGGACACTGGGAAGTGTCACCTGAGCGACAGCGCTAATTGAAAATCAGTGGTGAATGATTAATACTTACTTCATGTTCGAGCTCTTGACAAATAAATAATTTAAGGAAAGACTAGATAAGCAACTGACAAGGAACCTGCCACCTGTGTGACAGCCCTAAATGCAGACCGGGGTTTTAGTGATTGATTGATTGATTGATTGATTGATTGATTGATTGATTGATTGATTGATTGATTGATTGATTGATTGATTGATTGATTGATTGATTGATTGATTGATTGATTGATTGATTGATTGATTGATTGATTGATTGATTGATTGATTGATTTTGTCCTGTAGAAATTCTAACCTGCTGAAGCCAATGAAATGAAACGTCGTGTAGCCTCCAGAGAGGCCTGGTGCAGATCTTTTGGTTTGACTCCCGTAGGTGACCTGCGCGTCGTGATGAGGATGAAATTATGATGAAGACGGCACATACACCCAGTCCTCGACCCTGCCGGGAATCGAACCGAGGACCCCTGTGACCAAAGGCCAGCACGCTAACCATTTAGCTACGGAGCCGGACGCTGTAGTCAATGATACTGAGTTATTACATTTAAACACCGCCAAAGGACTGGAGATGAACAGTGGAAGTATTTCGAACACGGCCGAGGATGGGTACAAGTTAACTCACAAACAAATAATCCCGAAGTAAATGCACCTGATTTAGGACTTTGGACCTGCCAAGAATACTGTTAGCCAAGCAGGTGGCCTACAGATATCCAAGTGCCACGCGGCCATTGACCTCACGCAATTATCAGACTAGAATGAGCCGGGAACTGGACTTGGAGTCAATAGATATGAGTCAGATCACAAGCTACGAACAATTTAGATCCATCTTTCTTCGAATTCAGATTTCTACGACGAACACGGCATCAATGTGCTGCTCGGTCAACACGGAAATCCTGAATTAAAACACTTTTTTTTTTTTGCTAGTTGCTTTACGTAGCACCGACACAGATAGGTCTTATGGCGACGATAGGACAAGAAAGGGCTAGGAATGGGAGGGAAGCGGCCGTGGCCTTAATTAAGGTACAGCCCCAGCATTTGCCTGGTGTGAAAATGGGAAACCACGGAAAACCATTTTCAGGGCTGCCGACAGTGGTGTTCGAACCCACTATCTCCCGGATGCGAGCTCACAGCTGCGCGCTCCTAACAGCACGGCCAACTCGCATCTTATTGGAAGTCTACAGTATCTCTGTCTCTTCAAATTTCCATATATTTTTATTTCTATTCATATAATATAGTGTGTAGAATTCACTGGCGACAGGACGTGGAACCTTCATCAAACACAAAATTGAATAAAAAACCGGAAAGAATGAAATTGGCCTCCTCCTCGATTCTGAATATCATCGGGAACATGTCACCAGTCGTGTGAGTACTGTAACCTGGGCAACGTCACCCTTACGGAAAACAGTTCAGGTATTTTAAGAAGCGCTCACAGGAAACGGAAGTCTGGTTTCTGTAAGACCTCCGTTATAGGCAGACGACAGGCATCTAGGGTTCTCACAAAGATGTTCCAAGGAAAAGCATATTACACTGTTCGCAATCTGAAGTTAATTCTGCCTGTCTGAAGGAAGAGGCAGTGAAAACGGTAGACCTTTAAATGCTAAGTCCAGAGAACGAACCGCAGCATTGGTATTAGGGGAAGAAGGAACCGAGGTGTGAGAAATGCAACATCCAATTATCTGCGTAGTACTGAAGTAGGAAGCTTTGATAAACCGGAAATGCAACATCCAATTATCTGCGTAGTACTGAAGTAGGAAGCTTTGATAAACCGGAAATGCAACATCCAATTATCTGCGTAGTACTGAAGTAGGAAGCTTTGATAAACCGGAAATGCAACATCCAATTATCTGCGTAGTACTGAAGTAGGAAGCTTTGATTAACCATTTCAAGGACGGCCATGGTGAGCTGGAACCTCATGGATGAATATCGCTCATAAGGTCGGTCGGTACAGGCATTCCAGTGGACATGGCTGACTGATGTGTAATAGCAACTTCTGGTTCGGTGAGGAAAGCAACGGGAAACTGTCTCACCCTTCATTTCCCTGGCATGCCTTTTCAGTGACGCCTAGGTTATCTATGACAGCTGTTGGCAGATTTGTGGAGGATCAAACCAACCTTTGGGCTGAATACCCAATATAGATAGAGTTTACTCACTAGCTATTGCTTGAGGCTATCGAACTCTGTAGCCTAACGAGTCGGTGTATAGCAAAAGTTCTAAATTCTCCATTGGCTTTTAGCTGTAAAGGAAAACTTTTGCTTGTATAACTTTTCTTATTAGAGCAGTTCAAGAATTCCTCGTTATTCAGAAACAATATTTCATTTATTGATATTGAAATATGTATATCTTGACTAGCTGTGTACCGTAGTTAGTTGGGCGCTTGCGCTCAATGTTCAAGGTTGCGAACTCGAATACCAGCGCAGTCACAATCGCTTGGCATTTAAAAGTGATTAAATTCGACAGTCTCCTGAAAGTAGACTTAACAGTACGAAATTAGAAACTTCTCTGGGCTGAACTGTGGCCCTCCGGCGTTTTTAAAATCTGTAGTATTTTAAATGGCATAAAAATGATGACAGTATTTGTAGTAGAAGTAGCAGTAGTAATAAATAATCACAAGTTTCCTTAATAACAGATACATTTCGAAGGCTAATATTGCAGTTTCTTCCGGAGACCGAACATCTTATCTACTGGCCAGATCTCGAATAATCGATTGAGTTACTCCTTCTAGTGAAAAATCATGGGAACTACACAAATTCGATGGATGGAATTACTTTCATCCAAGTAACTATCGACTTACGATATGTTTGTAATTAAGAAAAATACGTAATGGCCTTTTCCCACGACGACTTCATCTGAAAGGTGATTTGTCATCCGAATATTATTGTGATGTACAATATTGCTCCTTTCCTAGTTCTTGATGGAAATTCTAGAACCTCAACTATTAAAAATTGTCTGTAGTTAGTGCTTAAATCGAATAATAATAATAACAATAATAATAATAATAATAATAATAATAATAATAATCAGTCACACTTGTCAGTGAGGATCAAATTGATACAGCCAGCAAAGGGAAAACTAGTGATCATCTATTCCCTGCAGATAGTACAGGAATTCCAAAAGTTAATCATTTTCACAAGATAAAATCAAGTCAAATTAAACCAACCTGAGAGTTGGAAGCAATTATGAATGTACATGAATGTACTATTTAAAATCTATTAGAAATCTAAAATCTATCAATCTACCAAACTGAAATCTAAAAAGGATGAAGACAACTGCGAAAGATGTCAAAATATGTTTGTGTAATTCTTGTTATAGCTTGGTGTGTCGTAGTCAGCAGTCCTGTGTGCTTAATACGTTGAAGTTTGTCTGATAGCCTGTATAGCTGTTGTGTCTGTGCTGATGAGTGAGTAACTGATTAAATGAAATTCGTTTAAGAAGGAAGGTTTTCATATCCTGAATATTAGAAACTATTCGATCATTCACCTGCAACTGAACAGGTGAACATCGTCTCTTCTCACTCATCTCCCCATACGAGAATGCTTCTCACCAAAGGATCATCGTTTGAATCTTGGTCAATGCAAGAGAGATTTTTCGGAAAGAGAAGTAACATCCCTGTGGTTCATACTGCTCATAAATTCGTAGGATCTATAGGTGAAAACTGTGAGACCAACTATCAGTTAAAACGTCAAGCTAGCTTAATTGCTGGTTGGTTGCATGTCCGCCTGTCAAGTCATCCTCTTGGTAGGGTCCTCACATAGGACCTAAGAAGGCTACAAAAACCCATGGGCGGTGCTATCATGAGGCGTACTAAGCAAGATGAGGCGTGGAAGATGTTTCGCCATTTATTTCCTCACTTAGCCACAAATTTCAGCTGCAGCATAACTAACCCTATGAATAGTACCCTTCATAGTATCCAGACGCTCTAGTTGTGCTCCGAATAGCATTTACCAGCACCGCTCCTACCCCAGCAGCTACCATATTGTCATAGCCATAAACGAGACTGAGAATTAAGTGGAATCCATAGCTTTCTGTGCCTGTGCCACGAGAGAAAGAGAGAGAGAGAGAGATGCAAAAATAGTGCATCTATCAAGAAACAGTTACAGAAGGGTTGTTTGCTTATCAACATTTAAATTTACCATGGCCATGCTCAGAATTAAACCCGGGCCAACTGATCAGATACATTCAACCATAAACCTTGTCGGTGACGACATTCCTTTAAAGTTCATTTTACAATATGTCGCACCTACACAGATAGGTCTTACGGCGACGATGGGATAGGAAAGAGCTGGGAGTGGTAAGGAAGAGACCATGGCCTTAATTAAGGTCCAGCCCCAGGATTTGCCTGGTGTGAAAATGGGAAATAACGAAAAACCATCTTCAGGGTTGCCGACAGTCGAATTCGAACCCACTATCTCCCGAATGCAAGCTGATAGCTACGTGACTCAACCCACGCGGCCACTTGCTCAGTCGTGTGCAGCTCATTTTGAACTATAACCAAGGAACCCGGCCTGCCTCTGCATTATCTAACTCACCGTGTGCTACAAAGTTGGCGCAAGATTGTGGTTTTCTGCTCCGTGGCAGTTGTGTTAGCGGAATGAGACAACGTCCCACTGACTCTGTCATAAATATTGCACGCAGAGATATTTCCACATATATCCAGTCTATCCTAACTTCCTCGGCTCAGTATTACCCAATTACTGTTCAGGAAATAAAGTGTCTTACTTCTCACTTCTTACAGCGCACAGCCTCCAGTCTTCATCAATCACAAACGGCAGTTAATAAAAAGGTTCGCGTTATTAAAATGGTCACATGCACCTGTTCACAGCGTCCTGTAGGCCCACGTCTTGGAGCCTCGCAAGGTTGAACAATACAGAACGTCTAATGAGGGGAACTAGCTCAACACCAATGGAAAGTGATAGCTCAGGAGCTACGTTAGTTGTCTTTAAATATGTTTCATCTCTCGTAGCTTGAATATTATGTAAAGTAATTATCGAAAGTATTCACTACAATAAATTGTATTATTGTCGTCCGGCCAGATTAGGGATTTTATCTTGATCTGAGGGCTGGTTCGAGTTCCACTCAGCCTACGCGATTGAAATTGAGGAGCTATTTGACGATCAGGTAGAGGCCCCGTCTAGAAAGCCCAGAACAACTGCCGATAGGATTCGTCGTGCTGATCCTGCTGCACCTCATAATCTACCCATGAGAGCTGTTGTGCCATGGGGTATCACAGTATAAAAATTCTTGCTTTTTTGCTAGTGGCTTTATGTCGCACCGACACAGGTAGGTCTTATGGCGACGATGGGATTGGAAAGGCCTAGGAGTTGGAACGAAGCGGCCGTGGCCTTAATTAACGTACAGCCCCAGCATTTGCCTGGTGTGAAAACGGGAAACCACGGAAAACCATCTTCAGGGCTGCCAACAGTGGGATTCGAACCCACTATCTCCCGGATGCAAGCTCACAGCCGCGCACCACTAACCCCACGGTATTCAGACATTTCTTAACAATGACACCATATGTATAATTGGACAATGATCTACAGTCAACCAAGTAGGCCTAATAATAATAATAATAATAATAATAATAATAATAATAATAATATCAGAAATAATCGATTTACTTCCCAGTAAATACACTTATTATTTCCTGAAACGCCATGGTGCCGGAATTTTGATCCGCAGGAGGGCTTTCATCTGGCGGTAAATTTACCTACACGAGGCTGGCATATATGGCAAGGGCAAGGAAAGGTTTTCGTTTCCCGCCCAGATAGGGGAGGGTCGGGCCACCTTGAAGGTAACGCCTTCTCTCTGACCAGGAAATTCGGCGTTTTTAGAGGTTTGATGGAGTATCTGTTATGGGTTGCGTATGTGAGCACCTTCAAATACCACTTCACAGAGCCGATATCGAACCCGGGAACTTGGGCTTCTACCGTCTGAATCAAGGCCGACAACCATTTAAAGTAGAAATTTGATTGTGTTATACACACTTTTTCATTATAGATTATTAAGTCTCTCAAATCTCAGACCGTCAGCCTAGTGAAGTAATGAAGCTCGTCCACAATTCTTTGTCTGTGACCAAGTTTAGTTCCATACCTCCTATCCTTAAATAACTAAAAACTGAGTCTAAGTTTTGTGGTGGTTAGTGTGTTTAGCTGCTACCCCCGGAGGTCGGGGTTCGATTCCCGACACAGCAACGAAATTTGAGAAGTGGTACGAGGGTTGGAACGGGGTCCACTCTACCTAGGTAGGTCAACTGAGTAGAGGGAAGTTACATTCCCACCTCAGTCATTCTCGAAGTGGTTCTCCGTGGTTTCACACTTCTCCTCCAGGCAAATGCCGGATGGTACCTAACTTAAGGCCACGGCCGCTTCCTTCCCTCTTCCTTGTCTATCCTCTCCGATCTTCCAACCCCCTCTCCCAGAAGGCCCCTCTTCAGCATAGCAGATGAGGTGGCCTGGTCGAGGTCCTCCTCCCCAGTTCTATCCCCGATCCAAAGTCTCACGCTCAAGGATAATGCACTTGAGGCAGCAAACGTGGGATCCCTCGCTGAGTACGAGGGAAAAACCAACCCTGGACGGTAAAACCGCTTAAGAAAGAAAGAAAAAAGAAAAATTGAGTCCAAACATCGTCCTCTCGGCCTAACTCTGCTCTTATTAGCCTCCATAACCGAGTCTGTTTTCAAATAATAATAATAATAATAATAATAATAATAATAATAATAATAATAATAATAATAATAATAATAATAATAATAATAATAATAATAATAATAATAGTATACCTGGGTACATTCAAGTATCACCGGACTGAGCCAAGATCGAAACCTACAACTTGAGATCAAAAGACCAATGCTTTACCGTCTGAGCTACTCAGACGGGTTGCAGTCTTCTGCTAGTTAACATAACCTCCTCCATTCGCATCACATGAACCCACCAACTATTCTCATTCATACTCGATAGAGTTCATTTCGATAGAGTACTCTCCGGTCACGGTCATTGTTCCTAACTGCTACACCAGCAATCATTCTCGCTATTTTTTCATGTGTGTTACTTTCACCTCATTAATAATATAGCCTCCTAAACTCTCGCTTCTGTATAGCAGATTCTTTATGAAAACAGACTTGAATTGGCCTTGGAACATTTCATTTTGGTTACATATCGTCGCTGCTGTGACAAAACCGCGAATGTGACAATGCTCTTCCTATCTGTTATTTCCCTTAAGACTGGTCACGCCTCCCAGCCACATATTGATATATAGTCCATCAGAACAATTTTCGTTGTGTTAATTTTCCTATGTACGCCTGTAAAGGAAAATGAACCTTACTGTACCGTACTGTAAGAATTCATGTTTGCGTGACATATTTACCCACTCCTACACTATGATGTATTTAAGGTTCATTTTCCTTTAAACACTCGCATACGAAAATTGTTCTGATAACTGCATATCAAAATATGCCTGGGAGGCGTGACCAGCCTTAAGGAAAATAATGGATAGGAATAGCATTGTCACATTCGCGGTTTTGGCACAGCAGCGACGATATGTGGAAAGGCTTTCTAGTTATATCCTTTCTGAGGAATGAGATGTTGAAGTTATCAGCCTCGTGTACTTACTGCAGGTATTAATACTGTCCGATAGTATGCACAGTCACTCAAAAAAAAAAAAAATATCGTCGTTACCGAGACAAAATCTCCTGTGATAATATTTTTGGAGATATACTGACCCGCAGCACACACATTATGAAGAGCGAGAATGCCTTTAAAACATGCACACAGTATTGCACCTTACGTGACAGAACCTTACCGGCCCAAATTCTAAGCTGAAATATTTCACATAGGAAGTTTTGTCCCGGCAGCATTTACTATTGTGTAGATTTAATATTAATTATCAACTGCTATAATTCATCTCCGATGTAAATATACACCCGATGTATAGCCGCAAGAAACGTTATAACTATAGGTTCAATTATTCATGAGGTATATATTTGGGCTTATGTCGTGTAATTAATTATAAAAACACACTCAACGCGTTTCGAAAGGAACCTTGCCTTTCTTCATCAGGAGACACAGAGAAAATGAAACGACGCATAACAGGTTGCTAGGAGAAAGCAACAAGGAACTTGAAATGGTGCCCTAAGATTGAAACGGGACGCCATTTTAGCCCCAGATAGAGACAACAAATGACAACAGTAAAGCATTACTCTCTAATGGTTCTGATAATAGGTAGCCATTATCCACTGAGGGCCTGTATCGCGGCTGAAATTATCTGGGTGTTTACGTATTTCAACCGCCTCCCTGATAATTCTTGGGCGATATTGCTTTATACGGGCAAGAACATCCACTTCTTGGAACAAAACATCATGAGCAGGTGTTAAGGAATGATCAGCAACAGCTGATTTATCAGGTTGATTGAGTCTAATACATCTGGTATGTTCTTTGATGCGAGTACATACCGTTCTTGAAGTCTGCCCAATATAAACCTTGCCACAAGTACAGATGTATCAGACTCAACCAACCTGATAAATCAGCTGTTGCTGATCATGCCTTAACACCTGGTCATGATGTTTTGTTCCAAGAAGTGGATGTTCTTGCCCGTATAAAGCAATATCGCCCAAGAATTATCAGGGAGGCGGTTGAAATACGTAAACACCCAGATAATTTCAGCCGCGATACAGGCCCTCAGTGGATAATGGCTACCTATTATCAGAACCATTAGAGAGTAATGCTTTAATGTTGCCATTCGTTGTCTCTATCTGGGGCTAAAATGGCGACCCGGTTACATCTTAGGGCACCATTTCAAGTTCCTTGTTGCTTTCTCCTAGCAACCTGTTATGCGTCGTTTCATTTTCTCTGTGTCTCCTGATGAAGAAAGGCAAGGTTCCTTTTGAAACGCGTTGAGTGTGTTTTTATAATTAATTACACGACATAAGCCCAAAAATATACCTCATGAATAGTTACACAGGCCGTGAAAGTCTAAATGATAATATAGGTTCAATTGTTTCGGAAATCAATCATTCATCAATGATCTGCATTTAGTGCTGTCGCTCAGGTGGGAGATTCTCTATCAATTGTTTATCCAGCCTTTTTCTTAAATATTTTGAAGGAACTAAGAAATTTATCAAACATTTCCCCTGATAATTTATTCTAATCCCCAATTTGTTCTCTTAAATTCCAACTTTATCATCATACCATCATCATATCATCTTTCCTAAGTGTATCTGCGAGGAAATTAGGCTATACAATACGATATACTGTGTGATCATTTTTTTTTCAGCCGTGGTGTGATATCTATAGCACATGATTGCACTAATAACGCCTAGGATTGGGAAAATTACAACTGGGACCTTCACACCGCAATCATCTCGGTATCGTCCTGGGTTAGAAATTGGAACGTCACAAGGAATTATCTCAAAGACGGCTAACAGGGATTTCGAACCCTCATGAATTCAAGTTCATGACTACTGCCACACTGATCCGCACTCCAGCTGCTACGTTACGGTGGGTGGTAAAATGCGAAAACATTACAGCAAATACTTTTAATTCTTTTCACCAGAATAGCTTAATAAATACTTCTATTACATGAGAGAATTTCCTTTACATATTATTTAAAAAATCGTGTTGCTGTTACTAGCCTTGTGCAGTCCTTGTAAGACAGACCATCTGATAAGAGGGGATGGTGTGCTATGTATAGAGGAAGCGGCGAGTTAGTGTGGTGGAGGATAGTATTGTGTGTAGCGTGTGAGTTGCAAGAATGTTGAGGATAGTACAATCACCCAGTCTTCGCGCCAAGTGAGTTATCTGTTTAAGATTAAAATCTGTCTATCCGGCTAGAAATCGAACCCGAAGCCTCGAGGACTGAAGGCCAAAGCGCTGATCACTTAGCCATTGAGCTTTACAATCTGGACGATTTTTTTGTTTTCTATCAAATCTCATATTTTAAGACGCATAAAAATGTAGAAAATTATCTTCTGTTCCTTCCTTAGAGATCTGAAAAAAAAAACCGTTAGGTCATTACTTTGTAAATTGAATACTATAGTTTAAGAAGGGTCAAAATGTCAAATATGAAAAGAGAGAAAAGCAGAAAAACAATTTTTGTTACACGGTAATGCATTAAAAAGAAATAGTACACAAGTTTTACAAAAAGGCAGATACATAGAAACATATTAAGCAAGTATATTTGTTTAGATAATAAATCTCATCAATCCTGCTCTACACCTATCAGACAGAGCCAGGTCAGATGTCGTAAAATGAGTGAAACTGGTTAAAAACAATTGTAATAATGATTCAAAATGTATTCCTTTTCTCTGTTGAAGTCGTTGCGGAAGGCACAATGGCCTGAGAGACAGCCGTACACCAGCATCGCTCTCAATCAAGAATGATATGTGATAAACCAGTCAGATAGATCACACGCGAATATTGGTTGTACAATAGCAGATCTCGGGGAGTTCCAATGTGCAAATGTGGCTTACCACTGGTGATGCAACAACGTAAACACTACGAGAACAAGTATATATACTGCTCACAAAAAAAGTATCAAAGTTTTGGTTGGCTGTAATATTTTGTGTGCGTTTATTTTGCAGACGTACATTGTACAGAAACAAAATATGTTCATTTTTTAGTACAGACACCAAAAATGAACAAAAAATACACACACATTAACGATTGATTGTGCCGAACAGACACAGTGCACCAAAACCCAGCGTCACATTACTCCTGAATGCAATTAAAAACAAACGAAACTTACAGTTAATACTTTTCAGTACTCTGTGTTCCCACGTCTGGCTCGTAGCACACACAGCAGCACATCGGCGTGGTTTGCTTCTCATAAGCCTACGGATTGCATCCTGGGGGATGGCTCCCCATCTTCAAACAATGCTACTGTCAGCTCCTGGAGTGTGCGGGGTTGCTGTGGGCGATTCTCGATACGCCCACCAAGTTGATCCAACAGACGCTCGTATTAATTGTGGGCTGGGCTACATGCTGGCCAGTCCATTACCTGAATTCCAGCAGCTGCAAGGAAGTCCCCGGTGGCCCTACCAGAATATGCAGTGGCTCCATCATGCACTAATGTGAAATGTTGCCCAATATTGTTTGCGATCGGTAGTACATGGTTCTCAGGAACCTCCTATATGTAGCACACAGCTGTCAATCTCCCTTGAATGACTACGAGGTCACATGGTTAAAAAACGTCCTCCACAAAACATCACCGATCCACCACCATAAGCGACTGTACCCTGCACGTTGCTAGGCAAATTTCGTTCCCCTGACGTCGCCTGACTCGAATACGACCATCTGACCCAGAAAGCTGGAATCTGGATTCATCAGCAAAGAATACTGGTGTACAGCTTCGGAGCTGCCAGTCGACATTCTGTTGTGCAAACTGCAGACGTCATCTTCGGTGATGAGGAGTCAATCGGGCCCTTGTAAGCGGACTCCTGGAATTGAGCAGACCTTCTCCTAGTCAATTGCGGACTGCCTGAGTACTGACGACAGTCCCATGTGCATTAATTCTCTCACATCGTAGCTCCTTGGCTGTACTGCGGTGATTTCGGAGGGCCTATTAACAAAGCAATCGTTCCCCAGCTGGCGTTGTTTTCCGTTTTCTCCTTGAGCCAGGTCACCGTTTGACATTGTGAAGCTCTTGATATCGCTGTCACAAACTGCAGATGACTGATTGAGACTCTCCGAGCCGCTCTGCCACGTGACTCTGCGTGCGTCCTTCCTGCAAGAGGGTTACTCTGGCATGACTTTTTCTGATGGTAAATGCCTTCCCACGTTTTGTGTTTCATCCTGCCTGTGCTGCTTAGCAATACGACGGCCTACACAGTACTGATACACCATGCCGTACGTCACGAATCACTCCTGTTTGGGGTGCGGTCACAAAGATAACTGCTACGACTGGAGGGTTATGTATTTAACTCCTTTATTCCACCACATTAATGTCACCAGGGGACAAACAAAACAACCCTGCAGAGCACCATGAATGTGAAACAGCATGTGTGTACGCTGGTTCATACCAAAATTGTGATACGAATTTTTGTGAACAGTGTATATCGTTGCTGCGCCAGCAGTACCGCGTATCTGACAATGCTCTTCTTTCAGTCTCTTCAGCCTTCTACCCTCATATGGATGTGTAGTCCATTAGAACAATTATCGTTGTGTTCATTTCCCTATTAAAGGAAAAATGAACTTTACAGTATCATATTGTAGGAATGTATGTTGGCATGGCGTATTTAGGCACTGCTACAGTATAATGTATTAAAGTTAATTTTCCTGTACTCATTACCATAGGAAAGACGATCACAACGAAAATTGTTCTAATGGACTGCATATCAATATATAGAAGGAGATTAACCTAATTGTGCCGTACTGTTGGAATGTAAATTTGCATGACATATTTTCCACTCCTAGTGTATGATATATTTATGGTTCATTTTCCTTTACATGGCAATATACATTCCTACACTACGGTGTGCTAAGATTCATTTTCGTTTACAAGTATGCATAGGAAAATGAACACAACGAAAATTGTTCTAATGGACTGCATATCCATATTTGGCTGAGAGGCGTGACAAGCCTTAAGGAACATAATGGATGGGAGGTTTATAGTTAGATAAGCGGTTTTGCTCCCGCAACGACGATAATTTCTCGATGAATATACCCATATGATCGTAGTGAATGGTTTTGATGACGTTGCTTGTTGTTTAAACGGGCCCAACATCCAGGTCATCGGCCCCTGTGAATGGTTTAACCATTGGTGATACAATACACAACATACGTTCCCGAGGACTGCCAGTAAACACATATTATCACTGATGTTATCTTACAACCTTAATGTGTAGTGAATAGAAAATTAATTTCAACTTTATTTATACATTTAAAATTTTCGGCCAATAAATTCAAATGATTCAGTTTATATTCTTCAACCAAGCCTGTTTCAGATGTCTACAGGTTATTCTTTCGCAAGTCGACTAACACTAGAATGTTCAAAGGATATTTGTTATGAATATGTGTTCGTCCAATATGTTCATTGAAAATAATGTTTGTGGACTTACTATCCGTTAATTACATGTATTTATTTATTGTAAGTTATCCATGCAGAAACAACATAAAATAAAAGAGGGCTACATTATATTTTTAATTATGATGCTATTGGATTTTACGATCCGCTAATTTTACGTCCTTCGCATAAGCTGAGGTGCCAAAAATGTGTACCCCAGTAGTTATTTTACGTGCTGGTAAGTCTACTGACACTAGGCTGATGTCTCTGTGTACACTATCTGCAGATAACACCGGACTGAACTCACCAACTTGGGCTCTGCCGTCTGAGTCATTCAGCCCAGCAAGACATTATTTACAATGTATACAAATACACATGGCAAATTGTAAACATCGACATGAAAAACAATAATGTTAATTATCTACTGTACTTTAATTTCCGTTACTATTAATCAAGGAGTGATTGATATTTTATGTTTTAAACTGACGAACAATGCAGGAGTAATTTTCGTGCTTACATTGATCAGTGAGTATAGAGTCCCCTATATTTTTTGTCATTACAGATACATTTGATAATCAAGTGTCCTATGTCTTTGTTCATTGAAGAAAAGTAAAGAGAGAAAGACTCTTTCAGTACAATTCGTGTAGGACCAAGGATGAGTGGACGGTAAAAACTTCACTGTACTTACTTCAGAAATGATGAGGGACCAACCCCATTTCGAGGTCGGGAAAATACAATGTTGTTGACACCACTGGAAGTGCAACATAAAGTCTAGTTCACATTCGCTCCTAATAGCACATCCTTTTCATAGCAGAACGATTGAAAGTTTTAACCTAGAATGGGCGTCATCATGATTACACGAAATGGTCCGAAATATTTAGCCTCTCTGATTATTTACGCATCTTCTTCTGGAACCATTGTTGGCCACACGTCGTACCTATTTTTGAAAACAAAGAACTACAATAGTATGAACGTCATGTCAAGATGTTGGCAATAACGACATACCATTTAAAATGGAATAGGTTCTGGAGGCATTCTGGCAACTGAAGAATCACTACGACGAACTATAATAGCTATAAATAGGGTTTATACGCAGTTATTTTCAACAAATGGTAAATATTATATCTAATTCCACGAAAGGCATGCCAAACCTCGTGGACTTAACAGAGGTTCCGTTTTGCGCCAATCGTAGAATCTAATCTACTGTACTCGCTGACTTGCTACCTTTTACATGCCATTGGCATGAGCGTTTACGACGTTCTCCATGAAAAATCTTTTAGATTTTTTAAATTTATTTTACTGCTTTTCCCATATCAACGCCTCAAATGTCAATTTCGCCGCTCCCGAGGTCAATCAGTACACAGTAATACCATAATAAATCCGGACTACCCTTATTTAATATTAGAGATTTTTGGGTGTCTAAGGAAATTTACTCTTTCAGCAATAACAATAATAATAATAATAGTAATAATAATAATAATAATAATAATAATAATAATAATAATAATAATAATAATAATAATAATAATAATAATAGTAAAGATGTTAACCATACACACCTTAATTTCTTGTACATTAGATTTTAAGAGACATCGGAGTTCCGGAATTCTCCCTCCCACATGCAGTAAGCCAATGACACGGAGTTGTCTCGTAAATACCCTCAGTTGCCATCAACCTTTGCTAAGATCGATCTAGCTAGTTTGGGATAAAGACAACGTCTATCTTAATGCGCCACTGAGGTTGGCTCAATAACTGAGATGTGCTGTATCAATTCCGGTGAAGTCGAGGATTAATTCCTTTGTCAGTAACGAGCAGTAACTTTAGAGACCAACGTATGATAATGAATGAAGATTTCTTTCATTATTACACATTACCATGTACGTTCTCTTGATAATAGAAATAATTTAGCAATTTACATACGATCTTGGTTAACGTGAAAAGACGTGGGTTCGATTTCCCCGTCAGAAAGTCGAAATATTTATAAACAAAGGAGAGACACGTAGCCCTCAACTGAAATGAGTGCCAACTTTATTTCCGAGGCGAAAATGGCTGTGAGTGTACGTGTTCACTTAACTAATTGTTGTGGTAGTGCGAACATATTTAAAGCGTTTTCTGGAGCGTCTGTTCTTCTATAGTTTGTACCACAAATACGACAACCAGACTCTCTTATCCACTATATTTAGTTCTTATACTGGAACAGACTAGGGGAAACTCCAGAGAGCAATAAACCCTTGTACAGTTCATGATGTAAGGCGGACTGCCTACATGAGGCAGTAAAGGCGTACTCAGTTCACATACGAATGAGTGAAATTTCATTTCAGTTTTAGATAGTTACACATGACGCGTGTTCCGTCACTTGATATTGAAAAGTACTTCGTAAAATTTAAATGAGAGCTTGGTTAACGTAGAAGGGCGCGAGTTCGCTTCTCTGTTAGTAAGTAGAAAATCTTTGGAAAAAGAACTCTTTGGAAATAGAACTCTACTTGGCTATTTCGCTGGAGGGGGGGGGGGGCAATATGGTCAAAGTTAGTGCCGGGGTTTAATGGCCAACTTGGCATGATTCACTAATATGTTGTTATTGGATGAACTGATGTGAACTGCTTAGCGATTTTACACTCAAATCAGACGGCACAAGTTAGTTTTTTTCCATGCATGGGCCTAGGATAAGCTTGGTCACAAACTTAGTGTGTACGAAGTCTAGCTATGTGGCTGTGGCTAGGAATGGAGGGAAAGTCTATCCCCAACATCGCCCCATAGCGCTACATCCCCGATATCCTTGGACTACCAAGAGACCTCTACTCATTCCGAAGACCCGTAGTTTACGAAGTGACACGTAGTCAGCGCGTCGAACCTACTCGCTCGTTATTCTTCGCTTTCTAGACCGGGACCGCTACCTCGCCATCAAATAGCTCCTTAATTACCGTCACGTAGGCCGAATAGATCTCGTACCAGCCATCAAATCCAGGTAAATATCCCTGACTTGGCCGGGTATAAGGTAGGCTCACTACCCGTAGACCACATGGCCGGCGTATTATCCCGATATTTGACCTATTCAAGCGGGGATACCACGAAAATCGACGTTAAGAATAGTCGAGGATTGTCTACCCGGTTATTTTACCTGAGGCTGACTGCAATTCTATTCTAGTCCGCCAAACCAGTCTTAAATTCTAGCCTGGATTCAAATATGAGCCAGGCGGGAGGTAAGCTACTTTTGTAACCCCGAGACCACAGCGGTGGACTCTCCTGGACATTGCGTGAACAGCTTAATACTTTCTGTTTAGCACAACACTGTGGAATCTTTGAATATTTACTTCACCGTTACGACATGTGACCAGGTGTTGAAAGGTACCCCTTAAGAACAGCTTACTATTTATACAATGATAAATTAAGGAAGTTATACTAATAAACTAAAAATATTAACCCACATTGTTTAGTTAATCATGTGATGTAGATGTAGGATCACCCCTAAGCGGAATAATGTAGCAACTCATGTTTAGCAATAAGAGTTACAGCTCACTGCGTGAAGCGAATAATTTGGCTCCTGAACCAGACTTTCCGCTTCCATGTTTAGACCTCAAGGTTTCTGTTTATTTGTAGACCAGCCTCTTCTCTGAAAGCAGTAGAAGCAATAGAAACTCTCAAATTATATTTATGAGGGCTTACTACGAGCAAAGGTCATATTCCACGAATTGATTGAAAGCATAAGTTCAGTAGTTCGAATCTGCTGTATGGCACATAATCGCTCCTATCCGAAGCAAGTGTTCCTTCACAGTTTCTATCCATTACTGCAAATAAGATCCGGATTCAAGAGACAATTGCACGTTTTATAACGCAACAAAGGGTATGATATAAACATTACGACTAAAGGAGCTGATTACCCAATAATACTTGCTCAGAGATATTTCTAGATCAAAGACGATCACCTGGCAGGTTAACGACTTAAGAATCTTTTTTTTTTTGCTATTGGCTTTACGTCGCACCGACACAGATAGCTCTTACGGCAACGATGGGACAGGAAAGGGCTAGAACTGGGAAGAAAGTAGCCGTGACCTTAATTAAGGTACAGCCCCAGCATTTGCCTGGTGTGAAAATGGGAAACCACGGAAAACCATACTTAAGAATCTAGTAAGACAAATTGCCTTGCAGTAAATTTAGTGAACCTTGTGATCGATAACGAAAGTTGCTTTTGTGATTGTGTTACTAAATTAATGACAATAATCTTATCTGCTCCTTTTTCTTCTTCTTGGCATTTTCCCAGTTACCTAGGGTAGGCACTCTGTATGATTTAGCCCTGTTCTACGGCCAGATCCCCTTCCCGACCCAACTGTATGTGGAAGGATGTATTCCCTATTGCATGTTTCTGAGAGTGTGGATACAAAACACCCATCCCTCTAGATACAGGAATTACCCATATGCGGTTATAAACTCTACCTCGCCGGAAATTGAAGGTGGGGCCTTCTGACCTGAAAGCAGCTACCCTGATGGTTCAGACAAGGGGCCGGACAAATCAATGTCGTACACAAATAAGTAATAATATTCGAAGAGTTCGAGCCTCTATGGCTCAGTCAGCAGCACACTTGCTTCTCACCGCTAGGTTCTGTGGTTCAAATCCACAGGTTTTCTGGACAGGTTTTCTCCGGGTACTCCTGTTTTGCCTGTCATCTCTCATTCCAACAACACACTCGAATATTATTTCATTTCATCTGTCAGTCATTAATCATTGCCACAGAGGGGTGCGGCAGGCTTCAGCAGCCGGCATAATTCCTATCCTCGCCGCTGGATAGGGGCTACATTCATTCCATTCTGACCCGGTCGAATGACCGGAAACAGGCTGTGGATTTTCATTTTTGATTAGAAGAGTTCATTCGTCATTTTGGTGATGAAGTCAGCGTTGCGAACTATAAAAGAATATTTCCTAATTTAGTACTGTTTTTTATCCTAGTATTTTAAGGACTATTACAGAACTTTACATTTGTAGGTGTAGGTAGGCCTGTCAGTGGTGTCAGCTTCACACTGCCAGCATGCAAATTTAATTATAAATAGCTCTTATTTCATGCATTGGAGAAGTTACATTTACAATAATTGCATTTAACAGGTACGATATAGAATTAAAATATGTATAGCGGAACCTCCTGGCAAATTAACCCTTCTCAAAACAAACAAAAACAAACAAACCCCATGGCACTACAGCCCTTGAAGGGCCTTGGCCTACCAAGCGACCGCTGCTCAGCCCGAAGGCCTGCAGATTACGAGGTGTTGTGTGGTCAGCACAACAAATCCTCTCGGCCGTTATTCTTGGCTTTCTTGACCGGGGACGCTATCTCACCGTCAGATAGCTCCTCAATTCTAATCACGTAGGCTGAGTGGACCTCGAACCAGCCCTCAGGTCCAGGTAAAAATCCCTGACCTGGCCGGGAATCGAACCCGGGGCCTCCGCGTAAAGGGCACGCACGCTACCCCTACACCACGGGGCCGGCTTAACCCTTCTCAGTCCAAAATATTTCCAGTGATGAGAAAAGGTATTCTTTTATGAAAATGTGCTGATGTTTGTATGTTACAAATATTTGATATTGTCAGACTTCATTATATTTAAATATTAGAGAAGCCATGTGGCATCATGAGATGGATTTTGTATAGGTCCTTTTGAATGTTCTTCATTTCTTTGAAACAAAAATACATATGTAAATCATCGTTCTCACAATATAAATCACGCGTTTTTAGGAGTAATATTTCTTGTTTATTCTTTCACTCGTAAGTATTGTTAAATAGTTTCGATTGTTTATCCTCTGAGTTGTTCCAGGGTTTCAAGGTATCTTCTTTGTGCCTCCGTAAATTACCATACCATACGGCTTCATAATGATTTATAAATGTACTAAAACATTCATAAATATCATTATGCAATATGGAATCGTTGGACTCCTTATAATGCCGCATGGCTTCGCTAATAGTTAAATTAAATAAAGTCCGAAAATATTAAATATTTGGAGAATCATGTACAAGATATAAACGTCGGTTGTTTTGCTTAAAATAGTAGCTTTTCTCATCACTAGACATATTTTGGACTGAGAAGGTACAATATTGGGTGTTTATCAATTCACCTATGTCAAGATTACCAACAATACTATTCGTAATATAAGCTTATAATTCACCATGTCATATGATGCAGGGAATGTTAACAGTTATATTATAGATGACATAATCATACAGTGATTTATACACGTAACATTTTAAGAGAATGAAGATAAATTTTCATCAGATAATGCATAATATGATTCGGTGTGAGATTACTGCAACTGACTGATGTTGGAAAATGAGTAATCAATGTATGTACATGAGGAGCAGTTAGTCCATTTAAATCTCAGGATACCTAAGTAAGGAAACCTGTTTCAGTCGATAGACTAAAAGCTAATGCGTATAATTTGTTAGCAAGTACCACTTTTGCATACTATATGCTGTGAAACATAGCTTCTAACGAGTAGGAAAATAATTTTCTCTCAGATATATTCTTCTCTGTTTTCAGTATCAGTCTCCAACGACTGAATTTCAACATTTCCAAGACATTTGTGGTGTTTAGAAATACCTCCCTCAGTAGGTATATTTATTTATTTATTTAAATTGATTGATTGATTGATTGATTGATTGATTGATTGATTGATTGATTGATTGATTGATTGATTGATTGATTGATTGATTGATTGATTGATTGATTGATTGATTGATTGATTGATTGATTGATTGATTGATTGATTGATTGATTGATTGATTGATTGATTGATTGATTGATTGATTGATTGATTGATTGATTGATTGATTGATTGATTGATTGCGGAGCAAGTTGGCCGTGTGGTTACGGTTGCGTAGCTGTGAGCTTGCATGGTAAATGGTACGTTCGAATCCTACGCTCGGCAGCCCTGGAGATAATTTTCCGCGGCTTCCCATTTTCCATCACAAAAATGTCTGATGTTCTACCTTAATTAATGCCACGACCGTTACCTTTCCAACCCTAGCTTTTTCTCACCCTTACGTCGCCGAAAATCTTCGTGTTAATGTGACTTTAAACCCCTAGAATAATGTATTTATTTATTTATTTATTTATTTATTTATTTATTTATTTATTTATTTATTTATTTATTTATTTATTTATTTATTTACTACAACTCCATATTACCAGAATGACAAGAATAAGGTAGTCTAGGCTACATACATAGAACGGCTAATGTCCTACTAACTGAAATATAACATCACTGCGGCTTTACCCTAACGTAAAGAGAAGATCTTATCATCTTATTACGTCCTATAAACATCTTGTGGATACTCTGCAGGTGAATGGTGTGAATGGTGCTGGTATGGTAGCAGCAACAAGAAACTTCAGTACTTATCCAGTTTATTGTGTTTGAAAGAGAGACTTCTTCAAGCAGAGTACTTCTATAACATTTATTAATTACTACGTTCAAATGGTAATATTTGCACTGTCACTAGGAATGAATTCACGGACTACTAAAGAATTAGCCATACTAAACAGCAGAATTACCCGGGCTGCTCCATATTTATCCGATGTATTAAAATTAAGTGTATTAATTGAGAAAGTAAACTAGAATATTGATTTGAACTACTAAATAAATATAACATAAGTAACAGTTGTTCTAGTGTATAAATGTTATTCTGATAATCATCATACTTTCCATTTGTCCTTAATAATGCGGATTTGTCCCAGTCTCTCTCACTACTTGAGGAAGATGGAACGTTTGGATTTCAGAATAGCATGTAAGATGTTTGCAGTATCCTATTATCAAGATGACATTTCACTGAAAATTCTATACAAATTCTTGTGATTACCATTCGGTTAATGAGATGATAATAAGTTACAATTATTCATAAATGTACTAGAAGTCATCGTAAATTCGAATTATTTTAAATAAAAACAACTATAGCTATAAACAGCCTTTTTCAGTGATACATACCAGGAATCGAATATTTGTACAAAATGTGCTCCAAGTTAATTATGCACATAATTTACCTGGTTAAATGATGCAATGCAATATTGGCAGGATGTTTATAAACGTGGTGGTGGTGGTAGCGGTGGTGGTATTTAGTCAGGTTAACAATGATCAATAAACTTTAAAATAACAGTCCTTACGTTATCATTATCAACGACGAAATAAAGATGATAATGAGATTGGTAATCATAGCAGAATGCACATCTGTATATATAATAAGAGTTTTGTCTGTACATTGCTCAGAATTTAAACAGGATAATATTTCTGTATCAGTCGTGTCCACAGTAACAAGGAAATTCACTTTTTAATTTTCCGTAATTTCTGTATGTATGTATGTATGTATGTATGTATGTATGTATGTATGTATGTATGTATGTATGTATGTATGTACACGCATCACGAGAAAACGACTGAAGAGAATTTAATGAAAATTGGTATACATAGTCAGGAAATAAGTCACTACAATCTAGGCCACAAAAAGTTTATTCACGTTCAGAGAAATGGTAGGTTACGGGAAGGCCTAAAATTTCATTCTCAAATATTTATGTTATTAGTGGTCCTATCTTAATGAAAATCGGTATGCAAAGTTCGGGAATAAGTCGCTACAATCCAGGCCTTAAATAATAAATAATGTTGAGTGAAATTGTAGTTTAGGGGACGGCCTAAAATTTAATTCCCAAATATTTATGTTATTAGTGGTCCTATCGATAAATACTACATAACTAAAGTTATATAGTGTTAAATTACATTTGTGATCATTGATATGTCGTACATTTTTACCGTAGCGGCTATGGTAACAGAGATATTCATGAATTTGGATTTTTGTTGCTAAGTCCACATCAGTGCCGAGTCACGAGAAAATGGGTAAACAGATTTTAATGAAAATCGGGGAACAAGGAACTACAGTCTACGCTATATATTATTTTATAAGACTCCCAAACATCATAGAGTCGAAAGAAAACTAAATGTGAAGGCCTACATTAGAGCAAGCTCATAAAATTGATCAGCAATAACATTACGTTGACCATTGTTTGTTGTTACGTGCTTTGTGTTTTCTGCTACCACTCATATCCGATAGATGGGATTGCTGCTGAGAACCGATTTTTTTAAAATTTGCTTTATGTCGTACCGACACAGATAGGTCTTATGGCGACAATGGGATAGGAAAGGTCTAGGAGTGGGAAATAATCGGCCGTGGCCTTAATTAAGGTACAGCCACAAGGAAAACCACAAAGACAGTCCTTCTAAGAATCCCTTAGCGAAGGACGTGTGCATCACCTACTACACAAATAAATCTATGAGATTAGTAATGAAAGGTCAGAACAGTGACATTTTATAGTATGAGAGAAAACAATTGATTGATTTGTAACAATAAGGCACAGCCAAACTTTCAGGACACATTTTTCACCTGTAGAAGAAAAAAAGTATGTTATGTGGACATAGGTCAGGAAACGCTTTATTTCCACGTTCTAACTCATTTTCAACAACTCTACATAGGAAACACAAAGAAACAGAACGTATTAGCGCACCAGTCATGCGTGTACCTCGGAATCTCCGGAAACCGAAGTAGTTAGTGGGACGTAAAACCAATAACTTTATTATTATTATTATTATTATTATTATTATTATTATTATTATTATTATTATTATTATTATTTAAGTGGGCAAACACGGAAAACCACCTTCGAAGCTACCCATGGTAATGTTCGAATCCACTATCCCCAGAATGCAAGCTCACAGTTACAGGGCTTGTACCACGCAGCCTATTCACTCGATATTTTTCCTTTTTGTTACAATATGCTTTACGTAGTCCCGACACAGATAGGTCTTTTGGTGACGATGGGACAGGAAGAACTGGTAGTGGGAAGAATTCGACCGTGGCCTTAATTGAGGCATTTTCCTGGTGTGAAAATAATAAACCACGGAAACCCATTTTCAGAGCTGCCGACAGTGGAGTTCGAATGCAAGCTGACAGCATTTCGCTTAGGTGGCCGGGTTGGGGATCTTAGCCTCGTCTGACTAATTTACTGGTGACTGGACACCAGGCTGAGTGGCTCAGACGGTTGAGGCGCTGGCCTTCTCATCCCAACCTGGCAGGTACAATCCTGGCTCACTCCGCTGGTATATGAAGGTGCTCAAATACATGAGCGTCGTGTTGGTAAATTTCCTGGCACGTAAAGGATTTCCTGCCGGACTAAATTCCAAGCACCTTTATTTATCGTCCCCCGTGTGCTTATTGTATGTAAATCCTGTCCGATTACTTATGAGATTGAGTTGTATGTTCCACTGCAGGTATTTGAATTAAGACGCCTCAACCTTTAGAAAACCATACAGAATTTTCCACTTAAAGTGGAAAATCACGGGAAATTATTTCAAAGATGAGGTACGAGAATTCGAATCCAATTTTCTCTCAAATCTGTGCATACTCGCCGCAGAGGCTAGTCTTCTACCAGGCTGTGCTCTGAAATGTAGTTGCTTCCACTTGATAGGCAGTATCACCGACAGATAATGAATAATTTTAACCATACCTTTGGAAGATCAGTGAGCTGCTAACAGTCACCCTTATGTTTCCCAGATTTGGAGCAGATAAGGAAATGAAGATGATATATAACACACATTTGTGTGGCTATTAGACAGACCCTCCGACCAGAGTAGTCGGGATCTCCCGCGTATAGGAAACTGCGTGTAATTTCGGTGGAGGACAGTGTTATGAGTAGTGTGTGAGTTGTAGGGATGTTTGGGACATCACGGACACCCAGTCTCCGAGCCAAGGGAATTAACCATTTAAGGATAAAATCTACGACCCGGCCGGGAATCGAACCCGGGGCCCTCTGAACCGGAAGCCATTACGCTGACCATCCAGTCGAGGAGCCGGACAATGAAGATGATGTCTGACACTGTTAGATTATTTTAAGGTAAATGTTATCCCATAGCTAGAAATATGCTTCTTGTTAATTCTCGTATGTATCTCGTTTTTAAATTGTTGTGACGTGATCAGTACTGGAGTGGGTCACTGCTCATCAAGTCATCATTCAACAGTCATCAACGATTGGGAACTTAATTTACTAATCTGCTTCTTGGATGATACTTCCTTACTGTTCAAAATATTCTACAATAAAGCAGTCCTACCTGCTGACACGTTGACTATGTCTGGATATATTTTATAAACTACAAGAGAACTGTAAATTCTTCCTATTAAATCGTGTCCATAAGATATATTTGTATCGGTGCGACACCAAGTAAAGTGTAAAAAAAATCTCCCTATTGTGACAGAGGCCAAATAAAATATAACCCAATTGGCACTGTGCTACTGATTAATAATAAATGTAGCAAGACAAATTAGTGAGTTGTTCAAACCATAATTAAAAGTCGCTTCCTCATTTACATTTTCACAAACTGAAATTGAATATAACACTGTTCTGTTCCCATGGTTGCTTCTTTGTGGGCAAGAATCGGTCAGAATGCGTAATATTGTCGCTTTGTAGGTATATATGTTTGTACGACGTATTCAGGCACTTCTGGAGTATAACGTATTTAAGGTCCAGTTTTCTTTGCACATGAGTATAGGAAAATAAACACAACGAAAATTGTTTTGAAAAAACTACATATCCGTATGCAGCAGGGAGACGTGAACATTCTTACGGAAAACAATGGTTAGGAAGAGCATTGTGGGATAGGTTACAAGGTTTTCCTCCGCAGCGATGATATATCTCACTAAGAGAACAGAAAAATTCGATTCACTTCATTTTTCATTATTACTATAATTATTAATTTTATCATCATCCAAACCATCTCTACCAATATAACATCTGACGTCAACAAACCACGCACTCTATTACTAAACTTTGGCTATAGATAGATGAAAATGTATTAAAGTTTTGCACCTGAAAGTTTAAACAATATTTTGCAACGAATACATATTTTCAACTTCTTCCAAAAGATGGTTCTTGGAATTAAATAGGTTAAACAACACTGGGGTCGAAAATTATGAAATAATTGTGGTGAATATCATTAACATTCTCACGTAATATAATTTCATAAGATTGCCCGCTTGAAAAAATAAGAATTGTTTTGAGAATTTTTCTTCTAAGTATCTGTACATGTACTTAATTATTATCTTCTCTTGTTGACTATGTACTCATTATGTGAAAGAAATGAACTACAGCCTCCTTACAGTAGTACAATCTCTTCCATCATGTAGGGTACAAACTATTATTTTCTAGCCCGCTCGCGTTATCAAGTGACTTCTGTACAAACCAGTGTATTATAATTTCCAACAATGTGATGCAAAGTTGGTTTACCGGTTAAATCAGCTCTCTTCTGTGATAATGAACGTGAAATATGTTTTGCACGAAGAGGGATATGATCGCAAGCTTTCATAGCCTACGTTGAAAGATGAAAAATGGCATAACTGTTGGAACATATGGATGAACACTCATCCTATGGGGCAGAATGCATGTAGAGAACATACTTCCCTCAGAGTTACCGCGTCGTGACGAGTATGGTATGTGTAAAGTAAGGAATAAAAGCATAACCCGAAAGCAGAGATTATTTTAATCATTCTACGACCATGTTACATTTCAGCATAAGTCAAAAATCGCTACGTAATTGAAGGTACTGTTGCGAGCACATTTATTTCCAAATATTGAAAAGAATTACTACGGACTAGAGCAGCGACGTTTCAAACCATGTCGCGTGAAATCCTAGTGTTCCATACGCACAATCTGAGGGCTGTAAACTTTAAGATATCATTAAACTTCATAGTACGAAGCAAGCATGAAGAAGATACAACTATATCATTATATAATAATGTGAAACCTATAACCAGTCAATAAAAAAGTAGTAGTATAATATATTATCCGTTTAAGAAGTAATAGTTTACGCGTTATGATAAATACCAGATATTCAAGAACTTTGCATGCATAGAAAACAAGTGAAATATCCCATTGACGTGATTCTAGAATTTTGTAAGTTTTTGGAAAAGATCATTTATTGAATTTCAGTAGTATTTCTTCAGTTTATTTACCTTAAGTCACTTTATTATGTAGAACTGTACATAATTATAATATTCATTTTGAATTATTTCGATTTTAAAATATATTCCGTTCACTGAGACAGTGTAAATCCAATTATAAATAATACAATTGATTAGTATGTCATAAAGATAATTGAATAACTGTTGTCTCATATAAAAATGTATCTTTTAAATACACTTCTCTTTACGTGACAGAATCAGTGTCATTAAGTTTCGTATATATTTAACGATGATTTATTACCGTACAGAATAATAGCCGAAATAATACTTAGCTACGAACAACACAAGGCTGTAACTATTTCTAAGTAGGTATCTTGGGTTGAAATAGGTTAGGTGATACTGGGATTGATAATGATAAGGGAATTCCTGCAGAATTATAAACAATTGTAGCTATAAAATATTATTTTATAAAAATGCCCCCCCCCTCCCTCCCGTGTGATTTCCCTGTCTGATTTTTTAATTTGTCGAAGCGTTCAAATTAGAACTGTTATCGTTTATTTCCAATGAATTATTTATTAAACGTATCTTCACGAAACTGATAGAATTTCTCATTTGCACATCCTTCAATATATTAGGACTTTCATTTTTTTTAAGATCACTGTTGCTGCGACAGTCACAGTTTTAGCGCCAAGTTTAACTGCTTACAGGGACGTTCCAGTTTTGTAATCAACTGATCGAGAGTCTCAGGGGGAAAGTTAGGAAACTCTGTATGTGGGGTAGTGAGGCATGACTTACCTAAGAGCGGGGATTTCTACGCCTCCCTACGGTATCTGCTGTCCGGCGGCAAGATTATCCAAATGTTGCACTCATTCACTACGCACAGAGGTTCACTGGCACTGGATAGACGGCTCAAGAGCCTTAGCTCGCCTTTCCTTGCCGTGCCGTGCCTTGCCTTGGAACTCAAGAGTATGAGCACACGGCGCGCGGGGAGGAGCGTCAAGAATCCGTCTCCCGGCCTGGCAAGACGCCATCCCACAGGCTGGACCAGGGTTGCCACCGCACAGAGCCACGTGGAGCCAAGAGCACACACTTTACCATGGGATGGCACATTAATGAGAATATCAATGGTTAGATAGCACCAATAAATCCTCTTGACGAAACAGGAGCATTGAACTTCGTTGAGGAGAGTAGAAATATCAGCATTAACTGATTCTAATGTGTATCCTGCACTAAAACAAGCCTTTTGTGTACTAATAAAATATAGCTCATCCATGTTTATCATTGCGAAATGTTTAGTTCATTGCGTAGCCTTTGATTCGCGGTGATTCAAAGTATGAGAATTGAAAACGGCTTTAGCGCGAGAACACGTGAAGACAGGAGCTCTCTCACGGATGTCATCTACAATGTGCTCCGGTGGAAGTTTTACAAACTTAATATAAACTATTTTAACTTACAATATTAAACGATGTTTCAAATGGAATGGTGTATGGCTTTTTGTACCGGCAGTGCCCGAGGACAAGTTCATTCGGTTGGTCACGTGCAGGGTTTTGATTTGACGCCCGTAGGCGCCCTTGCGCGTCGTGATGAGGATGAAATGCTGATTTAAAAAAACACGCAAGCACCCAGCCCCTGTGTCAGCAGGATTAATCAATTATGGTTCAAATTCCCGGGACCCCTGTGACCAAAGGCCAGCACGCTAACCATTTAGCCATGGAGCCGGTCATGTCTTAAATTATGGTATATCATGGAAAGTTTAAAAGCATTGTATATTTGTACTGCTTTATGCCGTAATACTTTTAAAAAATAGTGCACCGAGCTCGATAGGTGCAGTCGCTTAGGTGCGGCCAGTATCTAGTATTAGGGAGATAGTGGGTTCGAACCCCACTGTCGGCTGCTCTGAAGATGTATTTTTCGTGGAATCCCATTCTCACACGAGGCAAATGATGGGGCTGTACCTTAATCAAGGTCACGGCCACATCCTTCCCACTCCTAGCCCTTTCCTATCCCATCATCGCCATAAGACCTATCTGTGTCGGTGCGACGTAATCAAATTGTAAACAAACAACAAAATAGCGCCCTAAGTTTGCATTACTTTGATATCACAGTATCAGAGTCCGGCTCTTTCGCTTAGGTGGCCGGGTTGGGGATTTTAGCCTCGTCTGACTAATTTATTGATGACTGGACACCAGGCTGAGTGGCTCAGACTGTTGAGGCGCTGGCCTTCTCATCCCAATTTGACAGGTACAATCCTGGCTCACTCCGCTGGTATTTGAAGGTGCTCAAATACATGAGTGGCGTGTTGGTAAATTTCCTGGCACGTAAAAGATTTGCTGCCGGACTAAATGCCAGCACCTCGGCATCTCCGAAAACCTTAGAAGTAGTTAGTAGGACGTAAAGCCAATAACATTCTTATTCATGACTAGGTATTTGTGTTCGTCTTAACACACATCTCCCTATTTACATACAACACACCACAATACCAACTACCACAGAAAGACGCAGAAGTGAATACATCCATCCACTTATAGTTGATGTCAGGAAGGGCATACGGCCGTTAAACTGTGCTTAATTTAAACGTCATACCGACTCTTAAATAATTGGAAACTGGCCGGGAAAGATGAAAACTAGTTCAAGTGATCGTAAGAACCAGGTGCATTACCAGGAAATGCGTGAAGTGTTACTGTTAATTAACAGTGAGGCAGATATTACTCTTAACCACGAAGGATGGCAGGCTGTGATCCAGTGTAATAATAATAATAATAATAATAATAATAATAATAATAATAATAATAATAATAGCAGTAAAATGATAAGTCCGACTCGTTGGCTCAATGGTCAGCGTCAGCGTACTGGCCTTCGGTTCAGAGGCTCCCGGCTTCGATTCCCGGCCGGTTCGGGGATTTTAATCGCTTCTGACTAATTCTTCTGGCTCGGGGACTGGGTGTATATGTCTGTCCCAACACTCTCCTCGTCACATTCAGACAACATATCACACTACCTACCACCACAGAAACACGCAATAGTGATTACATCCCTCCATATGGGGTTGGCGTCAGAAAGGGCATCCGGCCGTAAAACAGGGCCAAATGCACATGTGCGAAGCAGTTCGCACCCGCGACCCAAAGGTGTGGGAAAAGCAGTAGTTAAAGAAGAAGCAGAAGAAGAAGAAAGTAGTAAAATTATAATTAGGAAGTAAATCCTGTGGCTCTATAGCGTTAATGGGACTTCGACTACCAAGTGACCGCTGCCCAACCCGAAGGTCTTTAGTTGACGAGGTGATGCGTGGTCACCACTACATATCATCTCGGTCGTTATACTTGGCTCTCTAGACCGGGGCCACTGTCTCACCGTCAGATAGCTCCTGAATCGTTCTCACGTAGGCTGAGTGAAGCCATCCCTCAGATCCAGGTAAAAGTCCCTGCCCTGGCCCGGAATCGACCCAGGGGCCTCCGAGTTGGAGGCAAGCCGGTTACCCCAAGACGGCGGGACCCGTCAATAATAATAATAATAATAATACTGTGTGTTCATGGTCCCACCGTCCGCTATCGATCCTGAGAAGCGTCACGGTCCTAGAACTTCGCTCTTGTACCTGTCTGTAAGTGTGCTAGCACATTTAGAGGTGTGCAGTGGCGGTGGGCTCTCAAGAGAACATTAGCACGTGAACACAAGATTCTCATGCACATTTACGCATTCATGGAAAATTTAGAATCGTTTCCTTTGTTTGGACCTGCTTTCGTCAATCGTCCGGCTCCATGCTAAATGGTTAGCGTGCTGGCCTTTGGTCACAGGGTTCCAGGGTTCGATTCCCGGCAGGGTCGGGAATTTTAACCATCATTGGTTAATTTCGCTGGCACAGGGGCTGGGTGTATGTGTCGTTTTCTTCATCATTTCATCCTCATCAAAAAGCGCAGGTCGTCTACGAGAGTCAAATCAAAAGACCTGCACCTGGCGAACAGAACATGTCCGCGAAACTCCCGGCACTAAAAGCCATACGCTACTTCATTTCATTTCATTTCATTTCATCAGTCGATCGAAAGCATTCGCTGTTCGTTTCGATTGACAATGAAGGGAACACACTGGATTTTGTGCTACTATCCCGAAGATTATGCGCATGAGCATGCAGATGACGTCATGGTTTATGCACAGATATCGCCATAAGAGAGGAGCACGGTAAGATACTGTATGTGGTATACCACAACTCTAAAACCAGGGATAGTAGCACAGTTGACCAGAAGGGTCCGCCTTCTCCTCTGTTACTGTTAGCCTCTGCCTCCCGGAAGTTACCTTCACCCAGTTTTCATCGTTGACGGTCCAGTTACAGCCCTCTTCCCCCACACCAGCGAATTTCAACAGATTCGTCACACTTCTGGTGCTACAGTGAACAGTAGCGGCGATTGGGAATTAGAAGTTGGGGAACAAAAAATGTACAGATAACAAAAAGTACCGGGATTTATGGGATATAGCGGTTGGCGTGAGGGGGGGGGGGGGGGTATAAACTATACATCAGAAGTGAAAAAAAAGAAAAAGCTTCAAAATAGTAAGTGTTTTAATGCTCTCTGAGCGAATTTCGACAGAGAGGTGAAGGTTGACACTTTACCAGAAATGCTGTAATAACAGGTTCTCTGTTTTCAGATTTTGATTCAATACTATACAATAAAACTTTCGCCAAAGGAACAATATTACACACATATTAAAATGGAAGCACGGCGTGATTATACAATTAAAAATAATTTAACCGAGCTCGATAGCGGCAGTCGCTTAAGTGCGGCCAGTATCCAGTAATCGGGAGATAGTGGGTTCGAACCCCACTGTCGGCAGCCCTGAAGATGGTTTTCCGTGGTTTCCGATTTTCACACCAGGCAAATGCTGGGGCTGTGCCTTAATTAAGGCCACGGCCACTTCCTTCCCATTCTTAGGCCTTTCCTATCCCATCGTCGCCATAAGACATATCTGTGTCGGTGCGACGTAAAGCAAATAGCAAAAAAAAAATTAATATTTGACTACACACTAAGGAACTAACAGACACTAAGGAGACTGCCAGACTGAGGAATGCGCGCATGAATCATACTTCAGTTTCCATGACCTTGCCAAAAAAAGAAACCTACTACCCTTCCTCACAGCACGTGCAAAGTCTCCACTACTTGCTATGGGGCTGTACAAATCGGAGAAGCCGCGACGGACGACATTTTGTGCGTATTTCCTCTAATAATTTCCTTAATAATTCAAGAAAAAACAGGAAAGAATTAGCTGATAAGACAACAGGGCTTGAAAAGTAGCGAGAATGATTGCTGGTACAAACAGGTGGGAGCAATGGCAGGAGATTACTCTGAATGAGGAGATAAAGGCTAATTTAAGAATGAACTCGATGGATGAAGCTGTACGCATAAACCGGCCCTGGTGGTGGGGTCATGTGAGGCGAATGGAGGAGGATAGGTTACCTAGCAGAATAATGGACTCTGTTATGGAGGGTAAGAGAAGTAGAGGGAGACCAAGACGACGATGGTTAGACTCAGTTTCTAACGATTTAAAGATAAGAGGTATAGAACTAAATAAGGCCACAGCACTAGTTGCAAATGGAGGATTGTGGCGACGTTTAGTAAATTCAATGAGGCTTGCTGACTGAACGCTGAAAGGCATAACGGTCTATAATGATGATGTATCTATGTATGTTAAATAATTCCTATAATTCTAAATTCCATCCGGCTAAAATGAAAGAAAAAAGTAATGTTTTCTCCACAAAGTGTCAGGGGGAGGGACGACTGACCCTCTCCCCATACTGTCCCTTTAATCGCCGGTGCTGACAGTGAATCCTATCATACCTGAAGTGAAGTGCAGGGAATATGTAAAATTAAGATATTTTGTGAAACAGTTCAGTGAAGAGATCTTCTGTACTGACGGAACAATTCCCTTTCGTAAAGCGTATGAAGTGAACGTGGCAGAGTAAAGCGATGTAATGTGAATAGATATTGAAAATGTTAACGTAATGTAGCTCTGTGAAATTGCCGGCTGCTGTATTGCCATTAGACGTTGGTTTTGCATGCAAATGCATATTTTGCTTGCCGATATGTAGACTTCTAAAACCGACAAGGAAGTGCGTTTGAAGGTGAAATGGGAAGAATGATAAAATTTGACAGTGTATATATAAGCATATTTGCATATATTTGAGATTAGTGCATAATTTCAAATTTCGGATTTTTGTGTATATTTTCCACTATTATTGTGCATATTTAAACGTGTTTTATGCTCGACGATGCCGAATTATAAATATTATATGCCAGAAAACTGAATCTTGTTGCGAATATTGTAGTGTATTTTACTATCTTATTAGAAAAATAGTGTGCTCAGTAAGGTTCGAATGTTAGGGAAAGATCATATTTCTTACCTGAACTTGTTTTATCATAAATCTCAAAATAAGTGTATATGATAGTTCCCTGCCCCCATTTAGAGCAACAAAAAGTAGCCGGATTTGTAGGATTTAGCGGGTGGCGAGGAGGGGTATAAACTGTACATCAAAAGTGAAAAATGAAAAAGCTTCAAAATCTTTAGATTCCGGAGATTCCAACTCTGGCTCCGAACTCGCATTCGTATCCAAAATTTCATCTGTGGACGCAGAATTGTCTGTGAAATATTTGTGTAGTATAGTATCTCTGGTATCTCTTACTATAATTCTGTTGTAGTAATTAGGGTAGACATAACTGCAGTTTAGAATTGTGTAATTCTTGTGTATTATTCTCTCTTTCCTGTAATCGACAGCAATTTTCATCCTGCTAGGATGTTGTAGGAAAAAAAATCGTACAACTAACAGTAAGTAGTATTGTAGTGTAGTAGTAGCCTATATTAATAACCTTATGGTCATGCCATCTTTGTGAACTATCCCAGAAAATATCTCTTTCCTTTCACTGTTATTTTTCACAGAATAAGTTATATTACTTTTTCTTTCCTTTTCATTATTCAGTAGAGAATGGGTAACGAGTGCAAGTGTAGGAACTGAGGGTGTGGCCACGCATTAAGGTGTATGAGGGAGGAGTTTGAGAGTTTGAGAGAGGATTCTCTCAGAGAACAGGAAGGAAAGTAGGCCTCCCCAAACAATGTACAGGATAAAGTAGGCTAGGTGTAAAAGAGGGATGGGAAGGAAAGGGGGAATTGAAGAAGACAGGTGGTCTGATGTTTAAGAGGAAAGAGACTGCAGGCTAAGGGCTACATTCAGGATCAGAATTTAGGACAGGTGTCTGTGAGAAATCAGTACGAGTCACTGCAGGTAGAACAACCGAGGGAGGATGAGGAATAGGGAACTGTTGCTGAGAAGTGTTGAACCCATAATTCTACGATGAGAAAAATATTTTTACTTTTCTCAATATTTATTTCAAATCAACAAGCTACTTTTATTTTTGAGAGCAGCCATGTTGCGCAGAGCCTCGCTGTCGCGTGGGAAAGATCTCACCCGCGGCAAGCTCGTGAAATACCGTGACACCTCGGCGGACTTCGAGTGCCCAATAATTCTTCAAATTCACGGAATTCTGCGTAACCCAGTAAATACAGAAATAAATAATCTAAATTATTCTTAAACCCTACGTGAAGACAGAACCCCCAGGGTAAAATATAAATGCAGTTAAGCCTAAGTACAAATCCGCGTCAGATCCGAGGACTAGCTCCACGTGCCAAGGTCAATGGATGAAGAAAACCCGCGAAACGCCCGGGCAGAAATAATTCATTTCACCTGTTGCGAATGTGGTAAAATTATGAGATTAACATCCAAATAAATCACAAGTTTGTCCGGAATTCTGGAACAAGTCTCATGAAAATCGGTCTATTGGACGCGAAATTAGCAGATTACGCAATCAACCTTAGTAGTGTGTGTGGCGTCACTCGTAAGACTATAAAGGGAACCCCCCACTGCATATTTTTCAGTGTCGATCTGGGTTTTGAAGCAGCGGGAGCTTACGCCCGTCGTCAGCAGAAAATTGTACCAGATTGATCTACAAATAACTTAGTACATGTTCGTGGCTGAGGTCCACATATTCGGTTAGAAAGGGAAGGTGACAGAAAATTTCTGAACTTTTGCCGACAAACTGTGAAAGTACAGGCGTCTGTTAAAGTACATAGCAGATATTATTGTATCACCTCATGTGTGTTTGAAAGTGTTAAGAGAGATGGGAAGCTAGTCAGAGTAGTTCTGATTTCGTTATCTGTTGAACACCTGTTGTGTTGGGGTGACAGAGAAACGACTCTGGGAAGAAGGTAGACAGTCGCAGTTGACTGCAGAACGAGGGAGGTTTGTTGTACAAATTATAACGAGGAAAGTGCGTGATTTGTGTTGTAATTTAATATCGTGTGAAAAGGCAGTGTTTGTAAGATTGATATGTTGGAGAAGATGATGTTATTTGTACCAATGTGCGGCTAAAAGCACGAGGTCAGCTGGCGACAATGTAGCCAGAATACTGGAGATGACGCCACTTGCAGGTCTGTCTATATTTGTATTATGTTGTAGTTAGATTTTATTGTCTGTCCCAACAAAATTTTCAATATGATTGTCGGGTTGATATTGTAATTATCAGGCGAAAAGTGTTATAATTTTGGTCAGCGTGTGAAAATTTTAGTTTGTAAATTTCACGTCTAGAAACTGTAAAATGCGACGTTTATATCTGGTGTTAATGTTCTATGAGATATTGTCCGAAGTGAGGAAAATGAGGAAAGCTATAATGGTAAAATAGTCGTGGCGAATGTCTTAATTTCAAATATCAGTTGAATTCAGAAAATGTTTGTCAATAATAATAATAATAATAATAATAATAATAATAATAATAATAATAATAATAATAATAATAATAATAATAATAATAATACCGGGCGAGTTGGCCGTGCGCGTAGAGGCGCGCGGCTGTGAGCTTGCATCCGGGAGATAGTAGGTTCGAATCCCACTATCGGCAGCCCTGAAGATGGTTTTCCGTGGTTTCCCATTTTCACACCAGGCAAATGCTGGGGCTGTACCTTAATTAAGACAACGGCCGCTTCCTTCCAACTCCCAGGCCTTTCCCATCCCATCGTCGCCGTAAGACCTATCTGTGTCGGTGCGACGTAAAGCCTCTAGCAAAAAAATAATATTAATAATAATAATAATAATAATAATAATAATATTAATAATAATAATAATAATAATGTCTACCGCGGGATAAAATTTTCCTATGTTAAAAGTGCATTTAACTAGTATGTTTTACTAGGATCGCAAGCATTTAGAAAATTCCAGTGAAATTCGATAGAGTTATATTTATTCATGGGAAGTAAAATTTTGTGACATCGTGTATGTCAATGATACGGAAAATAGCGGTGTGTTCTTGTATTCTCGAGGTCGGAAAGTTGTAGTAACAGTAAAGTAAAGAGGTGTATTTTATAATGGCTGTTATTTTCACAAGAGGATTGAAATATGAAAAGGGTCTTGGAAATATAAGAAAAATGGATTGAGAGCGAAGAATTTATATATGTGGAGATGAGAGGGATAGAAATACTGAAGGTGAAAGGGAGCCTGGATTTTAAGTGATACCGCTGGGATAAGGCGAGGAGAATGAGTTTGAGACAGGCTATGTTTGCCGAGGAAGTATTTGGGAGACAGGCTGTATTGTGACAGGCTGTAGTGTATTCCGCTAACAATCCGAAATTTGAGACGAATACTGTGTGAAGCACCGTAGATTTCTAGTAAGATCCCAGGTGAAAACGATTCTAGTAAAGATTAAAAATCTTGGTAGTAAAAGTCAAGTGACCAGTTACGTAAAGTCCGTATGGATATTAAGATAATGTGACCTCAAGGATAAAAGAGCATTTAGAATACACGGTCGGTGTTGTTTGACCGTGTAAATTTATTGGATTTTGTTTCACTGGATAGTCATAGATATAAAGATTTGGAATTGACGGTAGGCGATTTGAGAGTTTCTAATGCGGTAGTGATGATTATTATTTTGAATACATCCACTAAATGGTAGACGTGTGTTGGGAATTATCATTTCTTCCCTAAAAACTTCATTGCACAGGCTGAGACTGTGTTTGAGTTGGGGGATTGTTCGTCACGTATATTTATTTTCGAGCTCACGTTTTGTAACGTGATAGAGACTTACTGCATTTTTCGACTTGCATTCGTTTAATAGTAAGAGACGTGGTTCCGTGTGTGTTATTAGTCTGACCAGGTTTACAACTGAAATGTCAGAGTTTGTTTGAAATTGATAGTTCGCCTGATATGCTAGGGGATGCGTAGTACGACCCATTTTTACGTCCGACCATAGATTTAGGACGTCACATATTATCCTTGGAGTATATTGATGATGAGACGTCCTAGTTCACGCTCGACGATAGAATTAGGAAGTTATCATGTACATAGAGATTAGTGTTAAGATGTACAGATTTTAAGTGAGCCCGACAATAGGTCTGGGATGTCAGCTGTACATACTCAAGTCTCAGATTAGATGTTTTTTGTTTTGCGAAGTGACTTGGACGAAGGTAGCATCTACAGGAAAATATGAAATATGAAGAGGGTTAGATCGGTAATAATGAGGCCAACTTGTGCGCAGCTCCAAACAGCTAGAAGGTGCTCCCTATGATATGGGACCGTTATCGGCGAATGAGGGTTGCCCAAACATTGGATATCGACCTGATGGAGATTAAATATTTTACTGTAATTCTCCATGCGTGTTGAGTTTTAATGACTTCGATATGTTATTTTATTTTACGGACTTAATTGTTTTGTCGTTCTGACGTCCGTTTCGTTTTGATAGTGTGCATATTGACACTCAATATATTAGTGTGAGACTTGAGCTGCGAATGTGGTTTCGATTCGATTATTTTATTTTCAATCTTTGTCGTACTTTCATTTTATTCGTAGTTGAATTCGATTAAGTGATCACTTTATAGGTAGTGTGTTGGGACAAACAATAAGTAGATGGATCTGTAATGGTAGTCATTGTTTTCAAAGGAAATAATTCCTTAAAGTTGTTGTATTTTTCAATGTGGACTGGTAATTTTATTAAGCGTAACATAACTATTTCTAACCTGAAAATCGGTTCAATAATAATACTTTTCAAGTGATTTACCACTTTTTAATTAACTTCAGTGTTTGGCATTTCTTCTAAATGCGTGATGAATAAGTGTTTCCTGCATTTCGCAGTTTTGTTCCTTCAGAACGACGTAACGTAAGATCCTCGCGGATCATGTTGTTGTTGGTTCCTTCTGAACAGTTGTTTGGGTGATGCACATTTAGCATCGGCATTACCCTATCACTTAAGGGTGTCATGAATGACAAATACATGGTGGAATTTTATTTCAATTGTGAATGATGCTGTTAACTCGTAGTGAACACCATGCTTTTCCATAATATTTCGCAACCTATCCAAAGCAACTGATAGTCAATTTGGTTCGATTAAGGGTCCATTCGGCGGGTGTTCCGTATTCGTAAGGGTATTCGACTGGTGGATAACCTTAATTGAGAGGAAATCAGGCGTTCTACTTGTTCAAAGTCAGATTTTCCACGGATCGTGTGGATTAATTCTCAGTTCTCGTTTGGAGTAATAGGTGCCCGGTTTTCAGGTCTTTCCTTTTTCAGTTTCGCTGTTCACTAATTTAATAGTTTCTCCGGAGCAACTCTTCGGTATTGTGAGAAATAAATCAACGCTATGCAATGTGACTACGTTTGAAACATTCAATAATAAATAATTTATAATTTTTTTCCAAGGATCTATATTAAAATAATAATGTTGTCGTGCCATTTCGAATTTAATAAAAGTTAGTAAGCACATATTTGCTCCAGATTTCAAGTAGTTAGGCTCTCTTCTGAACCCCATCGTTTGGTTAAGATCGTGACCGAATTTCTTCCCGCAACGTCCCATGATTTAAGAGTTCTATATTGTTCTACTGTAGCAGCCGTGGCCGACCAACGATGGAATGGTAAGTTCAAGGGTTCAGTGTGGAAGTAGGAGAAATAAAAAAGGAAAGGGACATCTAGAGTAGTGGATAGGAAAAGACAGGTGGAACAGGGTTATAGGAGGGAGAAAAGGGAGGAGGGTGTAGTTTCTGCAGCTGTCAGGAAAGATAGGGCTGACCAGAAGGGAGCGGATCAAATGAGGTCGGTAGGGTTGAGGCTCTGGTCATGTGGGAATCCAGAGTTAGACATGTGGGGAAGTGTGTGGAGGAAAGGGAACCAGGGTACAGTGTTATCCAGGAATTAGGTTGAGGCAAATATTGAGGAAAGTAGAAGAGAAGGAGGAGGAGAAGGAGAAGGTGGTAGTGTTTCACGTTGGTACCAACAACGTAAGGAAAGCTGGTATAAGTACCAGCATAGTTGGAGATGTGTGGGACCTGATAAATGCAGCACGGGTGAAGTACAAGGAAGCGGAGATTGTTATCAGTGGAATACTGTGTAGGAGGGATACTGACTGGAAGGTGATTGGGGATTTCAATGAGAGTATGGAGTGGGTATGTGGGAAACTGGGAGTGAGATTTCTAGATCCTAATGGGCGGGTAGGAGATAAGGTTCTGCGCTCAGATGGCCTTCACTTAAACCGCAGAGGTACATATAAGTTGGGAAAATTGTTTAGAAAGGTTATAGGGAGGTACATTCTGGGAAACGGTGTGGCCTCTTGAGCGGTGATAAGGGAACAGGGAATAGGAAATCAAGTAGGGATGATATAAAAATGTTAGTGCTCAGCTCTAGAAGTACTGTAAAGAAAGGAATAGAGTTAAGCAGTTTAATAGATATATACATACCAGATATTGAAATAGGAGTTGAATCATGGCTGAGAAATGATATAAAGGATGCAGCAATTTTCTCACGGAACTGGAGTGTGCATCGTAGGATAGGAATGGTAGGAGGGGAGTATTCATTCTAGTGAAAGAAGAATTTGTAAACTACGAAAAGGTTATAAATGACAAACATGAAATTCTAGGTGTAAGGCTCATCTCCAAGGATAATAGGCAACTTGATGTCTTTAGAGTGTACAGACCGGGAAAGGGTAACGAAGACGGTGATTCTGAATTATTTGAAAAGGTAATCAGCTATGTGGGAAACGATAAGGAAAGGAACATGATTGTAGCGGTGATCTCATTTTACCAAATGTCAATTGGGAAGGTAATGCGAACGACACGAAGCATAACCAATAAATGGCAAATAAGTAAATATGGAAAGGGTATCTGATTCAGAAAGTGATGGAACCAACTGGAGGGAAGAATATTGCGGATATAGCGCTGGTAAAACTGGATGAGCTCTATAGAAAAACCGAAGTAATAGATGGTATTAGTGATCACGAAGCTGCTTTTGTGGTAGTTAAAAATAAATGAGATAGAAAGGAAGGTCGTAAAAGTAAGACTGTTAGGCAGTACCGCATGGCTGATAAAAGAGGCATGACGGAGTTTTTGAAAAGTAACTATGATCGGTGGAAAACAGTAAATAAAAATTTAAAGAGACTCTGGGATGGGTTAAAGCAATTGTTGAGGAATCTGAAAATAGGTTTTTACCTACAAAGGTGGTAAGGAATGGAAAAGATCCATTATATTATAACAGGGAAGTAAGGAGACTAAGAAGGAGGTGCAGGTTGGAAAGAAATAGAGTTAGAAATGGCTGTTCAAGTAAGGAGAAATTGAAGGAACATTCTAGGAAATTGAATCTAGCAAACAAGTCAGCTAAGGATAACATGATGGCAAGCATAATTGGTGGTCATACAAATTTTAGTGGTAGAGTATGTATAAGTACTTTAAGGCAGGAACAGGTTCCAAGAAGGATATTCCAGATATCGTTAATGAACAAGGGGAGTGTGTATGTGAGGATTTTCAAAAGGCAGAAGTATTCAGTCAGCAGTATGTAAAGATTGTTGTTTACAATGATAATGTCCAGAACGAGGAGGAGACTAATGCTAAAGAAGTATTAAAATTTACATATGATAACAATGACATTTACAAAAAGATACAAAAGTGGAAAATTAGAAAAGCGGCTGGAATTGATAAGGTTTCGGGGGATATACTAAAGACAATGTGTTGGGATATAGTACCATATCTAAAGTACTTATTTGATTATTGTTTGGTCGAAGGAGCTATACCAGATGAATGGAGAGTTGCTATAGTAGCCCCTGTGTATAAAGGAAAGAGTAATAGACATAAAGCCGAAAATTACAGGCCAGTCAGTTTGACATGCATTGCATGTAAGCTTTGGGAAGGCATTCTTTCTGATTATATTAGACATGTTTGTGAAATTATTAACTGGTTGGATAGAAGACAGTTCGGTTTTAGGAAAGGTTATTCCACTGAAGCTCAAGGTTATTCCACTGAAGCTCAACTTTTAGGATTCCAGCAACATATAGCAGATATCTTTGATTCAGGAGGTCAAATGGACTGTATCGAGTTTGACCTGCCTAAAGCATTTGATAGGGTGGATCATGGAAGGCTACTGGCAAAAATGAGTGCGATTGGACTAGACAAAAGGGTGACTGAATGGGTTGCTAAGTTTGTAGAAAATAGATGTCAGAGAATTAGAGTAGGCGAAACTTTATCTGACTTTGTAGTAATTAAGAGGGGAATTCCTCAAGGCAGTATTACTGGACCTTTATATTTTCTTATATATATAAATGATATGAGTAAACAAGTGGAATCGGAGGTATGCCTTTTTGCGGATTATATTATTCTGTACAGAGTAATAAATAAGCTACAAGATTGTGAGCAACTGCAACGTGACCTCGATAATGTTGTGAGATGGACAGCAGCCAATGGTATGTTGATAAACGGGCTTAAAAGTCAGGCTGTGAGTTTCAAAAATAGGAAAAGTCCTCTCAGTTTTAATTACTGCTTTGATGGGGTGAAAGTTCCTTTTGGGGATCATTGTAAGTATCTAGGTGTTAATATAAGGAAAGATCTTCATTGGGGTAATCACATAAATAGGATTGTAAGTAAAGAGTACAGATCTCTACACATGGTATGATTCCAGTGTATGGGACCCTCACCAGAAATACTTAATTCAAGAACTGTAAAAAATCCAAAGGAAAGCAGCTCGATTTGTTCTGGATGATTTCCGGCAAAAGAGTAGCGTTACAAAAATGTTGCAAAGTTTGGGCTGGGAAGAACTGGGAGAAAGAAGACGAGCTGCTCGACTGAGTGGTATGTTCCGAGCAGCGGAGAGATGGCGTGGAATGACATTAGTAGACGAATAAGTTTTAGTGGCGTCTTTAAAAGTAGGAAAGATCACAATATGACGATAAAGTTGGAATTCAAGAGGACAAATTGGGTCAAGTATTCATTTATAGGAAGGGGAGTTAGGGATTGGAATAACTTACCAAGGGAGATATTCAATAAATTTAGAATTTCTTTGCAATCATTTAAGAAAAGGCTGGCAAAACAACAGATAAGGAATCTGCCTCCTGGGCGACTGCCCTAAATGCAGATCAATAGTGATTGATTGAATAATCTTTATGAGGCTCATTAAAGTTCAAGTTTCTTTATGATACATGTTCTCCACCAATCAGAGTTCAGATTTTCATTATGATACATCAGTTTGACCAATTAGGTAAGGATAGCATCGCACCTGCGCTCAGCGCCCTAGCTTCGCACTTGTTTCCAAAATCAAACATGTCGGACACACATATTAACATCAGTGCACATTCTACTTCCAATATACCACTGCCACATCGCACATTCCCGCAAATTCACTTCACCAGCTGTACAGTAGACAATTTGTGTATGAAATAAAGCTAGGTTATGATAACCTTCTATGAAAGCTTTGAAAACATATGACATTGTCAAGGTCTGATTCACTCACAGAAAATCAATAACCCAGCGCATGCTCTCTGCACTCTATTTAGTAAACTCAATTGTCAAGCGACATCGCGACAGAAATTTATGAATATTTTAAAAATAGGCTTACAATTATCATCGAGCAAAAACAGTCGTATGCAACTCGCCTATAATTGTAATTAAGACACGAGTTTGTTTATAAAACGAACGAAGTGAGTGCCTGCTTTTGACCTTTGAGCAGTGGCGTATCCTGGAATCTCCACTGAGGCATGCAACTAGTAACCATGCAGTTAACGCAATGTATTAAGTAAATTTCAATTCTACTCACCCTAATTACATGTAGGTGAACTCGAGCCAAACAGTTTTACTGTAAGTTTCTGGATTGAACGTGCGTACACAATTCTTGTTTTCTGTTTTTAAATTTACAAGGGTCCGCCTCTGTGGTGTAGTAGTTAGTGAAATTAGCTGCCACCCCCGGAGGCCCGGGTTCGCTTCCCGGCTCTGCCACGAAATTTGAAAAGTGGTACGAGGGCTGGAACGGGGTCCACTCAGCCTCGGGAGGTCAACTGAGAAGAGATGGGTTCGATTCCCACCTCAGCCATCCTCGAAGTGGTTTTCCGTGGTTTCCCACTTCTCCTCTAGGCAAATGCCGCGATGGTACCTAACTTCAGGCCACGGCCGCTTCCTTCCCTCTTCCTTGTTTATCCCTTCCAATCTTCTCATCCCCCGCAAGGCCCCTGTTCAGCATAGCAGGTGAGGCAGCCTGGGCGAGGTACTGGTCATCCTCCCCAGTTGTATCCCCCAACCCAAAGTCTGAAGCTCCAGGACACTGCCCTTGAGGCGGTAGAGGAGGGATCCCTCGCTGAGTCCGAGGGAAAAGCCAACCCTGGAGGGTTAGAAGAAGAAGAAGAAGAAGAAGAAAATTTACGAGGGAAGGTAGAGGTCTCGCGGCTTTAACTATTTGCATCTTTTCATCAAACGAACGGCCAGTAAATGGCTTTTCAAACTGATTTACAATTATATCCGTTTTAGACTCATCCATCGTTAATACCACATGTGCGCAAAATATAATAACACACCGAAAACGACGAATAGCACAGGAACAGCACACACAGAATGAACTCACTAATCAGCAAAACACACAATGAATTAACTCACTAGTTAGCCACAACTCAAGCACTGGAGGTAAGTCACCCCAGTGGCATTGGTCAGTTTCGTCACGTTGGGTTCTCGCTGGGGGGTAATCTGTGTGTCCCGTTCGCTGTAAAGAAGTTGCTAACAGATGGCAGAGGGTAGCACGGGTATGGGGTGACAAATTCTGACCAAGTTTCAATTGCAGCGAAATCGTTCGGAGGGTTTCAGAACTACGTCTGCCACTGAATGCAATTTTAAGATTGAATGCCTTACGTCCGTAACTCCTACATTTGCTGTCTCTTTCTTCCGGGAGTGGAGTAGACGGCGAGACTACACCAGCACCACACGTAATCAAGCAACGGAACTAGTACAGTTGCGCGGACCTTTTGAACTTCTGAGAGATGAAATCGTTAATATTTGACCTGAAACAACCTGAAATCGTAAATCAGACAGTTCTTTGTGTTATCATAACGCATGCAATGAATGCCTTGCATTCAAGGAGAATACGCCCCTGCCTTTGAGACGATGGAGCTGGGTTGCCAGCAGTAGAGCGAACAGCAGGATAATGGTCCGGAAGCCGAGACTGTTGCGACATCCGCAATGTCAACATGCACTACACAAGAGGAAGACCTCTCCTTCCCCCCCGGACACTCACAGACTGCTCGCCAGGCCGCGGACCAACCGGTTTATATAGTCTACCGGTGGGCTATCGCCATTGTAGGCTTGTTGCATAATGTACTATAATACCAATATAAATGGCCCTTTATTGAACATTATAAATTTTCCAGCTAACTCATTCCTGGTTGCCAGCGATTGGCCCCCGTGTGGTAGGTTGGGCTCATCAGTTGGTACCTAGCACACCTACCAAGACGCATGGCTAGTGCATGCCGTGGATGCCACTGCGTAGGCTATTTGGAGCCACCGGCAGTGCCAATGCACTATGAGAGACTTCGTCTCTTTTCCAAAAAAATTGATGCCTGCTTGGCCATCAGGTGATATAGATGTTGATTCATACGGAAGCTGAAATATTTGTCCCGAATGAGTAAATTTATAATACCAATATAAATGGTCCGTTATTGGACATTATAAATTTTCCAACTAACTCATTCCTGGTTGCCAGCGTTTTGCCCCCGTGTGCTAGGTTGGGCTCATCAGCTGGTACCTAGCCCACCCAGCAAGACGCTGGCTAGTACATACCGTGGAGGCTGTGGAGGTGAAATCAACTTAAGGGGGTGTAAAAGAAGTTGAATTATTTTTATGAGGATACAAGCAAGAAGTGTACTTAAAACAATACACCCCTAAGGGGGTTTATACTGGGGGGTCAGGAATGATGACAAAAATATGCATTTATATGAAACCGTTTGAGTTATGAAGTTAAAATTTAAAATGATATCATACGTGTTAAATAACAGAATGTTTGAAGCAAATTTAACCGCACAGAGAGTTAAATGGGGGTAAAGATCCGAAAACAAATCTATTAATTCCTTCCTCCGAAGCGGTTTAACGTACGAAGACAAAATTACAATTCCAAATCCTAGCTGTGAAATAGGAAATATTTCTTTGGCGGTGAAATATTTCTTAACGTTCCTACACTAAAGTGTTAAATGAGGTTAGCTCCTTAAACGCAATTATTCACCCGTCCAAAACCATTTTACGTAAAAAGTTGTAATTTTACGAGAAAGGTGTTCTTTTACATCCTAGGTGTAAAATATCGTATACTCAAAATATTTCTCCCCTACGGGGTTTAGATGGTTTTTGACTCTCAAAAACATAATATCCATTCTTCCGATAGCAATAGCAATAGCAAAGCATTTTTTATGAAGATGGGTCTTCTATATACTAAATGTTAATAAATATTTAAAAATATTCACCCCTTAAAAAAGTGTTCATTCCTCCATTACTGTTCGAAGTACAAAATCAAAATTTCACAGGTTAATCGCTTTTACATCCCAGATTTTTTAAATACGATAGGGTTTGAAAAATTCAATTTCTTCCGTATGGGGTTCAAATGAGTGTTAGAACAGAATATAAATAATCATTTTCCCAAAACCGTTTAACGTACCAACTGAGGGCGCATTTTACAGGCTTATTTGACAGTGGACTTTCCAAAATGTAAATCTCTGCATAATAATTTTCTGTTTAAAACCGTAGCGAAGCGCGGGTATCTTGCTAGTAGAGTATAAACAAACAGCTGATCTTTTTTGTCAATACAGCTCGCTCACTTCCTCACGTCTCCAGTACACCCCGCGCAACCTTCAGGCAAGCAGTCAGGGGCGTCCAACCTAGCCAGTAACTTGGAGTGTAATTTGCTCCACTTCAAATGTGTGGCTGAGTGCTAATTTTCGAGGTCTTGTAATTTAAGGTAGAAGCTAGTTTTTTAATATAGTTTCGGTATGAGAAGTGTGACCGTTTCTTTCGTTCTTTCTTAATCTGTTTCCCTCCAGGGTTGGTTTTTCCCTCGGACTCAGCGAGGGATCCCACCTCTACCGCCTCAAGGGCAGTATCCTGGAGCTTCAGACTCTGGGTCGGGAGATGAAACTGGGGAGGACTACCAGTGCCTCGCCCAGGCGGCCTCGCCTGCTATGCTGAACAGAGGCCTTGCGGGGGGATGTTAAGACTGGAGGGGTAGACAAGGAAGAGGGAAGGAAGCGGCCGTGGCCTTAAGTTTGGTACCATCTCGGCATTTGCCCGGAGGAGAAGTGGGAAACCAAGGAAAACCACTTCCAGGATGGCCGAGGTGGGAATCGAACCCACCTTTACTCAGTTGGCCTCCCGAGGCTGAGTGGACCCCGTTCCAGCCCTCGTACTACTTTTCAAATATCGTATCAGAGCCGGGAATCGAACCCGAGCCTCCGGGGGTGGCAGCTAATCACACTAACCACTACACCAGAGAGGCGGACTAGTTTCCTTCTAAGGGACAATATTATGACATGAAATGTTGACCTTTGTTCACCTTATTATGAACCTTTAACCTGTTTTGTTTCTTCATATTATGCTACTACCGAATATATACAACTTTGACATAATCTTAAACATTCAATGACATTTGTTAAATTAAATCAAACGATTTTATCATAGAGTGTACATTTTAGTGCAGTGGTGTCACCTCACTCCGTATGACTCCTCCCAGTCGGCTCCTGGGATTAATAGTCAGCGTTCTGGCTATCGGTTCGATTCCAGGTGGAGGGGGGGGGGCGGTGATTTAACTGAACCTATTTAGTTCCTCTGGCTCGGAGACTGGGTGCTTGTGTTCGTCTTAATCAGCTTCTCTTCAATTACACACAACATATCACAATACCACCCAGTGCAGCAACATGCTATAGTGAATACATCCCACCACATAGGGTTGACGTAATGAAAGGCTTCCGGCCATAAAACTGTGCCAATCTCAATACATTGTTGAATAGGCCGGGAAGAAGGGGGAGAAGAAGAAGATCCCATATTATAATTAATCGCGTTTTGTTATACATTATAAGAAAATCAATTTACAACTAAATCCTTCGGTAGGAAATACAAGTCTCTTGGCCACGTTTTTATTTAATTTAATTTCATATGATATCAAATAAATAAGAGATAATAATACAAATACTTGTTTTGCGCATTCATCAACAGCAACTGCCTGAATCTGCTATCCAGTGTTGGAATAATGTGTCCCAAAATAAATTAAATCCGCCTCTGTGGTGTATTGGTTACCGTGATTAGCTGCCATCCCCGGAGGCCCGGGTTCGATTCCCGGCTCTGCCACGAAATTTGAGAAGTGGTACGAGAGCTGGAACGGGATCCACTCATCCTCGGGAGGTCAACTGAGTAGCGGTGGGCTCAATTCTCACCTCAGCCATCCTGAAAGTGGTTTTCCGTGGTTTCCCACTTCTCCTCCAGACAAATGCCGGGATGGTACCTAGCTTAAGGCCACGGCCACTTCCTTCCCTCTTCCTTGTCTATCCCTTCGAATCTTTCCATCCCCTCACAAGACCCCTGTTCAGCATATAAGGTGAGGCCTCCTGGGCGAGGTACTGGTCCTCCTTCTCAGTTATACCCCCGACCAAAAGTCTCGCGCTTCAGTACACTGCCCTTGAGTCGGTAAAGGTGGGATCCCTCACTGCGTCCGAAGGAAAAACTAACCCTGGAAGCTAAACAGATTAAGAAAACAAGAATGTAAGAATAGACATGATATAGGTTTTGGGCTTATGCCGTCATCCTGTCTGTAAGTACGGGCCGTGAAAGCATCAATGGCAACAAGAAAGAAAGAAATTAAATTATTTAGTGCTGAGATTACCTCGTCGTTTCCAAGTATACCTCCGGAAACCATATGGCTATCCACGGTGTTTATATTGCGCACAGTGAACGATAATATTGTTTTCAAATTCCTACATTGCCACCCTTATGCTTTCGTTGCGTTTCTATTGCTTTTGCAGAGCTGACTGCATGCTCTTTTTTTTGCATATACCCTTCGCAATGTAGTCTACAATATAATTACAGGACATATTTATAAGAGTAAGTGAGTTGACCGTGCGGTTAGGGTCGCGCAGCTATGAACTTGCATTTCGGAGATGATGGGTTCGAATCCTACCGTCGGCATCCCTGAACATGGTTTTCCGTAGTTTCCCATTTTGACAACAGGAAAATGCTGTGGATGTGCCGCCGCGTCCGTCCTAGCACTCGGTTCTCTACCTGTTGTTCTTTGTTTTCGGAGTTCAGTACCTATGTGTGATTTTCATACGGACCATTTCATAGTAGAAGTTGAGTGTAGGCCTGTGTTACGGGACCAAGGAATTACTGAGTATTCAAATAAACGTTTAAAATTCAAGGCCTGGGAGAAATTGTCCTTTGCTATGTTCAATGACTATGATGCAACGGAATCAAAAGAATTGAGTGATATTTGTATCAAATTCATTACTCATAAGCAATCAGGGTTTAAACATGTTTGTTACGCACCTTCTTTATCAGAAACTACAGTACTTGCCATAGGCACATACATGAAATAATCATGTCATATACGTGTTTATTATGAGGGGGAGGAATTATTCAAATATACCTGTTAACGGTTTGTAAACAAATAATTTTATGTCATAAAATCCAAAACAATAATATTATATCAAAAATTAAAAAGAAATCTAAATTTTCATATATTAAGATTAGATCCTGAGACAAAGGCACGGCCTACATGAATACTGCTGAATATTATTGATGTGACGTTATAAGGATAGAGCGTCCCGACTTCCCTTTAAACCCCTTCATACAACGATAAAGGTTACATATAAGGCCCCACCATGGTGCAGACGGTAGAACATCGGCTTCTCATCGCGGATCACCATGTGAGATTTGTGCTGATCAAAGCGGAGTTGGGAAATGTTTTCTCCGGGTACTACATTTTCCCCTATCTTCTATCATTCCAGCAACACTTTCGAAAATCACTCCATTCATGTCATCCATTAATCAATTGACTGAAAAACAGGATGGGTGATTTGATTACGTACACTGACTGACAGAGCAAATGCAACACCAAGAAGGAGTGGTCAGAACTTTATGCCAATTGCAGGGTAGACTGACGTCACTGAGGTATGCTCATGATGTGAAATGCGCCGCTGTGCTGCGCACGTAGCGAACGATAAATGGGACACGGCGTTGGCGAATGGCCCACTTTGTACCGTGATTTCTCAGCCGACAGTCATTGTAGATCGTGTTGTCGTGTGCCACAGGACACGTGTATAGCTAAGAATGCCAGGCCGCCGTCAACGGAGGCATTTCCAGCAGACAGACGACTTTACGAGGGGTATGGTGATCGGGCTGAGAAGGGCAGGTTGGTCGCTTCGTCAAATCGCAGCCGATACCCATAGGGATGTGTCCACGGTGCAGCGCCTGTGGCGAAGATGGTTGGCGCAGGGACATGTGGCACGTGCGAGGGGTCCAGGCGCAGCCCGAGTGACGTCAGCACGCGAGGATCGGCTCATCCGCCGCCAAGCGGTGGCAGCCCCGCACGCCACGTCAACCGCCATTCTTCAGCATGTGCAAGACACCCTGGCTGTTCCAATATCGACCAGAACAATTTCCCGTCGATTGGTTGAAGGAGGCCTGCACTCCCGGCGTCCGCTCAGAAGACTACCATTGACTCCACAGCATAGACGTGCACGCCTGGCATGGTGCCGGGCTAGAGCGACTTGGATGAGGGAATGGCGGAACGTCGTGTTCTCCGATGAGTCACGCTTCTCTTCTGTTCTGTCAGTGATAGTCACCGCAGACGAGTGTGGCGTCGGCGTGGAGAAAGGTCAAATCCGGCAGTAACTGTGGAGCGCCCTACCGCTAGACAACGCGGCATCATGGTTTGGGGCGCTATTGCGTATGATTCCACGTCACCTCTAGTGCGTATTCAAGGCACGTTAAATGCCCACCGCTACGTGCAGCATGTGCTGCGGCCGGTGGCACTTCCGTACCTTCAGGGGCTGCCCAATGCTCTGTTTCAGCAGGATAATGCCCGCCCACACACTGCTCGCATCTCCCAACAGGCTCTACGAGGTGTACAGATGCTTCCGTGGCCAGCGTACTCTCCGGATCTCTCACCAATCGAACACGTGTGGGATCTCATTGGACGCCGTTTGCAAACTCTGCCCCAGCCTCGTACGGACGACCAACTGTGGCAAATGGTTGACAGAGAATGGAGAACCATCCCTCAGGACACCATCCGCACTCTTATTGACTCTGTACCTCGACGTGTTTCTGCGTGCATCGCCGCTCGCGGTGGTCCTACATCCTACTGAGTCGATGCCGTGCGCATTGTGTAACCTGCATATCGGTTTGAAATAAACATCAATTATTCGTCCGTGCCGTCTCTGTTTTTTCCCCAACTTTCATCCCTTTCGAACCACTCCTTCTTGGTGTTGCATTTGCTCTGTCAGTCAGTGTATTATAGAGAATACAGACAATTGACCTATTTTTACTATCTTGTTGATTTTTCTGATTACCTGCGTTTTATAGGCCGGGGCTTATCTACATTTCTTGAGATCTGTAGGAAACATTAACACCGCCACTGGGAGATACCACGGAAATCCCAGTGCTAGTCTCAATCCTGGACAAAGGAGGAGGGTCAGTGTGGGCAGCAATACCGAGTGTGTGTCTACGGTAAATGCTGAGAAATGCTCGAGTTGGAGGGTTCGCCTACCGACGTAACCAGCAAATCCTACTCCCTAAGGAGATGGGTGAGGGCGAGTATCCGGCCCCTTAAAACTGGATGTTCTCGGCTATGGTGTGGTAACCCAGAAAGAAGGTTCCCTGGTCCTCTAGGTTGGGGGTTGTGCGCAGGGCTAACACCCCAGCCACGTGAAAAAATCTTGTTGCGAGACTTACCTACAGAGATAGCCGGACGGATAAGTTGATGACGACTAAGCGAGGAAAAGGAAAACGAGATGTTACTTTTGGAACCTGGAATGTGCTAAGCCTGTACCGTGAGGGAGCCTTTAGGAATCTGAAGGAAGTTTTAAAGAATTATAAGGTGTCGATTGCGGCACTGCAAGAAATCAGGTGGAAAGGTGCGGATATTATGGACTCGAGAAATTACACCATCTTCTTCAGTGGGGGTGATAAAAACCAGCTGGGAACAGGATTCATGGTAGCATTTGATGTGAAACAAGCGGTTCTGGGATTCAAACCCATGAATGAGAGAGAGACTGCGTGCCCTACGCTTAAAGTTCTCCCTGTTTAACATAACAGAATTCTGTGCTCATGCTCCTACAGAAGACTCGAGCGAAGATGTGAAAGATGAATTCTGCAGTGTACTTGAGAAAGCATATGATGCAGCTCCAAGACATGATGTTAAGATTGTTCTCGGAGACATGAATGCTAAAGTAGGAAGAGAAGAAGCATTTAGACCAACGGTTGGACTGCATAGGATCGATATGGAAAGTAATGATAACGGACTCGTAGACTTCGCAATAGCACACGAGATGACTATCTCCAGTACGTATTTCCCACGGAAGAATATTCACAAGGTAACATGGAAATCCTCCGATGGAGAGACAGAGAATCAGATCGATCACGTTCTTATCGACCGAAGACGGGTTGGACGTTATGAACGTCAGGACAAAGAGGGGGTCAGATGCAGACTCGGACCACTATCTTGTGATAATGAAGTATAGGCAGAGAATAGCCAATATCACGAAGACACAGGGAAAGAAGTCTTTGAAGTCTGATGTACAGGCACTGCATAGAGATGACTTGAAGAAAGAAAGCTATAGGGAAGCGGTTGCTGAAAATCTCAGAGGTCGAGAGCAAGAACTAGAAGGAGCTACAGTGACTCAGCAGTGGAAAGTATTACATGATACTTTGAAGAGTGCAGCCGCAGAAACGGTGGGATTTCAGAAACCTGTGAGGAGAACGGAATGGGACGATGACGTGATGATGAGTATCAGGCAGCAGTCTTAAGGCGTAATGAAGCAAGGGAAAAAAAACACTGCAGCGAAGAACAAGAGCGAGCACTGAGAGATTCCAACAAGCTAGACGAGAGGCGAAGAAGGTACTGAGAAGGAAGAAGAGAGAGTGGGAAAAAGAGAAGCTACAACAGATCGAGGAAATGCAGAGCAGAAAGGTCAGAGCCATGTTCCAGGGAGCTAGGGAAATTAAGAAGGGATTCCAGCCAAGGACAATATGTTGTAAGGATAAAGTAGGCCACTTGATTGGAGATGAAAATGGGATAATGGAAAGGTGGGCAGAATATTTTGAAGACCTTCTGAACCCTATAGAGGAGAAAATTCAGTAATCGCAAGAACAGGCGGGAGATGGTCAGTTGGTTGCAGATGGCGAGGAGGAAAACGTGCGTGAAGTGGCCTTAGAAGAGGTGAAGGAGGCAATATCCTTCATGCATAATAACAGAGCGCCAGGAGAAGATACAATTCCATCAGAGCTTTTCATGTATGGTGGGGAGGAAGTTTGTAGGAAGCTGCATAATCTCATTTGTGCAGTGTGGGAAGGCGAAGACATATTAGAGGATTGGAACCTAGCAGTCATCTGCCCCATCCATAAAAAGAACGAGAAGACGGTATGTAGCAATTACCGTGGGATCTCCCTTCCCTTCCCTTCCCTTCTCAATGAGGCATACAAGATCTTCTCAAATGTGCTAGCAAGGAGATTAGAAGCATATGCAGAGAAAGGACTGGGTGAATACCAGTAAGGATTTCGACGGAACAGGTCAACAATTGATCACATCCTGTCATTACGACTAATTCTGGAGAAGTGCCACGAATATAACGTCAGCGTGCATCAACTCTACGTTGATTATAAAGAGGCCTACGACAGTGTCCATAGACCCAAGCTACGAATGGTGTTGGAGGAAATGCAGGTGATGATATAGATGATATAGATGTTGATTCCCATTTATATTGAAAATGCAGGTGCCAAGAAAGATCATCAATCTTGTGGAAATGGCATTGGGGAATACCAGAGCTAAAGTGAAAATCCAGGGGAGGCTGACCAGGGAGTTCCCAGTGCGAGGAGGGCTGAGGCAGGGAGATGCTTTGTCGACGACACTTTTCAATCTTTGCCTGGAGCATGTCATTAGGAAAATACCACTGAACCCTTAGGTTACTATCTACAACAGGTCGCTTCAGTATATGGCATTTACGGACGACGTTGTCCTTCTTGGAAGGAACACATGAGAGTTGACGGAGGCACTACGGAGCATGCGTGAAAATTCGAGACACCTAGGGCTGAGAATTAATAATGAAAAGACAAAGTATATGGTGAGCACGAGGGAGAAGAGAAGGTTCCAAGGGGTGAGAGACCTGGAATGGGAAGAAGGAAAGCATCAGAGAGTTGCAGAATTCAAGTACCTGGGTGTCATGGTAACGGAAAACAACTTAGTCAGTGCAGAGATACAAGCACGCACCGCAGCAGGCAGTAGATGCTTCTATGCATTTCACAAACTATTGAAGTCCTCCACTCTATCTAGAAGGCTTAAGCTCACTGTGTACCGCACCATAATACGACCAGTAGTTCTTTATGGATGTGAAGCCTGGACGTTTACGGAAAGTGATAAGAACAGGTTCCGAGTATGGGAAAGAAAAGTGCTGCGGAAGATCTATGGGGCAGTATGTGAAGAAGGCGAATGGCGCATCCGAACAAATCAAGAGGTGTACCAGCTCTATGCTGCAGTAGACCTGGTTGTGGAAGCGAAGAAGAGACGTCTGAGCTACTTGGTGCACGTGGTGAGAATGGAGGAGGAGAGGGTTCCCAAGAAGGCCCTCGAGCAACACCCTGAAGGCAGAAGGAGGCAAGGAAGACCTAGGAAGAGATGGTGGGATGATGTCAGAGAGGATGTGCAGGCGTTGGGAATCCGGAACTGGAGAAGGTGTGGGGCAGACAGAGAAGATTGTGCGACAGCTGTAGGAGAGGCCAGGGTCTTGCATGGACTGTAGCGCTAGGAGAGTGAGTGAGTGAGTGAGTGAGTGAGTGAGTGAGTGAGTGAGTGAGTGAGTGAGGAAACATTAGGAAACATTCGGTTTTAGCATGCGCTTGAATTATACAGGTTAAACAGAAACCCCGCCGACAAACTTTCGGTGGTTGTTCAGGGACACATTCTGAGTATATTGGTATAAGGGACCCGTGGTCTCCGGTGGCTTGTTATAGAGTAATAATGGAATTACGATTTATTCAGTTTGTTACCCAAATCATCCTTGATTCTGTGAACATACGTTCATATCAGTGAATAAGCCTGTAATATGCAATAACCAAAACGTAAAATTCGAAACACAGAGTAATGCAAAGCCTGTTATATGCAAAAACCAAAACGTACTGTACAACAAAAAACACAGAGTAATGCAAGCCTCAGACGAAACATGTACACTTTTGTCACAGTGTGTTCAAAGTGTTCTGTCATTGTACTGTCAAGCTCCATGGCTAAATGGTTAGCGTGCTGGCCTTTGGTCACAGGGGTCCCGGGTTCGATTCCCGACAGGGTCAGGAATTTTAACCATAATTGGTTAATTTCGCTGGCACGGGGCTGGGTGTATATGTTGTGTTGTCTTCATCATCATTTCATCCTCATCACGACGCGCAGGTCGCGCACGGGAGTCAAATCAAAAGACCTGCACCTGGCGAGCCTAACTTCTCCTCGGACACTCCCGGCACTAAAATCCATACGCCATTTTTGTAATTGTACTGTATAGTACCGTACATAAGAAATGCAGAACTGTTCCCTTACAGGTATCGTTCAAAATGTCGACAACCATGATGACGGCATCGTTGCATCCGGCGCATTAAAGAAGTCCTGTGGAACAAAATTCCGATACCCCAGCATTTGCCTAGAACTAGCATTTATTATCTTCAGTTTAATGCAGGTACAACGCTACTCTGCAACGATCCACCGGAGACCACGAGTCCCTTATAACAATATACTCAGAAGGTGTCCTTTGTCGGTGGAGTTCGGCTTCATTCTGTATTTTAGACTACAATTTAATTATAAATGTATTTACAAAAGTCATAATTATAATATAGCTCTTAGATTTTGGATTCACTATTCACTGTACTTGTGCACATATTTCCCGACGTCACGTATGGCTTCACTGCTTGTTTGGAATTTCCACATACTGCCACGGCACTTCTCCTTCAGGAGAAACAAAGTATTCATCAAATTTTTCTCAAACCTGTAACCGCCCTCACCATACACGATCGTCCTGTTGCCTCCATTAGAGATAAGCCGGCACTAACAGCGTGTCCTTAAAGGAGTACCCATCCATAAATCTTACAAAATTGTGTACCTAGCATGCAAATAGCTTTAACGACGCCTTCTGCCTAATCTGGAGCAACACTTAATGGCCGATGAAGCATTCTTCATTTGTTCGCCATAATCCCAAAAGTATATACAATGTAGCCCCTAGCCATGAATAAGCGGTGACTGAACACCATTTTATGAAAACCCAAGAGATGACCACCAAAACAGTTGTTTAGAAAGGATGAATGCTTCTCCTATTGAAAAGTTGTGTTTATGACAGTACCTGAATCTCAAGACTTACCGCAGGCACCCACGTCGACGAAAGCCAGTATGACAATAAAAAGTAAGTTCTTGGTGATTTAGAAACAGGAAAACCCCATGTTCTGGATTTGTCATTTTAATGTGTTTACCATCTACACATCCGATAGAGTTAAGAAAGTTCGTTCTTTGTATAAAGTCATCAGACAGTCTTAGCTAACCTTCTTTAGTCGGAATAGGTGTACAGATTCGTCTAAGCTTGTTCTAGATAATAGTACAGACTAGTCACGCAATATCTTAGAGGTGAAGCGTCCACGGTGTGAAGAATTATTTAGTTTAATTTTCGGGTTGAATCGTGTTGTAGTTGTCTGTACATCACGTACAGTTTGCCGACATTTCGAATACATTGCAGTATTCTTTGTCAAGGTGACTGAAATACCCCTACTCGATCCGGGGTTATCAGTCTCCCAGGCAGCCCTGACCTTGGCCTTTTATACCCTAGCCTTTCTGGCTGACGTAAGCCCTGGCTGTCTCGTGGGCATTCTGGAAGGTATGTGTCACAGCCAGGTAGTGGGGGCTTGCCCGCGCTGTTATGTAATGGGGTTTCGGCCCGTGTGTTTATGTGGTCTGTATGTCTTAAACTATGAATGATAGGCATCCAAGAATTACTGATTTTATATCCTTCTAAATTTATATTGTTCGGATGTTTCTTGACTTCGATAGCCTCGCGGATTTTCCGTTCCAGATTCCAAGGGATAGCTGCTAGGATCTTGGTCTTGTCAAATGCTATTCCGTGCCTTGTTTCGTAGGAATGCATGGCTACCGCTGAAATATCTGTGTTTTGGTTCTTGGTGTGACGGATATGTTATTTTAGGCGGGTGGAGATCAGACGTTTTGTTTCACCAACATAACAAGCTCCGCAGCTATATTCAATGTGATAGGCTCCTGGAGTATATTTCTTTAACGAATTGTCCATTCTGAAAACCTTACCAGAAATTCCAGTAGCCCATCTTTAAATCAGAGGAATTATTCCTGATAAGACTGTAATCTGTAAATCGCAGACATTTCTGGATTTACAAATAGGAGATACAACATTTTTACGTACGTTTTTTATTATTTTGAAGCTGCATTTAATGTAATTATTGGAGCAGATGTCATTTTTGAAAACAACGCAGTCATCGATTTGGAAGACGGGAGGTGAAATTTAGGAAGGATGAAGGACCTGAATTGGTAGCTCTAAACGACGAATCATTGGGTCAGGCTGGGAGAAGAATGTGTGAGGAGGAAGTCCATTGCTCTATGGTATCGAGGGAGATAGAAGATGAGATGAGCCAGGAAACTGAAATCGGTCGGAAAGAGTGGGACGTTCTCGAGGTTGAAATGAGAAAAGCTGTGGAAGATTTGATAGATCAGAAGGTATCAGAATGCCCAGGGACAGCTGAAGAAGAGATGAAATTTAAAGAAGTACTTCCCAAATATCAAGACGTTTTCGATTCGAAGCCAGGTTGCATCCCAAATGTTAATTATGTTTTGGCAGTAAACAGTTGGGAAACATTTAAAAGTATTCCGTACCCCATCCCAGATAAGCATAGCCAGGAGACTGAAAAAATTATTAGGTAGATGGAAGAGAGTGGGCTGATCTCTAAAGCCAACACACCCTTCGTTAACCCTTTGGTAACTATACAGAAACCCGACGGTTCGCTGAGAGTATGCCTGGATACCAGGACAATAAACGAGAGTCTCATTCCTGTGCATATTCAAGCGCCTCCTATTATAGAGGTTATTAGGAAGTTTAGGGGCAAGCCCCATTTCAATAATATTGCTCTCATATAATCGTATCACCACATAATGCTCTATCCTAAGTCTAAACTGGTCACTGGATTTCTGTACGACCAGCAAACGCACATTTTTAATCGTTTGGCTTCTGGAGTGAAAAATGCTCTCATACGCGCCATAGATCGTAACCTCACCGAGAAAGTAAAAGCCGTTACTACGCGCTATGTGGATGATATATTGCTCGCATCAGAGGATTTCGAGGAAAAACACCGTCATCTCGAGTTGCTCCTCGAAAATCTCAGGGTTGGGGGATTCAAGATCAACTCGAATAAATCCAATTTTGGGCAGGAGGAAGTTCCCTTCCTAGGACACATTATTGACGGTGAGGGAGTACGTACTAACCCGGTAAAGGTGCAGGCAATCGAAAAATTTCCAAGACCTATTAAGATAAAAAACGTCAGGCATTTTCTAGGAACGTGTCAGCTTTTCAGTGATCATTGCCCGAGTTATACGGAGGTTGTGGCTCCGCTGCAAGATTTGCTATTGAAGAACAATCGATGGGAGTGGTCTAGGAAACACGAGAATTCCTTTCGGGATACTAATGAGATGTTAGCTAGAAGTCTGAAGCTAGGGTACCCGAATTTCGTTAAGACTTTTATTTACAAACTGATGCTTCCACCGTAGGAATTGGTGCAGTCCTGTACCAAGAGGAAGAAGAGGAACCCAAAAAAAAAAAGAACTACTTTACTTTCTTCAGCCGTAAGCTTAGGAAGCATGAGTTTAAATATAGCGTCACTGAGCTGGAGATGCTTGAGATTGTGCAGTATTAGCAGCATTGGAGAAAGACGGTTTTTAGATTCTCTATTACTATCAGGACGGATCACAAAGCCTTAACGTTTGTGATGAAAACAGTAGTTGCTAGCGAGAGAGTAGCTAGGTGGACGCTGTTTGTTCAGCAATTCGATCTGACTATCGAGCACTGTTCGGGAAATTCTAATGTCCTTGCGGATGCCTTAAGTCGAAATCCAAATGACGATGAACAGGAGATTAACTTCGTAGAGTTGGTAGACGCAGATAATTTTTTTCTCGATGAGATGGCCCATTTACCAGAAATTCAAAGACAGGATCCATTTTGTGGCAAGTTGATTTCATTCATGAAAGGAGATGTTCCACGAGGCGACCCAGAATATGGGGAAATTGAGAAGCTAGCTGAGAGCTATATGTTCGTCGATAACACGTTATTAAATTTTGTGGACGAATAACACACGAAGTCCAGAATTGATGTACCACAATCACTTAGGAAGGGACTCATATGGCACGTCCTTTGGATAACAGGTCACGGTGGAAATCGTAAGCTCACTGCTACAACTCAGGAAATGTTCACTTGGACCAACCGGCGAGCAACGGTCAGGAGCATTGTCATTACCTGTGACACATGCCAGCGGGTCAAGGCGAACCCATATCTTATTCGACAGGCACCGATTCCTCTCTTACCATCTAAACCTTTAGAACTCTTCGCTATGGATATATATGGGGTCCTACGGAAGTCACGTAAAGGTAATAGATTCGTACTAGTGACAGCGGACTTATTCTCCAAGTTCACTTCCCTATGCCAATTGTCGAAGGCAAACACTAAAATAGCTGTAAGGGCCATTAATAGGATCATTATTCTAACTATGGGGAAACCAATGTTTTTATTAACAGACCACGACTCACAATTTACCTCAGCTCAGTTTAAGCAGGAGTTACAACAGCTCTAAAATCGCCATATTCTTAGTTCAGTTCTCCATCCTGAGGGAAATTCCTCAGAACGTATTATGGAGGTTATTGCAAAGTTCTGACGGATCTTCTGTGCTCAAGAACATTGGAAGTGGTTCGATGTACTACCTATCATAAAGGACTATGTGAATAATATTGTCTATGAGTCTATACAACGCATACCATCAGTGGTCCATTCTATCACCTATCCTGCGAGACCATGGCATACAATAGTGCATTGTCCAAGTGACCCATGACCATCTCAAGCGCTGTGTATTGAATAGACAGCTGAGCATCTTCGTCGCCAAGCTGACCGAGGTTTGAGACGCGTCAGAAATAAAAGGTATCATCGGTCCTTGGAAGAAGGCGAATTTGTACTTGTTAGGAAATCTGCCCTGTCAAATCCTGAAAACAAGTACTATGCGAAGTACGCACCGGTGTACATTGTTCCATTCAAAATCATCCAGAACTTCCGAAACAATTCATATAAAATACAGACATTAGTGGACGCTCTGAGGCCATTTTTAATGCTGCCAATCTGAAGGTATGTCACCAGCCTGAAGATGTGGTAGTACAACAGGTCAACATTATTGAGTCAGTGGAGGATCAGGATGTAGACCGCTAGAACATAAGCAGGATGACCCACTGAAACGTTGTAAAGAGTGCACGCAGATTCCAGCAACTGTGGAATTAAGAGCTATTGAGGAGTACTGGAATGTTACAGAGCAAATCCGGCAAGCCAAAGAAAGAATTGGGGAAAGTTCTGAGAAGGAAAATCGTGTTAGCGAGGAAGGGGCAGTTCCAAGAGTCGAGATCAATTGACTTGAGATGTATATGATAACGCAGGACAACCAAGAATCTGAGCGTATCAACTAGTATATTCACGCCAGGATGTAGCAAACGCAGAAGAGGCATGAGATATGAGGGCTATAGTTCAAAGGCAATGTTTTCATCCGACGTCGAAATTAGAAACTCACCATCTGGATTATGTTAAAGTAGGATTCCTTATCACTTCGCCAAAGGAATTTGTTGCATTGGGGGAAATATGAACCCATGACCGTTGTGTCATAAGCAACCAGAGTCCTAAAGTCATTACACGAAATCTATATATATAAAATAACTTGTCCTGACTGACTGACTGACTGACTGACTGACTGACTGACTGACTGACTGACTGACTGACTGACTGACTGACTGACTGACTGACTGACTGACTGATTCATCATCGCCGAGCCAAAACTACTGGACATAAAGAAATGAACTTTTGGGGATATATACATATTAAGATGTAGGTGCTCGCTAAGAGAGGATTTTTGGATATTCCGTCGCTAAGGGGGTGAAAAGTGGGGTGAAATTTTAAAATGAGTGTATCTATATCTCAAAACTTTAAAAGTTTACAGATGTAAAAATTGGCATTTAGAATCTTCTTTAAAAATAAAGAAACACGTATTTTTTTGTTTTCAGAAAATCCCAACAGGAGGGGTGAAAAGGGGTGAAAAACGGGTTGAATGCTTTTAATCAGGATACCGGTACTTACATCTCAGAAACTGAAGATATTACAGACCTGAAAATTGGTACTTTGATCTCTTTTAAAAATAAAGAAACACGTACTTTTTGTGTTTGGAAAATCCAATTAATGGAAGGGTGAAAAAGGGGGTGAATTTTAAAAATGAGTGCATCTACATCTCACAAGTTTTAAAATTTACAGATGCAAAAATTGGTATTTAGAATCGTCAATAAAAATAAAGAAACACGTATTTTTTGTTTTCGGAAAATCCCATTAGGAGGGGTTAAAAAGGGTGAAAAAGTGGTTGAATGCCTTTAATGGGGATACTTATATCTCAGAAACTGAAGATATTACAGACCTGAAAATTGGTGCTTGGGACCTCCTTTAAAAATAAAGAAACACGTATTTCTTTGTTTTTGGAAAATCCAATTAATGGGGGTGAAGAGGGGGGTGAATTTTTAAAATGAGTGTATCTATATCTCAAAACTTTTAAAGTTTATAGATGTAAAAATTGGTATTTAGAATTTCCTTTAAAAATAAAGAAACACGTATTTTTTGTTTTCGGATAATCCCATTAGGAGGAGTTAAAAAGGGTGAAAAAGTGGTTGAATGCCTTTAATGGGGATACTTATATCTCAGAAACTGAAGATATTACAGACCTGAAAATTGGTGCTTGGGACCTCCTTTAAAAATAAAGAAACACGTATTTCTTTGTTTTTGGAAAATCCAATTAATGGGGGTGAAGAGGGGGGTGAATTTTTAAAATGAGTGTATCTATATCTCAAAACTTTTAAAGTTTATAGGTGTAGAAATTGGTATTTAGAATCTCCTTTAAAAATCAAGAAACAGGCATTTTTTTGTTTCTGGAAAATCCTAATAGGAAGGGTGGAAAAGGGTAAAAAATGGGTTGAATAACTTTAATGAGGCTACTTATATTACAGAACCTGAAGATATTACAGACCTGAAAATTGGTGTTTGGGATCTCCTTTAAAAATGAAGAAACACGTATTTTTTTGGTATTTGGAAAATGCAATTAATGGGGTGAAAAGGGGGTGAATTTTTAAAATTAGTGTATCTATGTCTCAAAACTTTAAAAGTTTATAGATGTAAAAATTGGTATTTAGAATCTCCTTTAAAAATAAAGAAACACGTATTTTTTATTTTCAAAAAAATCCCAATAGGAAGGGTGGAAAAGGGTGAAAAAGGGGTTGAATCCCTTCAATGAGACTACTTATATTTCATAACCTGAAGATATTACAGACCTGAAAATTGGTATTTGGGATCTACTTTAAAAATAAAGAAATAGGTAATTTTTCGTTTTTGGAAAATCCAAATTATGGGGCGTGAAAAGGGGGGTGAATTTTTAAAATGATTGTGTCTACATCTTAATACTTTAAAATGTTACAGATGTAAAAACTGGTATTTAGAATCTACTTTAAAAGTAAAGGAACACATAATTTTTTTGTTTTCTGTAAATGCCAATAAGAAGGGTGAAAAGGGTGAATAATGGTTTGAATGGCTTTAATGAGGATACATATATTTCACAAAGTGAAGATATTACAGAACTGAAAATTTGTATATGGGATCTCCTTTAAAAATAAAGAAACAGAATTTTTGTTTGGAAAATCCAATTAATGGCGGTTAAACAGGAGTGACAAAGTGGGGTGAAATTTTTGAAAGGCTATATCTACAGAATATCTGAGAAACGTAAAATATTACAGACATAAAAATTGGGTGTTTGGAATCTCCTGTAAGTGTAAAGAAACATAGGTGATTTGTTTTTGGAAACTCCACTTAAGGGGAACTAAAAAGGGGTGAAATTTCAAAATGAGAATTTCTACAGTATATCTCAAAAAAACAAGTTACAGAAGTGAAAAATGGTATTTTTTATCTCTATTAAAAATATAGAAACGTGTATTTTTAGTTTTCGGAAATACCACTTAGGTGGAAGGGGGAGGGGCGGTAAAAGTGACTGAAAATGGTCTTGAATTATTTTAGTTAGGCTACTGATATCTCAAAAATTAAGATGTTACAGACGTGAAATTTGATATTTGGAATCTGCTTTAATAGAAAAGAGAGATGTATTCTCGGAAAATCCAGCGAAAGGGTAGAGGGGGGGGGGGGTTTGAAAGAATTTAAAAATAATTGACTTAATTGCATGAGAATACATACATCTAATAAAAACTAAAGTTGTTACAGACGTTGAAATTGGTATTTGGATCGCCTTTAAAAACAAAGAAAAACGCGTTTTGGGGGGAAAACCATCTTGGGGGGCGGGAGTGAAAAGGAGTTGAATTCCTTTCATGAGGGCACATAAATAAAAAACCGAAGAATTTAGAGTCGTGATAATTGTTATTTAGAAGATCCTTTACTATTAAAGAAACACGTATAATTGCCGGAAAATTCCTTTGGGGGGGGAGGCGTGTGAAATGAAGTGAAAAAAGGTGAATTATTTTTATGGGGATACTTATATCTCAAAACTGAAGGTAATAGACGTGAACATTTGTGTTTGGAATCTCCTATAAACATAAAGAAACACGCCTTCTTTTAATTTTCTTTTTTTGGGGGGGTAAATAAACTTAACGGCGGAGGGGTGTAAAAGGAGGTGAGACCAATTGATTTTACTGTTCATAATGTACTTATAAGGAGCCTCCGTTGCTCAGGCGGCAGCACGCCAGCCTTTCATAGCTGGGTTCCGGTGTTCAAATCCCGGTCACTCCATGTGACATTCGTGCTGGACAAAACGGAGGCGGGACAGGGTTTTTTCCGGATACTCCGGTTTTCCATGTCATCATTCATTCCAGCAACACTGTCCAATATCATTTCATTTCATTTGTCATTCATTATCCATCGCCCCAGAGGAGTGCGGCAGGCTTCGGCAGCCGGCACAATTCCAATTGTCGCCGCTAGATGGGGCTTCATTCATTCCATTCCTAACCCTGTCGAATGACTGGAAACAGGCTGTAGATTTTCGATGTGCTTATTCTGATAATAAAGCGATCATTTTTAATCTTTCCTGGGATTCGTTTTCAACAGCCATATTTTCTTTCGGAGAACGTTCGTAGATTACAGTAGATTCTCCTGGCATATAAATAAAAATGTAAACACATTTGAAATAAACGATAGGAATGAGATTGACCGTCAAATTGTTCACCTCTATAATAAGGTCAATAATGTACGGAAATATGTCATTCGTATCGCCAGAAATCCCGCACACTTGCTTACACGCGACAATGGTGCTGGTCACGTTGTCAAAAATGGCAATGGCAGCAGATGTAATTTACCGCTAGGTAGCGTTCTTACGTCTTGCTGTGGGGTCTAGAACATCTAGAATAATAATAACAATCGTAATAATAATAATAATAATAATAATAATAATAATAATAATAATAATAATAATAAATAATAATAATAATAATAATAATAATAATAATAATAATAATAATAATAATAATCTGGACCGTCATCAAATGTGCGGACCGCGTTGGAAACGGGTCCTGGACGGGTAATGACTAAGAATGCAGTCCGGTCGCGGGTTCAGTACCGCCAAGGCACCCAAGACGACACCACGCCGGATCTCCTGAGGGATTTGATCCATATTAAAAATGCTTATAGGAAAAGATGGCAAAGATTTAGGGACCCAACTGAAGTACGAAATCGATTGCTCGAAAAAAGATTGAAGAATGGGAGGAACGTTGGCGTAATCTGTCAGAAAACGAGTCAGATCGCGAATTTTGGCAAAATCTCTCAGAAAACGAGTCAGATCGCGAATTTTGGCGGAATCTCGCAGAAAACGAGTCAGATCGCGAATTTCAGCGGATTATATATCTAAAACAATAGGCATTCAATTATAAATTTTAGTATAATACCGTAGCGAAGCACGGGTATCTTGCTAGTCCCATATAAATTACGAGTTATGAGCTCTAACTACATTTTTATCTCTGACCAGAGACGGCACGTGGAGGGCCAGGTGTTAGTTTTCATTCTCACGCTAAAGAAATTACGTCACCAGCACGTAGAAAAGGAGTGTCGATACAGTGGATTATTTGTTCTAAAAAGAAGTACGTTTTAAAAAAATTGGCAACGAAACTACTGTAAATATATGTCGGGAAATTATAAGTGAAACAATTAGGGAATTAATGATACAGAGTTTAAACCGCTAAATAGCTCCAGAAGGAAATTTGTCAAAAGACGCGCCTTTTCGTTTAAACTCTATTACATCAACAAAATATAGTGCCTATCTCCTGACGTAATTTAACCAATCAATCAGTCGCCCAGGTGGCTGATTCCCTATCTGTTGTTTTCCTAGCCTTTTCTTAAATTATTGCAAAAATTGGAAATTTTTGAACATCTCCCTTGGTAAGTTATTCAAATCCCTAACTCGCCTTCCTATAAACGAATATTTGCCCCAATTTGTCCTCTTAAATTCCAACTTTATCTTCATATTGTGATCTTTCCTCCTGTTAAAGACGCCACTCAAACTTATTCGTCTACTGATGTCCTCCCACGCCATCTCTCGACTGACAGCTCGGAACATACCACTTAGTCGAGCAGCTCGTCTCCTTTCTCCCAAGTCTTCCCAGACCAAACTTTGCAACACTTTTGTAACGCTACTGTTTTGTCGGAAATCGCCCAGAACAAATCGAGCTGCTTTTCTTTGGATTTTCTCCAGTTCTTGAATCAAGTAATCCTGGTGAGGGTCCCGTACACTGGAACCATACTCTAGTTGGGGTCTCACCAGAGACTTAAATGCCCTCTCCCTCACATCCTTACTACTACCCCTAAATACTCTCATAACTATGTGCAGAGATCTGTACCCTCTATTTACAATCATATTTATGTGATTGCCCCAATGAAGATCTTTCCTTATATTAATACCTAGGTACTTACAATGATCGCCAAAGGGAATTTTACCCCCATCAACGCAGAAATTAAAACTGACAGGAATTTTACTATTTGTGAAACTCACAATTCAATTCGTTGAGGGAAATTCTTAAATGCTGATCAATAACATTACTACTAAATAATTTAGTAGTATTAACAATTACGTGTTACCGTGAAACCTGCCTTCAATATATATTTATGGGGTAGGAAAAGTGTATGTCAAATTCTTGGCGTTAAGTGAAAACAGCGTGAGAGTGGGAGAGAAGACTATAAAAGAACGATGTGCTACCTTGAAATTACGCATTGTATCAATTGAATTCGAGGAGAGACCGCGCATTCCCGAGTATCTCTATAAACCAGCGTTTGAAATTCTAAGTTAAAAGGGAAGATGGTTTAGGCCGAGGTGGCTGTAGCATCATCTCCAAGTGGAGAAAGGTTTTAAACATCATGTCATTTTTCAAGGATAGGTAATAGACGGTCATTCTAATGCCGCGATCCTGCAATTCTTGCAAATGAAGTGATAAATAAAAATTATTTCGTGAGCGGTTCGGAGTTCGACAGACTGTTCGGTCCGTGAAAGGAAGAAAGCGTGTGAAAGGTATTTTTTGTATATGCCATTATTTTCAGGTGAATGAAGATAAAATTAAACAAAAGGAAAAATGATTTTTGTAAAACCACAACCTGTCGAGATGGCTAAATAAGACGATTGAGAAGGTGGTGAATCTGTAATGATGGAAGGAGGCATACGAATCAAAAGGTAGGTGAATGATCATACTTTTAAAATGCTTTTATTTGTTTCATGATGTCACCGATTCTCTTGTGTATGTATCTGTGACGCATTTTGGTCACCTTTTTATTTTGTGAAAATGTCAGAGAAATATGACAAAAGGTCATTTGTTTTACTTCCTTGAATAATCGGGAAGTCGCGAAACTAGCGTGTGAAGTGTTGTAGAAGAGTAGAATTTGAAGATTGAGAAACGAATTTAATGTGTAAAGTACAGTGTCGTTTCCGTACGCTTATTTCTATATTTGTGGTTTGTCAAAATTAGGATATTAATTTATCGTAAAATTCTGTTCGACGTAAAGACGAAATTTATGTAAGAGTAATCCGTGGTTATTCATTTAAAGGTGACGTGAAGGCACACCGTCGTGTTAAGCGATGTAAATTTTTTATCAAGGAAGGTTACGAGGCGACATCGACAAAATTTGTTACGGGGGATTGCTATTCCAATGTCCGTTAAAAACTGTGTAGCAGTTATGGGAGGAAAATAAGAGTAATAGTTCGTTTTCTAAATCAAGATTGTGAATTCCGGTTTTGGAGATATTAGATCAAGAGATGCGGGGAGAGATGGTTAATTGTCGCAGAGTGTTTGAGTAACAGCGTTGAGGGTCACCCGAGAGAGATATTCCATATTCATGTCGTGGCAAGTTTGGTTGTGTTAAGCAAGTGCTCAAGTATTGCGAAATGGGAAATAAGGAAGGATTGTGAATCAGGTTGTTGAAATCCTGTAGTGTTTATGCCGGGATGTTCATTTTAGGAAACCCGAGGAGTTATTTAGTATAATTTGTTAAGAGGGGAATAGTGTCAGACCAGAATTAGGATTCCACGTGAAACCGCAGGACCGTGATGGATAATAATGTTTGCGTGACGTCTTAAAATATTTTTTTTCACATAATCTATGTGGGTCAAGAATTATATATTTTGTGAATTACCAGCGAGATCGTGTTTGTTGTTGAATTTAGTGCCAGTTAAAACGCGACCATCAGCCATGTGTGTGTCGTCTGCGATAACAGAAGAGGGGAGAAATTGTGTACCGTTACCCCGGGCTAGCTGGTAGTCGATGTAGCTCGCTACTAGAAATCAACTAACTGTAACCTGTACTTGTTAATAGTAAATTGTTTGGAATCAGAATGCATTCTTTAGAAGAGATGTGTTTTAATAGAGATTTTGAATTCAGTTTTGAAGCGACGGAAATGAGACGATGATGATGGAAGTAACCCTTTTCAGGGATGTCAAAATTTGAGAATCAGTAATATTGTCTGATATTATCTGAGGGTGTACAAAGTTTTATTTTGAATATCTAGAAGTGATGTGACATGGTTGGATATTTTGCGTTGAGTGTTAATTTATACAGATTATAGGATTTAACGTTAGGATTATTCAAGGTAGTCTATTAATAAATATTAGTATTAACGTAATGGTTCATGGTGTGGGTTACTGTAGTCACGTCCTAGTTCGTGAACCATGGGCAACGGCTGAGTGGTCGAGTAAGTGGTCCTGGGAGTCGGGATACCAGTTGCTATGGAATGGGAGTGGGCATCTCGGACATATTCTGAGTCATGGCCTTCCTTGTGCTCAGGCGGCTAGGACTATACAATACACCGGTGGTCCATAACCCGTTAGAGGAGAGATCCTTACTTGGACTATGTGTAAGTAGGGTATCATCCTGCTTCATGAATATACCGAGCTCAGAATATTTTTAGCAAGCCTCGGACCTATGGGAGTAACGGAGTCCCACTCCCATTTGACAGGCGAGGGATTCCTTGTAAACAACTTGGCGAACAAAATGGAATTCGGTACGGAGCTATCAATATTAATGGGGCTTATGGAAGAAAGAAAGTAGAACTGGCTGGGTCAGCAAAGAGGGTGCATCAAGATGCGCTAGAAGTGATATTCGGGTAAGGGGAGATAACGATGAAGTGATAGGCGATTATAAAGTGTACTTGACGGGTGTTAGAAAGGGAAGGGCAGAGTATGGGGTAGGGCTGTTTATCAGGAATATCATTGCATGCAACATACCTTCTGTTAGACACCTAAATGAGCGAATGATGTGGGTGGATTTGTCAGTTGGAGGAATTAGGACAAGAATTGTGTCCGTGTATTCACCATGTGAGGGTGCAGATGAGGATGAAGTTGACAAGTTTTATGAACCATTGAGTGACATCGTGGTCAGGGTCAACAGCAAGGATAGAATAGTGCTAATGGGCGATTTCAATGCGAGAGTTGGGAATAGAACTGAAGGATACGAAAGGGTGATTGGTAAATGTGGGCTAGATATGGAGGCTAATGGGAATGGGAAGTGTTTGCTGGACTTCTGTGCTAGAATGAGTTTAGCAGTTACGAATACATGCTTCAAGCATAAGGCTATTCACCGCTACACATGGAAGGCTAGGGGTACCAGATCCATAATAGACTATATCATAACCGACTTTGAATTCAGGAAATCAGTTAGGAATGTACGAGTTTTCCGGGGATTTTCGATGATACAGACCACTATCTGATCTGTAGGGAACTAGGTATCTCTAGGCCTAAGGTAGAGAAAGCGAAATCTGTCTGCAAACAAATAAGGGTAGAAAATCTCCAGGACGAGGAATTTAGACAGAAGTACATGAATATGATTAGTGAGATGTTTAGAACAGTAGGCTGTAAGCATGTTCATGATATAGAAAGAGAAAGGGTGGCATACAGGGATGCTGTAGTAGAAACAGCAAGGGAATGCCTAGGAACAACTGTGTGTAAAGATGGGAAAAGGCGAACATCCTGGTGGAATGACGAAGTGAGGGAAGCTTGTAAACGTAAAAAGAAGGCTTATCAGAAATAGCTCCAAACAAGGGCTGAGTCAGACAGGGATTTGTACGTAGATGAAAGAAACAGAGCGAAACGAATAGTTGTTGAATCCAAAACGAAGTCGTGGGTAGATTTTGGTCATAACCCGGAAAGTCAAGGTCAAGCAACAAGGAAACCTTTCTGGACAGTAACAAAGAATCTTAGGATGGGAGGGAAAAAGGAAAAGAACAGTGTTTTGATTAATTCAGGTTAACTCATCATAGATCCCTGGGAATCACTGGAGAGGTGAAGGAAATACTTTGAACATCTTCTCAACGTAAAAGGTAATCTTCCTGGTGTTGTCACAAACAGCCAAGCTCATAGGGAGGAGAAAATGATGATGAACTGGAAAGGATGGCAAATTAGTGGGAAGGCAGGGATGAAATGGCTTCAAAGAGTAGTAAGAATAGCATGGAGTGTTGGTAAGGTACCTTCAGATTGGACAAAAGCAATAATTGCACCTATCCATAAACAAGGAAACAGAAAGGATTGCAACAACTATCGAGGTATTGTGCCGTTTTCATGTATGACATATGCTACAGCGCGAACAAAACCAACTAGCGCGAGGTCCAGAAATATGGCGCCGGAGCAGTTTAGGCGAGGACTGGTTTATAAATGTCGAATACGCAATGAAGTGATTGTGAAGAAAGGACTTTACTTTCATCTCTAAGCGGAGAAAACGCGTATATATGTGTAAATAATGTTAGAATTAAGTCAAATGTAAAATGTATAATGTATGAAACAAGACGAAACCAAAGATTTAACACATAGAGTAATGATACGGAGTACAAAATATCGATATTTGCTAATAAGAACGGTAGCGACATCTAGATGTCAGTAGATGTAAGTAAGCACCTAAGATAGAGTTCCATATCTAGTAGCTAATTTTGTTATTCTATGACTTGTGTAAAAATCGTAAAAGTATTCTTGTTAATTGTTATTGTCAATGTGATGGTGGTATAAAAATGATATGTGAAAATTAGAAATTGTATGCAAAGGAAATTAATAGGGATTATATATATGCAGTTAAGCGAATGCACCAGGCTTAAAATAACGGTGATACGTTTATGACTGTATAAAGGCCAAGCCATTACAGAAGGAACAATACGATATATAATAGAGATTGTCCGTATCGTAAATAACTTCGTATAACTGAAAGTATATGCGTGATTGATTTACTAGTGGCTCTGTGTGTTGTCAAAGAACTAATATTATCCTTTTTCAGGTGTAATCAGCATGAGTCTAAAAGGAAGTACTAAATTAAAGGAGAATATGGAGTGCTAAATTATGTACAAGCGGGTCCAGCTGAAATAATGATGTGGTTACCGGGATGGATAACTTAAGCCAGTGATTCATATAACCCTGGCTATTCAAGTCAGTAACTGCTTTCCATTATAGTGATGTCTTTTTATTGTGTGCATTTTATTTGATGCAACATTCATCTGTATTTTATTTTAGTTACTAGTTTATTTAATGTAGGTAGTAGTGTATATGTAGTACATGTCCTGAAGTAGTTCGCCAAAACGTAATAGTAATTACATCTCGAGCGGCATGATATTATGTTATTTGGAATATAGGAATTATTATACGCGTTAGGCGACTCGGCATTCGAAATGATACGATACCATGCGAGAGAATGAACGGTTATGTCAGTGGATGACTTCGATATCGTTTATATTATATTACAGTGCCGTAATTACTGGAAAACGTGAGCCTATGTATACATATGTAACAACATCAACATAGAATCAGCATATTTATCGCGAAGCTAACCTTGGTATTGCAGGTAAGTGGTACAAATGTAGTGATGATGTGAGTAATGACACTGGTGTGAATCAACGTGAGATAATAATAATAATAATAATAATAATAATAATAATAATGATGGTGTGAGTGTCAGATATATTAAGTACCGGCGGTGAGGGTGGTCATTGTGTTGATGAATAATTCAAATGTATTAAGTGCATGTGGTGGTAATAGTTATTATGATGATGAATAATAAAACGTGGGGAAGATATCGTGATGTGCCATCGGTGTGTGGGTTAGCTCACATATAATTTAGTGGTTGAAATAATGAAAAGTGTTGTGTTGTGTTGTGGATCTATATAAATAAAATTGTAGGGAGTCCGCTGAATGTAATTTCTTTTGTTTTGCCAATTTTTCAGATATTTATCCGTTTTAGGTCAACTCAAGACCGAATCGGTGGTTTTTACGTTTCGTGTCTGTTTGTTTGTCTGTTTGTCTGTTTGTCTGTCTGTTTGTCTGTTTGTCTGTTCCACCATCACGTCGAAACGGCTGGATAGATCTCAACCAAACTTCATATTTAGAGTATACTCCTCCCGTGAAAGGTTTCGATATGCATGTCATTTTAAAATCTTTGAATACACGGGGGGTTTATAGGAAAACCAGAATGGTTTTTCCACCATCACGTCGAAACGTCTGGATAGATTTCAACCAAACTTCATATTTACAGTATACTTATCCCGGGGAAGGTTTCGATGTGCATATCATTTTAAAATCTTTCAATACACGGGGTGTTTATAGGAAAGCCAGGATGGTTTTTTCACCATCACGTCGAAACGGCTGGATAGATCTCAACCAAACTTCATATTTAGAGTATACTCATCCCGGGGAAGGTTTCTATGTGCATATCATTTTAAAATATTTCAATAGATGGGGGGTTTATAGGAAAACCAGAATGGTTTTCCTCCATTTTCTCTTATACTATTGATTTTCTGTAAACTTCGTTTACCGTACGTGAAACGTCTCTTCATTATAAACAACTTTCGTTATGTTCATAATTTACCTTACTCTTCACATGACGGAGAAATTTACAATTTTCTGCTGGTACCATGCTCTGCATTGAGTGACCGACAGACCGACAACGAACCTACAGGTTACCATGGCAACGTCTCTGACTGCATGCCAGCAGGAAAGTAATGTATTGCCATTGTCCTCATCATGCCTTTAAATTCGTGGTTGTTCCTTGGGTAGAAGGCAAGAGAGGTGTCAATCGGCCATTCTGCGGGATAATGGCGGAATATCGTTGGAGGTTATAACCGTCCTCGAACAGCTTCAGTAATAACACCATTAGTCATCTTATCTGTTTACCTAAGAATCCCTGCGCCTAATTTGCTCCTCTGTTACGGCTTTCTTATATCCATAACTCACACCAGCATAATTTATTGAGGGGCATAAGTAAGAGCAATACATTCACTTGGTATTTACATATTTGTCGTCATCCGGCTCTCCTCAGTTATTATAATCTATTTTCCATTAATGTCAGATTTCTTAACTATTATTTTCTTCCTTAATTACTCCGTATGTATGTTGATTGATTGATTGATTGATTGATTGATTGATTGATTGATTGATTGATTGATTGATTGATTGATTGATTGATTGATTGATTTATTGATTGATTGATTGATTGATTGATTGATTGATTGATTGATTGATTGATTGATTGATTGATTGATTGATTGATTGATTGATTGATTGATTGATTGATTGATTGATTGATTGATTGATTGAATCCCAGCAGAAAGGCGTAATTGTTCAATACAATCCTCCACATTCGGTTGGCCTCAGGAACGGCATACGATCTTAAAATTGGGCCAACTCCCGAGATCTCTCAAACATAAGAACACAAGTCGGATGAGAGAAGAGAGTGGTGATGGTGCTGATTTTTGTTTCAAGAGGAACTACAACTGGGCAACCATCCTATATTAACAGTAATCAGTGACAAAAATGGAAGGAATCCGACTCTTCCGAAATTAAGTTATCCGCGAAGGGCGTGGAAATGAGGCCTCGAATGTTCTAATGCCGTCGGGGTCTGCAAAGAACAAGAATAGACCACGGAAGTTCGGATAATATAGCTAAAGTGAGGAGCGTGGCATAAGTAAGTGCACCTAAGGGTCCGTGGTCGCGAGCCCACCCTGCCAAGTTAAGGACCCCTGGGGCGATTTCAGTCACCTGTTACGACAGGCAGGGAATAACCCGGATGTATTCCCCCCCCCCCAGCTTCACCACGCAACAGGCGGTTCACAGAAACGAACTACGATCCACACGCTACGCAAAATACAGTAGGCCACTATATACACCAACAGCAATATAAGGAAGGAAATTACGTACAGATGTTACATGGAAATCTTTCCTTTATAAGAGAGACAGCTATAAACAAAGAAATAAGATACAGGTGCGGTTGTGTGCTACACAGTCACGGTGCTCCTGTGGGGAAAACCAACATCTACTGCGCAACCAATCTGGGCCACCCGTGAGTCACAGGCAACAGCTACTTCGGTCAGCTTCAGCAGTCTATATCATCCATGTCGATAAGCGTAACCGAAATCAATATTGCTCTGAGCAAAAGGAACTTGACTGCTTAATGGTATTCACACTGGTGTCGCTTAGTTCTTCTCTGTATTACATTGTTACTTTCTAACTGAGATTGTTAACATATCTATGTGAGTGTTCATGTCAGTTGTTGCGTTTAAAAATATCTGAAATATTGTTTCCTGTTTCAGAAGCGTTGCGACGGTACGTTAATTTATTTCCACTTTAGAAATTTTCGGATACTCTAATTTCATTGGGAACCGCTGCATCTGAAATTCTCTTCTGGGCGGGGTTTGTGGTTGTTATTTGGAAGCATTTTGCGGCCTTTCCCTTTCTTTTGCCGATATCTTCATTCTTCGAAGTATCGGATCTCTTTCAATTTCGTTCTGATTAGTGATAAGGCAGGATTGTTGAGGAGTTGTCCTTCCTTTTGAAACAATCACCAATACGGCCATTTCAATTCTGTTGCTGATTGCGATTTTTAAGCCCTTTGTGGACTTTATCTTCCTTTTCCGATATCTTCATTCTTCGAAGTATCGCATCTCTTCATATTTCGTTCTGATTAGTGTTAACAGAAGATTGTTGCGCATTTGTACTACCTCTCGAAACAATAATCACAACTACCTCTATTTTGTTGACTATTACCCCTTAGTACTTCCTGCCTTCCCAGTTTCTGCTCTGGGAGGGGTTTCTGTTTTTGTTATTTTCGAGCTCATTGCGGCCCTTCCCTTTATTTTGCCGATAACTTCATTCTTCGAAGTATCGGATCTCTTTCAGTTTTCTTCTGATTAGTGTTAATAGAGGATAGTTGCCCCGTTGTACGTCCTGTTAAAACAATAATCACCAGCACCACCGTCACCAACAGAAAATAATCACCACCACATGCACTTTGCTGCCCATTACAGAGTTACTGATTGGGTTTCGACACTTTTGTGACTGTTCCTTTGACCATGCCTGCTAGGAAGCGAATTAACATTGGACGGTCCTTATCAAAAGCTAAAAAAGTGAAGATATTGAGGGCTTCCGAGACTGCTTCAGACCGCGAGGCCAGACTCAATGCAGGCAGACTGAGGAAGAGCACTCACCGTGATTCGGAGAGTGCTTCTGAGCGCGAGGCCAGGCTTAGCTCACAGAGAGCACGCCAGTCCACATCTAGGGCGTCTGAGAGTGCTTCAGACCGCGAGGCCAGACTCAGTGCAGACAGACTGAGGAAGAGCACTCACCGTGATTCGGAGACTGCTTCTGAGCGCGAGGCCAGGCTTAGCTCACAGAGAGCACGCCAGTCCACATCTAGGGCGTCTGAGAGTGCTTCAGACCGCGAGGCCAGACTCAGTGCAGACAGACTGAGGAAGAGCACTCACCGTGATTCGGAGAGTGCTTCTGAGCGCGAGGCCAGACTCAATGCAGACAGACTGAGGAAGATCACTCACCGTGATTCGGAGACTGCTTCTGAGCGCGAGGCCAGGCTTAGCTCACAGAGAACACGCCAGTCCACATCTAGGGCGTCTGAGAGTGCTTCAGACCGCGAGGCCAGACTCAGTGCAGACAGACTGAGGAAGAGCACTCACCGTGATTCGGAGAGTGCTTCTGAGCGCGAGGCCAGGCTTAGCTCACAGAGAACACGCCAATCCACATCTAGGGCGTCTGAGACTGCTTCAGACCGCGAAGCCAGACTCAATGCAGACAGACTGAGGAAGAGCACTGACCGTGATTCGGAGACTGCTTCTGAGCGCGAGGCCAGGCTTCGCTCACAGAGAGCACGCCAGTCCACATCTAGGGCTTCTGAGACTGCTTCAGACCGCGAGGCAAGACTCAGATCGCAAAGATTTAGACAGATGCGTTTAAGAGAAACAGAATCAGAGGATCAGCGGATGGCTCGAATGTAGCATGACAGAGAGCACCATTCCCTCATACGCGAAAACCTAACTGCGGAGGAATATTCTCAGGCGTTAACACAACGACGAAGTACCTACGCATCGTTAAACGAAATGCAAAATGTCCAGCAGGAAGAGAAAATACAACGTGCAGCAGAAAGACGTACATCAGAGACCACTGATGAATATCTCAGACGGTTAGATGAAGATAGAGTGAGACATGCCAATGTTAGAGAATTACATTCAACGTCAATTGAATCTAGGTGTCCTAATATGATTCCATGGCATGAAAAGCAGCGAAGTGCATATGCTTATAACCCTCTTATCGACTACCATCCAAGAGCCCATATAGGGTCTTTGAGTAAAGTGAGCCCTTTCTGTAGGGCTCTCAAATGGAAGCAAGAGCCAGAGCGAATGTGCTGCTCTTCCGGAAAAATTACATTAAATCATCTAACTCCTCTACTGGAACTTCTTATTTCTCTGTTAAATGGGACGCATACTGACTCTCGCCATTTCCTTCAGTTTGTGCGAGCCTACAACAGCGCATTCCAAATGACAAGCTTCGGAGCTACTAAAGTAGTGGAAGGAAATTTTATGCCAACATTCAAAATTCAAGGACAAGTATACCACTTAATAGGTTCACTTCTCCCTGCAAACAATGAACATTCTAAATATCTTCAAATATATTTCATTGCAGACCACAAAGCACAGGTAGATCAAAGAACAGCAATAATACCAAATTTAAAAACCCATTTAATTAATGATTTGCAGGGCATGTTACATGATGTGAACCCATATGTCAAGGAACTGAAGACAACTCTAGAGACAATGCCGGACGGTGACACCCACAAGATTGTGATCCACGCCGACCGAGTTCCTGCTGGTGAGCACAGAGGCTGTTATAATCAGCCGACAACAAACGAGATAGCTGTCATATTGGTTGGACACGAATGTGATAAGCGAGACATCGTGCTTCGGACAAGAGACCAGGGCCTGAGACGAATATCTGAAACCCACCGATCATACGACGCTCTTCAATATCCCCTGATGTTCCCTCGTGGAGATGATGGCTACCACTTCCTACTGTACCACGTAGACCCACGAACCGGAGAACTAAAGACCCCTCTCAAGAAAACATCTTCTCTTCAGTTTTATTCTTATCGTATAATGATAAGACAAGGCGAGGTAAACTACTTACATTGTTACCGTCAACTGTCCAATCAGTTCTGGGTAGACATGTATGCTAAAATAGAGACTGAAAGGTTAGTCTATATCAGAACACACCAAAGGGAATTAAGGGCTGAGAGCTACATTCACCTTAAAGACGCCCTGAGGAAGGACGAGGGTAACATGGCAGATTTGGGACGGTTAGTCATTTTACCGTCCACTTTCACTGGAGGACCCCGATATATGCACGAGCGATCTCAAGATGCACTCTGTTATGTGCGAAAATACTCATGTCCAGATCTTTTTATTACAGCTACAACTAATCCAAAATGGGAAGAAATTGGTAATGCCGTATATAATGGTCAGTCAGCGAATGATCGTCACGACATTATTACACGTGTATTTCACATGAAATTAAAATCTCTTATGGACTTACTAACCAGAGAACAAATATTTGGGCCAACTCTTTGTTTTATGTACTCTGTTGAATGGCAAAAGCGTGGCTTGCCTCACGCCCACATATTATTATGGCTTGAGGACAAGATACGACCCGTCGATATTGATAAGGTTATTAGTGCTGAATTTCCAAATCCTGATAAAGATCCACAGCTTTTTAACATAGTTAAATGTCACATGGTCCATGGACCATGCGGATCTTTCAACGTAGGCTCACCATGTATGAAAGGTGGACGATGCTCAAAACGATACCCACGAGCATTCGTCAATGAAACTGTCACAGGGAACGATGGGTACCCATCCTACAAGCGCAGGATTCCTTCTATGGGTGGCTTCACTGCACGCCTTATGATAAATGGACAGGATATGGAAGTGGATAATAGATGGATAGTGCCATACTGTCCTGTTTTGTCTAGGGTATTCAAAACACACATCAATGTTGAATACTGTAGCAGTGTTAAGTCCATCAAATACATCTGTAAGTACATCAACAAAGGAAGCGATCAGGCAGTCTTAGGTTTGCAAGACAAAAATGATGAAGTGTGCCAGTATCAGAGCGGAAGGTACATATCCAGCTCAGAAGCAGTTTGGCGAATTCTTTCATTTCCTATCCATGAAAGGTATCCTCCAGTAATGCATTTAGATGTTCATCTACAAAATTTTCAAAGAATTTTCTTTACTGCAGAAACGGCTCATGACATAGTAGAAAATCCACGTAACACCACCTTAATGGCATTCTTTAACTTATGTCAGACAGATGATTTTGCTAAGACACTGTTGTATGAAGACGTTCCCTCTTACTATACGTATAACAAACAGCAAGGTACATTTGTAAGAAGAAAGAAAGGAGTACCTGTGGTAGCATTTTCGGGCGTTAGAAAGCAGCACGTAATTAGCCGAGTGTATGCAGTCCATCCTAATAATTCCGAGTGCTTCTATTTACGCATGCTTCTGTTCACTGTCAGGGGACCAACATCCTTCACTGACCTTCGCACCGTCAATGGCATACTTCACCCTACATATCGGAGTGCATGCAAAGCCCATGGATTACTCCTGGATGACTCTCAATGGGAAGAGACACTGAAGGAGGCGATAGTTTTACAAAGCCCAACAAAACTTCGCCGGCTTTTTGGCATATTGTTAGTCTTTTGCAGTCTCTCTGATCCGTTGGATCTGTGGAACAAATATAAGGAGAGCCTAACAGAAGATTTCTTACGACAACTTTCCCGCTGTAACGACGGTACTGCTCATGAAATGATCGCCCATGTGGAAGACAGATGTCTTCAAGACCTCGAAGAATACGTTCTATCGATTGGCGGTCAGCCTTTGAACATTTACGGCCTTCCCTCCCCTCAGATCTTACAAACGTTAAATGCTGACTATCTCAGGGAAACAAATTACGATAAAGAAGCGTTAAGGTCTTTTGTTCTATTAAATGAACCAAAACTTACAGATGAACAGACTGTAGTATATCGGGAAATATTAAACTTTGTTAGAAATAAGGAAAGTAGAATGTTTTTCTTAGACGCTCCGGGCGGAACTGGAAAAACATTCCTGATTAACTTACTGTTGTCTAAGATCAGACAGGATAGTAAGATTGCTGTAGCAGTAGCCTCTTCGGGGATCGCAGCCACTCTTTTACCCGGTGGCAAAACTGCTCACTCGATGTTTAAAGTGCCTATAGATCTTGACTGCACAGAGTCACCAATATGTAACATCACAAAACAAAGTAACATATCCAAGGTTCTGCAAGACTGCAGTCTTATAATTTGGGATGAATGCACTATGGCTCACAGAAAGGCGATTGAAGCAGTTGACCGAACGCTGCGGGACATGCGAAACAGTGATAACTTCTTTGGAGGTGTCCCTATCCTCTTTTCTGGTGATTTTCGTCAAACATTGCCGGTTGTTCCAAGAGGGAGCAGAGCAGATGAAGTGAACGCTTCATTAAGGAGATCATCACTTTGGCCAAATATCAAAAAACTGTCTCTGACACAGAATATGAGGGTACATCTAGGTGGTGATGAAAACATACATACATTCACTGAAATATTGTTGTCGATTGGGAACGGCTCACTGGGAGACAGTAACGGGATCATTACTCTTTCTGATGAATTTTGTTTGTCGCTTTCTAACCTTGAAGCTCTCATTTCATCGGTGTACCCGGACGTAGAAAATATTAGGAGCAAACCCATCTCATGGCTCTGCTGCAGAGCGATCTTAACTCCAACTAATGAACAAGCGGCGTACATTAATTCGACTATCTTCACAATGTTCCACGGCGAGGAGACAGTTTATACGTCTGTCAATCAAGTAATCAACTCTGACGACGCAGTTCACTATCCTCCTGAGTTCCTGAATTATATAACGGCTCCGGGGCTTCCATCGCACAAAATTACCTTAAAGATCGGCGCACCAATCATACTCATGCGCAATCTCAGCCCACCTAATTTGTGCAATGGGACAAGACTTCAGGTAAACGCCCTCCTCCACAAACATGTGATAGAGGCAACTATCATGACTGGATGCGGTGAAGGAGAGTCAGTTCTTATCCCGCGGATACCACTAATCCCAACCAACTACCCGTTTGAGTTCAAGCGTCTGCAGTTTCCAGTCAGCCTCTGCTTTGCGATGACTATTAATAAATCCCAAGGCCAGACGTTGAGTATTGCTGGACTTGACCTCAGATCACCCTGCTTTTCCCACGGGCAACTGTACGTTGCATGTTCCCGAGTCAGCAGCAGCAAGTCCCTGTTTATATGTGCACCAGAAAATAAAACACGAAATATTGTTTATCAAGAGGTTCTTCAATGACTCTGTTCTTCCTTCGCTTCAGTACGTGTACTGGTGACAAATTAAATGAAATTGATCCCATAAACGAATAGACTCCGAATTATGGGAAGATCATCAGTGTTACTTAATTTTTCCAAGTACACTATTGATTATCTGGAAGTAGAAATGGGGGCATGCCAACATAATGAAAACTGGCCAAATCGACACTGACTGGGAATAGGGAAGAAGACCTAACGTTAAAATGGGAATTCTCCGAATTGACTGCGATTGGCCCTAGGTAAGGGGGTCTGCCCTTAAAATGAAAACTCCCGAGCTTGATTGACACTGGTGGTAGGCAAGGGGGAGTGCTATTATAATTAAAACTCCTCAACTCGATTGTGAATTGCAGTAGGTAAGGGGCTTGCTATTATAAAAATCCTTCCCAATTCGACTATGACTGGAAATAGGAAAGGAGAACGGCCGTTATAATAGCAACTTCAAACTCGACTGTGACTAGCACTGGTAAACTCTACCAGCATTGATGATGAAAACTCCCCATTTTGAATGTGACTGGTAGTAGGCAAGGGGAACTGCTACTATAATTAAAACTCCTCAACTCGATTGTGACTCGCAGTAGGCAAGCGGGACTACCATTATAACCAAACCTCGCCAATTACACTATGACTGAATATAGGAAAGAGGGCTGTGGCTACCGATAGGCAAGTGGGCCGGCCATTATAATGAAACCTGCGCAAGACCATTGTGACAGGCAATAAGAGAAAGTATGCCTGTCATCATAACTAAAGGGTGTATTCTGCCCGAAGGCAGGTCCGAACCTCCGCAGAGGTGTGCCTGAGCCGGAGTTTACGTACGGTAGGGTGGCCAGTCCCTTTCCGCTCCTCCATTCCCTTAACCCCCACCAACAGCGCGTGGCAACCCATCCAAATCTTGACCACGTCCAATGTTGCTTAACTTCGGAGATCTCACGGGATCCGGTGCTTCAACACGGCTACGGCCGTTGGCTGTCATCATAACCAAAGCTGCTCAAATCTACTGTCTGTGGCGGGAGGGAACCTTCCACCTCGAATGTGACTGGCAATAGGCAAGAGGATCTGCCACTGTAATGAAAATACCCCACGTCGGTTGTGACTGGCAGAAGGTAAGGGGGCCTGCCAATATAATTTTAACTCCTCAACTCAATGTTTTTCGCAGTAGACAAACTGGAATAATATTACAATGAAAACTGTCCAACTTCGTTGTGACTGCCAATACGCAAGGGGGCCTGGCAATATAATCAAAACACGATAACCGGAAATAGGAAAGAAGATCTGCCGTTATCATGGGAACCCCCAAATTGACTGGGTTTGGCAGTAGCAAGGGGACCTACTTTTATAACCCACACGCCCGAACACATTTTTGATTGGTAATAGGCAAGAAGGCTTGACATTGTCATGAAAAGTCGCCAACTTGATACTAACTGGCCATAGGCAAGCGGAAATGCCATTTCAATGAAAACTTCGCAAATCAACAGTGACTGGGGATAGCAAAGACGACCTATAATGATAATGGGAACCTTGAAATTCGATTGTGACCGCCTGCCCACCAGTGGGCCTGCCATTATATTGAAGAACCCTAAATACATTTCGCTAACAGTAGACAAATGGGCCTTCTTTTCTAACCAAAACTTTCCAACTCATCTGACTGGGAATAGCAAAAATGATCTACCGTAATAACGGAAACCCTCCACCTCGACTGTGACCGGCACTAAGTAAGCAACCGAGCTCGATAGCTGCAGTCGCTTAGGTGCGGCCAGTATCCAGTAATCGGGGGATAGTGGGTTCGAGCCTCACTGTCGGCAGCCCTGAAGATGGTTTTCCGTGGTTTCCCATTTTCACACCAGGCAAAAGCCGGGGCTGTACATTAATTAAGGCCACGGCCGCTTCCTTTCACTTCCTAGGCCTTTCCTATCCCTTCATCGCCATAAGACATATCTGTGTCGGTGCGACCTAAAGCAAATAGCAAAAAAATAAGTAAGCAGAACTGTCATTATAATTAAAACTCCCAACTCGACTCTGACTTCTACTCGAACTCCCCAATTGGACTAATACTGGCGGTAGACAAGTCCGCTTGCCATTATAGTTAAAACTCCCCAACTGATTATCATTGGAAAAAGGAAACAAGATATCCCATTGTAATGGGAACTCTCCAACTCGACAGCGACTGGAAGTACACACGGTGGCCTGGCATTAAAACGGAAAAACTCCATCACGTTTTTGATTGCTAACACCCAAGGCCACCTGCGATTTCATGATACTTCCCCAACTACACTATGACTGGAAATAGGGAAGGTATTTTCATTATAATGGCACGTTCCCTTTACTACTGTCAGTCGCAGTCGAATTCGAGTGCTATCATGATGCCGTGTCATAAGAGGCGACTACAAGCCACCTCAGGGGCTGTTAAGTAGGGAGTATGGGTTGGCGATCGCGGGGCCTTAGCTGAGTCCTGACATTGCTTCTGTTTCCTCGTGCTAGGCTTCTCACTTTCATCTATCCTTTTCGACCTCCCTTGGTCAACTTTCGTTCTATTTCAACTCGCACGGTATTACGTGTGGAGGCCTTTCATTTTCACGCCCTTTGTGGCGAGGGGGGGAGTGATATATACAAATAATCGAAAATAGTGTCGAATCCATAGATTTCGGGGTCGCTGACATGAATACTGACACTTCGGATTTTTTAGAGTTCAACTTCAGCCCCCTTTGCGGTGGGGGCGTACAAATATAACCTACTATGTGGAAAAAGTACTGTGGGAGCAAGACGCCCCTAGAACCCCTCGGTAGGGGGATGAAATATAATATATATATATTAATAAATTGAAGTCGCTTTGGAGCGATCTATACACACTGTAATACATATATGTAAAAATTAAGGTATAAAAACGAGACTCACCTAAGGGTCCGTGGTCGCGAGACCACCCTGCCAAGTTAAGGGAAAACTCACTGCCTTTACAGTAATTTACGGAGGAATCCGTATACAATGTAGAGTACCGTAGCGAAGCACGGGTACATTTGCTAGTTATTTAATAAGATGGGAGGTGATAATGAAGGTTTATCTTGATATCGCCGCATGGAACGTATTATTTAATTGCTTTATGCCAGTGTGAAATTAGATAAAGCAAAAGGAGGTGTATCACTTGTATATACGCGAATGCTGAAATTGTAATGCCCTAGAATAAGACGATGTCAAGGTTATAATGCTCTTACATGAGTGAATGCTGGGATCGTAATGTTGTTATGTAAGTGTAGGCTAAGATGTTAAGGCGGATAATTATTAATTGCAATCAGATGTTGGCCACAATTGTCCTATCGATTATCGTTACGTTTTGGATGTCATATTCAAAATCTATGTCAATCATTAGGGTTTTTATTCGGTATGACGGCGACGTGATCGAGGCGTGCATAAAGCTTACCACGCGTACAGCTTCGAGGATATATGACGTGATATTAATAAGTTAGATGTTTACTTCATGGACATGGTAGTTTAGTAGCTGTAGTAGAGATGTCGTATGTGGTTTTATTAACATTTAAGTGTATATATTCTTGTCTTTATGTATATTATTTTTTGATTATTTATTTTATGCATTAACATTAAGGTAACATGATCCTCGAAGGTATGCGCGAGGGTGGACATGTAATTATTGTCGCGTTGAGGCGAACCTCATCAGGACGTACGAGTTAGTTATGGTGGTGATGATTATTTTAATTAGGTTAGGCATCACATATAAAAAGACATTATTATCAGCTGAATTTGACATGAACGAAAATCTCCTATTGAAAATCTGACATCAAATCAAATTGAAGGAAAAAGAATACCTAAACTTGTGGAGTAATAGAAAGAATACAGTCATTATGGTAATTTTTCAGGTTTAGGCACGTTAATGAATAAATATAGATTAAAGTTCGGAATCTCAAATAGCCATTACAAATGAGGAACGATCAATTTGAAATCACTGCATTATGTTGAATCGGGTATAAATTAATTTAATTACGACAGCTAATTTATGTCATTACCAATTTGTTCTTCGGTAATAGTTTTAATTTAGGTTATACTTTGGTTTCGTCTTAACTAGTAGAATTATTTAAATTAATAAATATAATCCGATCCAGAATATCTCCGTCTTTTCATTATAAAATGGATATTTATGGCCTTACTTATGAAATTAATTCAAATTCCAAGATTATATTTGGTATAATCAATTTCAAATCAAGACAAAGTCTCGATTATTATGAGCATGTCATAAATTATGAAAGTAGGTAATGCAAGCACAACAGCGATTGGATTAGAAACATTAATATAGTAATTTGAAAATAAGCCGCCCGATAGGATTCCGAATCCAATTTTCCACTGTTGATGCGATTTTTGTTCACTGGAACATATTAGCTAGCTGAGGCACATACAAAGTCCTGTGATCCCGAAATAGCCCCACAACAATAAAAGAACCCGTCAAGACCCTGGGTGTAGAGTGCTCCCAGTGCTAATCTATGGGGCAGCGCCACCCAACAGTGGGACTCCATGCGGAATAAAACGAGGAGGGCGCAGTATCTCATTGATTAGTGTACCAGGCAAAGTATTCACTGGCATCTTGGAAGGTAGGTTGCGATCAATGGTTGAGCGAAAGTTGGATGAAAACCATTGTGGTGTCAGACCACAGAGGGGCTGTCAGAATCAGATTTTCAGTATGCGCCAGGTAATTGAAAAATGCTACGAGAGGAATAGGCAGTTGTGTATATGTTTCGTTGATCTAGAAAAAGCATATGACAGGGTACCGAGGGAATATATGTTCGCCACACTGGAGGACTAAGGAATTAAAGGTAAATTATCAAAATCTATCAAAGGCACTTATGTTGACAATTGGGCTTCAGTGAGAATTGATGGTAGAATGAGTTCTTACAGGGTGCTTACAGGGGTTAGACAAGGCTGTAATCTTTCACCTTTGCTGTTCGTAGCTTACATGGATCACCCGCTGAAAGGTATAAATTGGCAGGGAGGGATTCAGTTAGGTGGAAATGTAGTAAGCAGTCTGGCCTATGCTGACGACTTGGTCTTAATGGCAGATTGTGCCGAAAGCCTGCAGTCTAATATCTTGGAACTTGAAAATAGGTGCACTGGGTATGGTATGAAAATTAGCCTTTCGAAGACTAAACTGATGTCAGTAGGTAAGAAATTCAACAGAATTGAATGTCATATTGGTGATACAAAACTAGAACAGGTCGATAATTTCAAGTATTTAGGTTGTGTGTTCTCCCAGGGTGGCATTATAGTAAGTGAGATTGAATCAAGGTGTAGTAAAGCTAATGCAGTGAGCTCGCAGTTGCGATCAACAGTATTCTGTAAGAAGGAAGTCAGCTCCCAGACGAAAATATCTTTACATCGGTCTGTTTTCAGACCAACTTTGCTTTATTGGAGCGAAAACTGGGTGTACTCAGGATATCTTATTCATAAGTTAGAAGTAACAGACATGAAAGTAGCAAGAATGATTGCTGGTACAAACAGGTGGGAACAATGGCAGGAGGGTACTCGGAATGAGGAGATATAGGCTAATTTTGGAATGAACTCGATGGATGAAGCTGTACGGATAAACCGGCTTCGGTGTTGGGGTGATGTGAGGCGAATGGAGGAGGATAGGTTACCTAGGAGAATAATGGACTCTGTTCTGGAGGGTAAGAGAAGTAGAGGTAGACCAAGACGACTATGGTTAGACTCAGTTTCTAACGATTTAAAGATAAGAGGTATAGAACTATATGAAGCCACAGCACTAGTTGCAAATAGAGTATTTTGGCGACGTTTAGTAAATTCACAGAGGCTTGCAGACTGAACGCTGAAAGGCATAACAGTCTATAATGATAATGTATGTATGTTTGTATGTATGTATGCATGTTTGTATGTATGTATGTATGTATGTATGTATGTATGTATGTATGTACGTAAATTTTTTGAGTGACGTCATGAAGTAAATTAATAGTACTGGAGACTAAAATGAATCGCGTTTTCAGCAGCGATGAAGAAAGTGAACAATAAATAAACAAACACTGTAATTGAAATAATTAGGGATTTTTTAAAGAAACCATTCGTCCGGGCAGATAGAATTTGTTGTTAATTAGGATTATGAGATCACTTCATTTATGAAATTATTATACTCAGTGAAATTGTATTATGAGAATTAACTTAAAACCAAGTAACTAACTTGAAAATATATTCTGGAAATCTTACTTTATTTTGCTGAGAAATGTCAACTTCTTAACGTGACGATTAAGGGGACATGACCCATGGCAAAGAGACTTTACTACCACAAGGGTTGTGAGCATTTCTTGTTGTTGTCATCATTTTGATTTTGATTTGCAGAGCATCAGATGTGCTTGGGATTTATTAATGTGGAAACCTTTGCCATCAACTAATGTAACTTAATTGTGTTCAGCCTTCAGTTTAGAAATTTGGATGGTCATGGGGTCATCAACCTCAGTTCTTTGCCATTGTAGCATCATTTTCCTTGCGGTCATCATTCACAATGTCTTTAACGTAAATTACACAGTTAGATGTCGGTCCATGACTTAGCCGCAGGTCACATCGATTAAATTTACGGTCCAAGCCGTACAACCACTGTGTGGCACATACTGATTGGACTGCCTTAATTATACCAACAGTCCATAGCTCGTGCTACGGGGGCTGGATCATCACGAATCATTATGATGGTACATGCAGTCTCACATGGAAGCCTATTTTAGGGGTCTCCAGACATTCTTTATTTCATTCTTAACTTAAAAGAATGGTTTCTAATAGGATTACCCTCAGGCAGTTGAGTTAAGGTCGCCTAAGTCAGTTTCTCTCATCTTATTTTTTCATTTCGGACAAGACTGAGTTCGTTCTTAAAATGTTATGTGTCTCTTTAACTATATTTTAAAAGAGATTTAAATAAACATCGATTTCTTTGAATCGATTTCTCTCATTTAGTAGACAGATTAAGTTACTGAAGCCCGCCTCTTACCTAAGCAAGTGACGAAGAACCATAGACGACCCAAGAGAAAGATCTCATGGCGATTTGCTAATAAGTAAGGAATGTATCCTTTAAAGACCTCAGAGGTTTCAGTATAGGTACTTTATGTCAGAAAAAGGTTCCAAGAAGGACATCCCAGGTATCATTAATGAACAAGGGGAGTGTGTATGCGAGGACGTACAAAATGCAGAAGTATTCGGTCAGCAGTATGTAAAGATTCGTGGTTATAAGGATAATGTCCAGATAGTCGAGATGACTAATATTAAAGAAGTATTAAAATTTACCTATGATAACAATTACATTTACAGTAAGATACAAAAGTTGAAGACTAGAAAAGCAGCTGGAATTGATAAGTGTTCGGTGGATGTACTAAAGACAATGGGTTGGGATATAGTACCATATCTGAAGTACTTATTTCATTATTGTTTGCATGAACGAGCTATACCAAATGAATGGAGACTTGCTGTAGTAGCCCCTGTGTATAAAGGAACGGGTGATCGACACAAAACTGAAAATTACAGGCCAGTCAGTTTGACATCCATTGCATGTAAGCTTTGGGAAATCATTCTTTCTGACCGATCGAGTTAGCCGTGCGCTTAGGGTCGCGCAGCTGTGAGCTTGCATCCGGGCGATAGTGGGTTCGAACCCAACTGTCGGCAGCCCTTAAGATGGTTTTTCGTGGTGTCCCATTTTCACACCAGCCAAATTCTGGGGTTGTACCTTAATTAATGCCAAGGCCGCTTCCTTCCCACTCCTAGGCCTTTCCTATCCCATCGTCGCCTTAAGACCTGTGACGGTGCAACGTGAAGCAAATAGTAAAAAATTCCATTCTTATTATATTAGACATACTTTCAAAATTAGTAAGTGGTTCGATTTAAGGCAGTTCGGGTTTAAGAAAGGTTATTCCACTGAAGCTCTGCTTTTAGGATTCCAGCAAGATATAGCAGATATCCTGGATTCAGGAGGTCAAATGGACTGTTCGCGATTGACCTATCTAAGGCATTGGATAGGGTAGATCATGGGACACTACTGGCAAAAATGAGTGCAATTGGGCTAGACAAAAAGAGTGACTGAATGGATGATTATATTTCGCAAAAATAGAACTCAGAGAATTAGAGTAGGTGAATTTTCTCTGACCTTGTAATAATTAAGAACGGAATTTCTCAAGGCAGCATTATTGGACCTGTATGTTTCCTTATGTACAATACATAAATGATATGAGTAAAGTAGTGGGATCAGAGATAAGGCTTTTTCCGGATGATGCTATTCTGTACAGAGTAATAAATAAGTTACAAGACTGTGAGGAACTGCAAAATGACCTCGATAATGTTGTGAGATGGACAGAAGGCAATGGTATGATGATAAACGAGGTTTAAAGTCAGGTTGTGAGTTTCACATATAGGAAAAGTCCTCTCAGTTTTACGGCGTTGATAGGGTGAAAGTTCCGCTTGGGGATCATTGTAAGTACCTAGGTGTTAAAATAAGGAACGATCTTCATTGGAATAATCGCATAAATATGATTGTTAATAAAGGGTAAAGATCTCTGCACATGGTTATGAGGGTATTTAGGGGTTGTAGTAAGAATGTAAAGGAGATGGCGTATAAGTCTCTGGTAAGACCCCAACTAGAGTATGGTTCCAGTGTATGGGACCCTCACTAGGATTACCGGTACTTGATTAAAGAACTGGAGAAAATCCAAAGAAAAGCAGCTCGATTTGTTCTGGGTGATTTCCGACAAAACAGTTGCGTTAAAAAAATGTTGCAAAGTTTGGGCTGGGGAGACTTGGGAGAAAGGAGGCGAGCTGCTCGACTAAGTGGTATGTTCCGAGCTGTCAGTGGAGGGATGGCGTGGGAGGACATCAGTAATCGAATTAGTTTGACTGGTGTCTTTAAAAGTAGGAAAGATCAGAATATAAAAATGAAGCTGGATTTCAAGAGGACAAATTCCGGCAAATATTCCTTAATAAGAGGGGGAGTTATGGATTTGAATAACTTACCAAGGGCAATGTTCAATAAATTTCCAATTTCTATGCAGTCATTTAAGGAAAAGCTAGAAAGGCAACAGATCGGGAATCTGCCACCTGGGCGACTGCCCTAAATGCAGATCAGTAGTAACTGATTGATTGTTGATTAACAAAATAATAGCTTCCAGTCATGGACGGTTTTAGGATGAGAAGAACAGTTGTCAATGAATAGAAGAATTTTCCATTTTTCATGCACAAATTACCTGTCAAGGTTACGTAACTACGATTCGAATAGCCTGTTGCACCTGGTATATCTGTATTCTTATTATTTTGATATTCCTTGGGCAGAGATTTCATGCCTGAGAAACAACTTTGCTTCGCAGATTTATAGATTAACAATAGTTATATTTTCTTTGTATTAACAGTCATATTAGCGCTAATATTGCCGTCTCTTTTCAGTTGCTTGTTTTCCTACTGTAATATTTTTCACCCTTAAAGCCGTTGATTTTCGGGCATACGCTTGAAAAACATGCCATTTTCATAGGCAATGATAAAGTCGTGAGGTTCATAGTCTTCCTAAAGAGGTGGCAGCACGTCTCAGCGATATTGTTACAGTCATCTTCGGCTACGCTAGCTGTCTCACCGAAAATCACTTTCTCTACGGCATTGGTTCTCAACATTTGTGGGCCTGCGCCCCCTTCCATCCGTAAAATATTCCACGCCCCCTTACGCACGTAGAATAAGTTAGTATAAGTATTATAAAAATGCACTAATTTTTACTATATTGATTTACAGAAGTTCTAAATTCCTCTTAGGATTAATATCTCAAAAATATTTTATAATCGTTTCATTAATTATGAGTGCTTAGTACGTCATGTTACAAAGTAATGTTTAAAAATTCCTGTAAATTGTTTATGTATTCGTATTTATTAATTGATTTATTACTTTATTTTCATTTTTGTCGTGTTATTACATTTCTTGTGCACGTAGAAAACGTTTGTGCAAAAGTTATAAAAATGTAATAATTTTTACTATAGGCTATTTCATGATCAAAATTCTTGCATTTTTGTTTACACATTTCATTACTCAATTCATAAACACAAATTTCCTGTCCCAACGTTTCAATGAAGTATAATAATTATAGGAAAACCTTTTTCCTATATGTACGATATAGCATTGACGAAGTTGTTTTTTTTTTTTTTTTTTTTTTTTTTTTTTTTTTTTTTTTTTTTTAGAAAATTATTGTCTTGGTCACAACTTCTTACTGTTTAGCAAATTCGCGTGTATTTTTTCATTGCTCACCACGCCTTCGCTGAAATTCTCCAACGCCCCCACAGGGGAGGGCGGCCCCCCAGTATGAGAACCTTTGCTGTACTGTTCCGTTCCACCCGACCTGTACTAACCTGTAACGATTCAGTGCCTAACTCCTTAGCAAATGTCTGTGTTTGTTCACGAAGCATAGAGCCTAGGTGTGAAATATATCCCTCATATACTTAAACATTGCTTCTTTTAATTGCAGGTAATTTGAATTTTTAAACCGCTTCTCTTCCAAAAACAAACGCCTCTCTTTCGTGGCATTGCAAATCTTATCTGTATTTTTCATAATGTTTGACAGCCTACCCGCTGGATTGCCAAATTCCACTGAAATATGTTGTTTCTTTCACTGGCTTTTTACCATTTCTTTGATCATTTTCTGTTTTTTAGTTGAACTTACATCTTTCAGCCACATGTTTCACCTCCACGGCGCTGACACTCTTGTTCTAAGCAGGGCTCGATGATCTTATTCTGTACAGAGAAATAAATAAGTTATAAGACTGTGAGGAACTGCAAAATGACCTCGATAATGTTGTGACATGGACAGAAGGCAATGGTATGATGATAAACGGGGTTTAAAGTAACGTTGTGTGTTTTACAAACAGGAAAAGTCCTCTCAGTTTTACGGCGTTGATGCGGTGAAAGTTCCTTTTGGGGATCATTGTAAGTACCTAGGTGTTAAAATAAGGAATGATCTTCATCGAGATAATCGCATAAATATGATTGTAAATAAAGGGTACAGATCTCTGCACATAGTTATGAGGGTATTTAGGGGCTGTAGTAAGAATGTAAAGGAGATGGCGTATAAGTCTCTGGTAAGAACCCAACTAGACTATGGTTCCAGTGTATGGGACCCTCACCAGGATTACCTGATTCAAGAACTGGAAAAAATCCAAAGAAAAGGAGCTCGATTTGTTCTGGGTGATTTCCAACAAAAGAGTAGCGTTACAAAAATGTTGCAAAGTTTGGGTTGGGAGGAATTGAGAGAAAGACGAAGAGCTGCTCGACTAAGTGGTATGTTCCGAGCTGTCAGTGGAGAGATGGCGTGGAATAACATTACTAGACGAATAAGTATGAGTGGTGTTTTTGAATGTAGAAAGATCACAATATTAAGCCCATTATTCTACATTGCTGAAAGAACCGCCCACGACTATGTAGGGTCAGCTGCGAGAGGAAAAAACACGCATGTTACTCACAGCTGGAGGTGATCTAAAACATCGAGTGAGATCGGAACATTTCGGAAGACCTCGGGAAATTAATAATAACATTTTGGCTAATAACTCCTATTGGGAGAGATTTCGGCAATGTTATTAGCGACGAAGTAATTAATTAAGAATTTTGGAATCATTTGATGAAGCTCACTTCTTTCTTTCTTTCTTTCTTTCTTTCTTTCTTTCTTTCTTTCTTTCTTTCTTTCTTAATCTGTTTACCATCCAGGGTTGGTTTTTCCCTCGAACTCAATGAGCGATCCCACTTCTACCGCCTTAAGGGCAGTGTCCTTGAGCGTGAGACTTTGGGTCGGGGATACAACTGGGAAGGATGACCAGTAAATTGTCCAGGCGGCCTCACCTGCTATGCTGAACACGTGCCTTGTCGGGGGATGGGGATATTGGAAGGAATAGACAAGGAAGAGGAAAGGTAGCGGTCGGGTCTTCAGTTTAGTACCATCCCGGTCTTTGCTTGGAGGAGAAGTGGGAGACCACGGAAAACCACTCAGAGGATGGCTGAGGAGGGAATCGAACGCCCCTCTACTCAGTTGACCTCCCAAGGCTGAGTGGACCCCGTTCCAGCCCTCGTACCACTTTTCAAAATATCGTGGCCGAGCCAGGAATCGAACCCGGGCCTCCGGGGGTGGCAGCAAATCACACTAACCACTACACAACAGAGCGGACTGAAACTCACTTTACATGGAGAAATAGATTCAATTATGTCCAGAGAGAAGTTCGCATGTCTATCGACGGAGTGGAATTGACATGAGGCAAGGTCATCCAGTCAAAATAGGCGGGAATGTCACCCACGGAATTAATTAATTACGTCGGTGAAAGAAGCAGGAGAAAACAACGAACAACACCGTTGTGATCGGGAAAATAGGTGGAATCTCTGGTGTGAATCTCAGAGAAATTGATCCGGCGGTTAGAAGATGGCATGGTTGTACAACAGAGATAACGCGTTCACTAGATTACTTATAAATATCCCTTCTGAAAATGAGAGAAGCACTCAGCAATCATCGGTCCGAGAGGGCGAACCTTCGGCAATCGACACCAAGAAGATGGCTTACAAAACTTAAAGTGCTAGAGGCTAGACTTGGAAATCTTGAGAAGTATAAAATTCATAAAGTGTTAATGAGGAATAGAGACAACTTTGATATTAAAATATTTTATTTACGACATTCAACTTGGTAGGTGGGAATATCATAGTGGCTATTTGTAGGATTTATGAACTCCTGCGAGGAAGACAGCGACGTTGCAGATAGCTCTTTTAAATTGTTATTAACCCGGTTATTTTGACAGTTGGTCTCATGTGAGAGATAGCATGTTCGTTCCACGGTCACTCACGTTTGGTAAACACCTTGCAAAGAGCTGGAAAATTTTCACGATTTCATCAGTTGATTGGTCGAGAAAGGAGCGGCGTGGTCCATTGTGTTATGTGGATAATTAAATATTTTATTATGTTAGTTCAGGCTCACGAAAATTAATTTGTATTGAATCAAGACAAGTGCAGAGTCAGTGTAATCGACATAGTAGTATTTAAGTGAAAAATGCCACCTATCGCTATGAGGCGCAAAGTCGGAGGTTGCTGCCTTGCTAAATGCAGCCAAAATGTCGCCAAATCAATCAGCACAATTGCAGGTCTGTCTAATTACAATATTATGTCTTTGTAGTTAGAAGTGTAAATGCTTGTCCTTTTAAATTAGTGAATCATGACACCACGCTGTATGTGTGGCGAGTGTAGAATTAAGTGTTTTGCGATGATGGTTATGTGTCACGTTGGCAGATATTCAAGGAAACAGCGTAGGTGCAATTTTCGGTCATGTCGCCGCGCGAGACGTTGAACTGTGTTAAACTCTTTAAAATGTGAAGTTAAATATTACAATGAAAATCAGTTAAATCTGTTCGTGCCTGTAAAATTTACAATAATGACAATGATAAAGATAACAATTATAAGAGCAATAAAGTTAAATAATAACAACAATAATATTCAAGTTAGGAGTATGTTGAGATAATAATGCATTCAGCAGTTGTATGAGCGAGGTTTAGATTTTTATATCGAAATCCAATGAAGAATGATCATTTTGGCACTTGGAGTTTAAATTTTGTGACGCCGTGAATTTGAGATATATGCTCTTTTTCTCCTGAGGACAGGGACAATTTAGAGAAGCTACTTTGAAATCATTATGAAGTTGTTTGGTTGTGGGATAGCGTGTATTTAAAATTTGACCAAGCAAGAAGAAGTAGATCGTAATGAGAAATTATATATTTATGAGAATAATTAGGAGGAAAGTCTGAGGCAGAGTAAGCCCTGTATTTTAAGAGTGGGAAGTTCTAAGCAGAGTGCCGAAGAGAAAAGACCCTGTAGTTTGAGGAATTTTGTGACATGATGTATATGTTGATGTGTGATATTTCCGAGACAGGCTGTATAAGAGGAGCAACATCCTTTAGCGATCCTGAATTATGTTAAACGGAGCGATTGAAAAATGTAAGGGTTGTCAAATCCAAGTGAGCGCTTTGTAACGCATATTTTAGGTACAATAAAAATAATAAAATAATAATAATGGTATTTGCTTTACGTCCCACTAACTACTTTTACGGTTTTCTTAGACGCCGAGGTGCCGGAATTTAGTCCCGCAGGAGTCCGGCGATTCTTGAAGGTGCTCAGATATGTCAGCCTCTTGTAGACAGATTTATCGGCACATGAAAGAACTCCCGTGGGAAAAAATCCGACACCTCAGTGTCTCCGAAAACCGTGTAAGTAGTTAGTGGGACGTAAGCCAACATTATCATTATTATGTTCGATGTTTTCTAAACGCGATTACAATTGGAAATATGACACTCAGTTGTGGTTTCATCATATTATGCAGTTTTTATTTTGCTTCAATCAATCAATCAATCAATCAATCAATCAATCAATCAATCAATCAATCAATCAATCAATCAATCAATCAATCAATCAATCAATCAATCAATCAATCAATCAGTCAATCAATCAATCAATCAATACTGACCTGCATTTAGGTCAGTCCCCTAGGTGGCAGATCCCCTATCTGTTGTTTTCCTAGCCTTTTCTTAAATGATTTCAAAGAAATTGGATATTTATCGAACATCTCCCTTGGTACGTTATTCCAATCCCTAACTCCCCTTCCTATAAATTAATATTTGCCCCAATTTGTCCTCTTGAATTCCAACTTTATCTTCATATTGTGATCTTTCCTACTTTTAAAGACGCCGCTCAAAGTTATTCGTCTGCTAATGTCATTCCACCTCATCTCTCCGCAGACAGCTCGGAACATACCACTTAGTCGAACAGCTCATCTTCTTTCTCTCAGTTCTTCCCAGCCTAAACTTTGCAACATTTTTGTAACGCTACTCTTTTGTCGGAAATCATCCAGAACAAATCGAGCTGCTTTTCTTTGGATTTTTTTTTCCAGTTCTCGAATCAAGTAATCCTGTTGAGGGTCCCATACACTGGAACCATCTTACCAGAGACTTATATGCCCTCTCCTTTACATCCTTACTACAACCCCTAAACACCCTCATAACCTTGTGCAGAGAGCTGTACCCTTTATTTACAATCCCATTTATGTGATTACCCCAATGAAGATCTTTCCTTATATTAACACCTAAGTACTTGCAATGATCCCCAAAAGGAACTTTCACCCCATCAACGCAGTAATTAAAACTGAGGGGACTTTTCCTATTTGTGAAACTCATAACCTGACTTTTAACCCCGTTTGTCAACATACCATTGCCTGCTGTCCATCTCACAACATTATTGAGGTCACGTTGCAGTTGCTCACACTCTTGTAACTTATTTATTACTCTATACAGAATGTGATAATTTTGGTGGTCCAAGTGTTATGGTGTGGGGTGGCATAATATTAGATGGGCATACCGACCTCCAGATCTCTGAACGGTGTACACTCACCGGTCAGTGTTATTGTGACAGTGTACTCCTTCCTTATGTGCCTCTTTTCAGGGCTACGTTCGGCCCTGACTTCATATTCTGGCTGACAATACACGACCGCATCGAATAGCGCTGGTTGAGCAGGTTTTCGACTGTTCGGGCCTGACTTCATATTTTGGATGACAATACACGACCGCATCGAATAGCGCTGGTTGAGCAGGTTTTTGAGCGTTCGGGCCTGACTTCATATTTTGGATGACAATACACGACCGCATCGAATAGCGCTGGTTGAGCAGGTTTTTGAGCGTTCGGGCCTGACTTCATATTTTGGATGACAATACACAACCGCAACAAATAGCGCAGGTGGAGCAGCTTTTGGAACGACAGTATACTCAGCGAATGGGCTTGCCTGCCCACTCCCCTTTTCCTGAAATATATGATTTGCTTAAAGATTTTAACTTGTAAACTGATTTCCGTTAATGGAGAGGGAGAGTGGTAAATTATATGATTGAATAGAACTGAACAAATACAATAATTTTTACAATTTACTTTACATCGCATCGACGCAGATAGGCCTAGGCCTTATGGCGACGATGTGATAGGAAAGGCCTAGGAGTAGGAAGCGCCCGTGTGCTTAATTAAGGTACATCCCCAGCATTTTCCTCGTGTGAAAATGAGAAACCACGGAAAACCATCTTTTGGGCTGCTGACAGTGGGGTTTGAACCCACTATTTCCCGAAAGCAAGCTTACAGCTGCGTGGCCCTAACAACAAGGCCAACTCGCTCGGTCAATGTAATTTATTATGCTTGTATACAGCCCTATATGGCATTTAAGGGAATAATATTGACGAAAGTAAAAGACTCAGATGTTCACAGGGTGTTGCACATCTAGTCTCTAAATTTTAAAATCTGGTAAGGTGTGGATGGGGACTGCTACATGTATTGTACGAAGGGAAAGCAACAAACTGTATAAAAAGATAATATCTTCAGTAGCTTTTAATAATATAAATACACACAGAAAATAAAAAACTGAGCACAATTCCAGGCTATCATGCACATCTTTTCTTGTTTTCTCTTTTGTACCAATTTGCTTTACGTCGTACTGACACACATAGGTCTTAAGGTGACTATGAGACAGGAAAGAGCTAGGAGTGGGAAGGAAACGATTGTAGTCTTAATTAAGGTACAGCCCCAGCATTTGCCTGGTGTAAAAATTGGAAACCATCTTCAGGGTTGCCGAGATTGGGGTTCAAATCCACTATCTCCTAAATGCAAGCTGACAACTATATGACCTAAAGCCTGCAGCCACTCGCTCGGTATCATGCACACGATATTTCAGGATATTCGCTTTCAAAGGCATGCCCATTCAGTGAAAGGAAAATTCCATGCCTTATATTTCCTAAAACATCAATTTCAGTCTTCAAGGAAAGATCCAAAGAATCTCGTTCACGCTGACAGGGGAATCAGTCGTGAAGTCAGCCCAAGTAGGCCAATTCACATGACAATAAGTGTCATGCAAAGTATTATATTATTAGCACGGAAATTAATTTCAAGGAAAATACCTGTGAAATGATACACCATTGCCCTTTATGAACCTCTCTCTGCAACCATAAGCTGCACAGGATACGGGAATTTTCCTTCAGAGAAGGATATACTTCAATTTATCAGTAGTGACAGTGCCAAACAATCCAGCTTTTGCCAAACAGCGCGCTCGTTCAATTTCGCCCGCGACTGCAGCATCAGTGCTACCTCTAGTGTATTATTTACGAACTCTATGGTGATAGCTGAGTGACTCTGTCACTGGCTTTTCACCAAGCTGGCTGTAGTTCGTATCCTGACCAATGAATGTGGGATTTTTGAAAGTACTGTAAATGATACTGTTTCTGTGATTCGCATCCCGCATAAAGCTGAAGATCGATGGTACCGGTATCAACAGTCATGTAGACCAACTGTAAAACTACAGGCTTCTATCACTATCACTACTGATCTGCCTTTAGGTCAGTCGCGCAGGTGGCAGATTCCCTATCTGTTGTTTTCCTAGCCTTTTCTTATATGATTGCAAAGAAATTGGAAATTTATTGAACATCTCCCTTGGTAAGTTATTCCAATCCCTAACTCCCCTTCCTATAAACGAATATTTGCCCCAATTTGTCCTCTTGAATTCCAACTTTATCTTCATATTGTGATCTTTCCTACTTTTAAAGACACCATCCAAACTTATTCGTCCACTGATGTCCTCCCACGCCATCTCTCCACTGACAGCTCGGAACATACCACTTAGTCGAGCAGCTCGTCTCCTTCTCCCAAGTCTACTGATGTTCAGTAGAGTGTGGCTCAGGTTACGTACTGGTCTTACCATGTTCGGAAGATATAACACGGTTATCATGACATGAAACAACATCCGTATTATCAGTATGACTAACAGGACTTTAGTTGGCCCGGTAATAGCCGGTACTCAGTACCGGTAGTTAAACAATTCCCCGAATAGAGTACTGGAAGTTCTAAAACCTGCAAATATACGGCGGTATGGACCGGCTCGTAAAATATCAATCCTATAGCTGTTTAAAAATCCTATAAAGTTACTGAATCGGTCGGGTAATATAAAATAATCTCACACGATACACCTAATAATGAATGAGACGGTAATGTAGAAGAAATATACTACTTTCTGACGCATATTACAAAGGACTACAAAGAAAAATGTGCTTCAACAATGAGTTGCACTAAAACAATTTAAATGTTAATCAGTACTGCTTAGCATTGAAACAAATATTTAATCTAAGTTTTAAGTTAACGAGACTCATTGTATCTAGAATTAGGTCACAGCTGAAAAAAGAATCTCGATTACAATAGCAGTAGGTACCGTGACTTGTTAGGAATCAGATGTAATGTATATGGTCATGAAATAAGAATCAAAATGAGTTTACTAAAGTGGTTAAAGTAAAATAAATGTGGTGAAACCGATGGAGGTGAAAGTAATATTGCTAAAAATTGTAATACCTAAAAATAGCGATAGTGCCGAAAGTCACGCTGCAGTGAAAAGTGCAGTACCCTCTGAAAGCTCTGCAATAAACTGTGTAACGGGTTTGTTCAATGACACCACTCTTTCCCCCTTGTTGGACCTCAGATCAGTGGAATTATTTTAATGGTGAGAATCCATGGATAAGTATTAATAAAGGTAACTTAGGATGCAGGATATGTTCCGAAGCAAATGTTATTCCTAACAAGCCTCAGGGACTTCACATTTCACAAGAATGTGTGCAAGGAAGAATAAATTGCTATGGAAATGATGAAAGAATCTCAACAACAGAGTTTGAAGGGGAAAAATCGTGAGCACATATCTGCGCCAGAAATAGTACAATTAGGCCTAAGCCTACTTAGAACAAGGAGTTACAAAAAGCAACAAGAAGAAGTTGAAACCACTGCTCGTGATTTTAGAAAAGCTTACAAAATGGTACACTATCAGAGACCTTATACTAATGTGCCAGTTGATACGGATCTCCAATCTCTTAAAGTGTTCAATATCGGAAGAATCTTTCACACACATTTCTCTTGCACTAATATCACATCTCATATCGCTAAAAATATGCGTGAAAGAATCATGAAACATATTGCAGGAAACAAACGGAAAATAATTAGCCTATATTAATAGATGAATCTAGCACACTAAGCAAAAAGCACGCATTAGTTATTTGTTTAACATTTTCTATGGAGGACATGTACACTGACAGGCAGATTATCATAAGGGATAGTACCGTAACTTCCGCCGAAATTTCTCCGGTATTTCGTATAGATATCCGTCCAAACTATCGCGAAGGTAATAATTTACTACATTAAAAAAAACCCGACACGCCTGTAAACTTCCATTTAAAAAGTAGTTAAAGAGATTACACGGTAATAGTTAACAGTCGTTGTATTGTTATTGATTATTGTCGCTCCTCATATTCAAATATTGCATTGTTGGCTACAGTCGTGAACAAAGGGAGTAGTGTAGTCAAGTAAATATAAATAAAAATCAGCTGACCTTGTATTCCAATCATTTGTACTTCTGAGCAGGTAGTTAAAGTATCCGTAATTTATATTTCGCTCCCTCGATCTTTCAGTATTTATGAGCGGTTAGCTAATAATAATAAAGTTCATATATCCCAGTAATTGCAGTTCAAGTCCCTGGAGTACGGTAGTAGTAGTAGTTTTGATAGAAATATTTGAGAAATTATTGTAGACAAACCTCGTATTTTTCAGTAGGCCTAATTAAGGACATTTTATTCTCCGTCCCGTGGAGTAGGGTAAATAATAGTAATCCACCAGCTGTAATAACTACATTTCAGTAGAATTGTAGTGAAGATAAGGTATAATATATTAGATAGTATCTTGCCAGTTATATTCGTGTTTTTCTTCGTGTACGGCAATCCTTTCGATACTTAAGCATTTAACCAAACGCAGTGTAGTGTAGTGTAGATACATTGTATAGATACAGTACATTTAGATAGTTCCGTATCTTGCCTGCTATATTCGTGTGTTATCTTTCGTGTGTATCTGAAATGAAAATGAAAACCTACAACCTGTTTACCAATCATTGACCGGGTCAGGAATGTAATGAATGAAGGATATATAGGCTGTTATTACAATGGGGTCACCACTCCCAAGGTGATTTATTAATGAGTGATAAATGCTATGAAATGATAATGGAGAATGTTGCTGGAATGAAAGATGACAGGGAAAACTGGAGTACCCGGAGATAAACCTGTCCCGCCTCCGATTTGTCCAGCACAAATCTCACAGGGAGTGACCGGGATTTGAACCACGGTACCCAGCGGTGAGAGGCCGACGCGCTGCCGTCTGTCGTGTGTATCTATTAGACCGTACCGGTACTACTAATAATAATTTGTCTAAGCACTTAGCTTCGTTGGTAATCTTTGAGTACAGTAGTTCTTGCAAATTTCATTTCTGTTGTGCTTAGTAGTGACATACGGTACCAGTATCGTAAATAGGATACGTCCGAAAGTAGTTTAAAAATTACTGTAGTGTACTGTACAGTAGTTTACGAATAATATCCTATTAGAATTTAGTGTGCTTATTTTATTATTGTAATATATTTGTGTAGTACTGGTGTAGTAGAGGTATCCGTAGAAACTCTTACTAAAATACTCAATCAAAAAAAAATCAATCAATACTGATCTGCATTTAGGGCAGTCGCCCAGGTGGCAGATTCCCTATCTGTTGCTTTCCTAGCCTTTTCCGAAATGATTTCAAAGAAATTGGAAATTTATTGAATATCTCCCTTGGTAAGTTATTCCAATCCCTAACTCCCCTTCCTATAAATGAATATTTGCCCCAGTTTGTCCTCTTGAATTCCAACTTTATCTTCATATTGCGATCTTTCCTACTTTTATAGACGCCATTCAAACCTATTCGTCTACTAATGTCATTCCACGCCATCTCTTCGCTGACAGCTCGGAACATGCCACTTAGTCGAGCAGCTCTTCTTCTTTCTCTCAATTCTTCCCAACCCAAACATTGCAACATTTTTGTAACGCTACTCTTTTGTCGGAAATCACCCAGAACAAATCGAGCTGTTTTTCTTTGGATTTTTTCCAGTTCTTGAATCAGGTAATCCTGGTGAGGGTCCCATACACAGGAACCATACTCTAGTTGGGGTCTTACCAGAGACTTATATGCACTCTCCTTTACATCCTTACTACAACCCCTAAACACCCTCATAACCATGTGCAGAGATCGGTACCCTTTATTTACAATCCCATTTATGTGATTACCCCAGTGAAGATCTTTCCTTATATTAACACCCAGATACTTACAATGATCCCCAAAAGGAACTTTCACCCCATCAACGCAGTAATTAAAACTGAGAGGACTTTTCCTATTTGTGAAACTCACAACCTGACTTTTAGCCCCGTTTATCAACATACCATTGCCTGCTGTCCATCTCACAATATTTCCGAGGTCACGTTGCAGTTGCTCACAATTCTTGTAACTTATTTATCACTCTATAGCCTAGAGAATAACATCATCCGCAAAAAGCCTTACCTCCGATTCCACTCCTTTACTCACATCATTTATATATATAAGAAAATATAAAGGTCCGATAACACTGCCCTGAGGAACTCCCCTCTCAACTATTACAGGGTCAGACAAAGCTTCACCTACTCTCTCTGAGATCTATTTTCTAGAAATATAGCAACCCATTCAGTCACTCTTTTGTCTAGTCCAATTACACTCATTTTTGCCAGTAGTCTCCCATGATCCACCCTATCAAATGCTTTAGACATGTCAATCGCGATACAGTCCATTTGACCTCCAGAATCCAAGATATCTGCTATATCTTGCTGGAATCCTACAAGTTGAGCTTCAGTGGAATAACCTTTCCTAAAACCGAATTGCCTTCTATCGAACCAGTTATTAATTTCACAAACAGCCGGGCTGAGTGGCTCAGACGGTTAAGGCGCTGGCCTTCTAACCCCAACTTGGCAGGTTCGATCCTGGGTCAGTCAGATGGCATTTGAAGTTGCTCAAGTACGACAGCCCCGTGTCGGTAGATTTACTGGCACGTAAAAGAACTCCTGCGGGACTAAATTCCGGCACCTCGGCGTCTCCGAAGACCTTAAAAAGTAGTTAGTGGGACGTAAAACAAATAACATTATATTTGTTATTAATTTCACAAACATGTCTAATATAATCAGGAAGAATGCCTTCCCAAAGCTTACATACAATGCATGTCAAACTTACTGGCCTGTAATTTTCAGCTTTATGTCTATCACCCTTTCCTTTATACACAGGAGCTACTATAGCAACTCTCCATTCATCTGGTATAGCTCCTTCGGTCAAACAATAATCAAATAAGTACTTCAGATATGGTACTATATACCAACCCATTGTCTTTAGTATATCCCCAGAAATCTGATCAATTCCAGCCGCTTTTCTAGTTTTCAACTTTTGTATCTTATTGTAAATGTCATTGTTATCATACGTAAATTTTATTACTTCTTTGGCCTTAGTCTCTTCCTCTATCTCGACATTATCCTTGTAACCAACAATCTTTACATACTGCTGACTGAATACTTCTGCCTTTTGAAGATCCTCACATACACACTCCCCTCGTTAATTAATTATTCCTGGAATGTCCTTCTTGGAACCTGTTTCTGCCTTAAAATACTTGTACATACCCTTCCATTTTTCACTAAAATTTGTATGACTGCCAATTATGCTTGCCATCATGTTATTCTTAGCTGCCTTCTTTGCTAGATTCAATTTTCTAATAAGTTCCTTCAATTTCTCCTTACTTCCACTGCCATTTCTAACTCTGTTTCTTTCCAGTCTGCACCTCCTTCTTAGTCTCTTTATTTGTCTATTATAATAAGGTGGGTCTTTACCATTCCTTACCACCCTTAAAGGTACAAACCTGTTTTCGCATTCCTCAACAATTTCTTTAAACCCATCTCAGAGTCTGTTTACGTTTTTATTTACCGTTTTCCACCGATTATAGTTACTTTTTAGAAACTGCCTCATGCCTGCTTTATCAGCCATATGGTACTGCCTAATAGTCCTACTTTTAAGACCTTCCTTTCTATCACATTTATTTTTAACTACCACAAAAACAGCTTCATGATCACTAATACCATCCATTACTTCAGTTTCCCTTTAGAGCTCATCTGGTTTTATCAGCACCACATCCAGGATATTTTTCCCTCTGGTTGGTTCCATCACTTTCTGGATCAGCTGTCCTTCCCATATCAACTTATTTGCCATTTGTTGGTCATGCTTCCTGTCGTTTGCATTTCCTTCCCAATTGACATCTGGCAAATTCAGATTGCCCGCTACAATCACATTTCTTTCCATGTCGTTTCCCACATAGCTGACTATCCTATCAAATAATTCCGAATCCACGTCAGTGCTACCCTTTCCCAATCCGTGCACTCCAATATATCAAGTTGCCTATTATCTTTGGAAATGAGCCTTACACCTAGAATTTCATGTGTCTCATCTTTAACCTTTTCGTAGCTTACAAATTCTTCTTTCACCAGAATGAACACTCCCCCTCCCACCATTCCTATCCTATCTCTACGATACACACTCCAGTGCCGTGAGAAAATTTCTGCATCCATTATATCATTTCTCAGCCATGATTCAACTCCTATTACAATATCTGGTAAATATATATCTATTAAATTACTTAATTCTATTCCTTTCTTTACAATACTTCTACAGTTCAACACTAACAATTTTATGTCATCCCTACTTGATTTCCAGTTCCCTGTTCCCTTATCACCGCTCCCTAGGCCATCCCGTTTCCCTGAATGTACTTCCCTATTACCTTTCCAAACAAATTTCCTAACTTATACGTACCACTGCGGTTTAAATGAAGGCCATCCGAGCGCAGATCCCTTTCTCCTACCCACCCATTAGGATCTAGAAATTTCACTCCCAGTTTCCCACATACCCACTCCATAGTCTCATTTAAATCCCCAATCACCCTCCAGTCAGTATCCCTCCTACACAGTATTCCACTAATAACAATCTCCGCTTTCTTAAACTTCACCCGTGCTGCATTTACCAGATCCCACACATCTCCAACTATGTTGGTACTTATATCAGCTTGCCTTACGTTGTTGGTACCAACGTGAAACACTACTGTTGTTGTAATTAGGATAGGCTTAGTTGCAGTTTGGAATTGTGTAGTTCTTGTGTATTACTTTCGATATTCAGTAATTAACAGCAGTTTTTATCCTGTTAGGGGTTGTAGGATAAAAAATAGAGCACGACTAATTAGTATTGTAGTGTAGTCGTATATTAATTACCTTATTGTTGTGTACTATCCCAGACAATATATCCCACCATTCATTTGTTTTTTGCAAATAATTTATTTTAATTTTAATTTCAAGAATGGCTAAGGAGCGTGAGTGTACGAACTGTGGGTGTGGCGAGGCATTGAGGGATATGAGGGAGGAGTTGGAAAGTTTGAGGGAGATAATTAGGATTCTCACAGAAGACAGGAAGGAAGATAGAATTCCCTCAAACAATGTACAGGTTACAGCAGGTGTACAAGAGGAAGGGGAAGGAAAGGAAGGAGTTGTAGAAGACAGGTGGTCTAATGTTCTAAGGGGAAGGAGATTGCAGGCCAAGGGCTCTATTCAGGATCAGAATTCAGGACAGGTGTCTGTGCGAAATCGGTACGAGTCACTCCAGGTAGAACAACAGAGGGAAGATGAGGGACAGGGAAATGTTGCTGAGATGTGTGGTAGTAGGAGGAAGGGAAAAGGTAGGAAAGGGAAATGTAGAGTAGAGGATAGGGAAAGACAGGTGGAACAGGGTCATGGGAAGGAGAAAAGGGAGGAGGAAGTAGCTTCTGCAGCTAACAGGAAAGATAGGGCTGACCAGGAGGGGAGGGGATCAAATGAGGTGGGTAGGGTTGAGGCTCTGGTTATGGGGGATTCCATCGTTAGACACGTGGGGAAAGTGTGTGGAGGAAAGGGAACCAGGGTAGAATGTTATCCAGGAATTAGGTTCAGGCAGATGTTGAGGAAAGTAGAAGGGAGGGAGGAGGGGAAGGAGAAGGTGGTAGTGTTTCACGTTGGTACCAACAACGTAAGGCAAGCTGATATAAGTACCAAAATATTTGGAGATGTGTGGGATCTGGTAAATGCTGTACGGGTGAAATATAAGAAAGCGGAGATTGTTATTAGTGGAATACTGTGTAGGAGGGATACTGACTGAAGGGTGATTGGGGATTTAAATGAGACTATGGAGTGGGTATGTGGGAAACTGGGAGTGAAATTTCTAGATCCTAATGGGTGGGTAGGAGATAGGGATCTGCGCTCGGATGGCCTTCATTTAAACCGCAGTGGTACGTATAAGTTAGGAAATTTGTTTGGAAGGGTAATAGGGAAGTACATTCAGGGAAACGGGATGGCCTAGGGAGCGGTGATAAGGGAACAGGGAACTGGAAATCAAGTAGGGATGACATAAAATTGTTAGTGTTGAACTGTAGAAGTATTGTAAAGAAAGGAATAGAATTAAGTAATTTAATAGATATATATTTACCAGATATTGTAATAGGAGTTGAATCATGGCTGAGAAATGATATAATGGATGCAGAAATTTTCTCACGGCACTGGAGTGTGTATCGTAGAGATAGGATAGGAATGGTGGGAGGGGGAGTGTTCATTCTGGTGAAAGAAGAATTTGTAAGCTACGAAAAGGTTAAAGATGAGACACATGAAATTCTAGGTGTAAGGCTCATTTCCAAAGATAATAGGCAACTTGATATATTTGGAGTGTACGGATTGGGAAAGGGTAGCACTGACGTGGATTCGGAATTATTTGATAGGATAGTCAGCTATGTGGGAAACGACATGGAAAGAAATGTGATTGTAGCGGGCAATCTGAATTTGCCAGATGTCAATTGGGAAGGAAATGCAAACGACAGGAAGCATGACCAACAAATGGCAAATAAGTTGATATGGGAAGGACAGCTGATCCAGAAAGTGATGGAACCAACCAGAGGGAAAAATATCCTGGATGTGGTGCTGATAAAACCAGATGAGCTCTAAAGGGAAACTGAAGTAATGGATGGTATTAGTGATCATGAAGCTGTTTTTGTGGTAGTTAAAAATAAATGTGATAGAAAGGAAGGTCTTAAAAGTAGGACTATTAGGCAGTACCATATGGCTGATAAAGCAGGCATGAGGCAGTTTCTAAAAAGTAACTATAATCGGTGGAAAACGGTAAATAAAAACGTAAACAGACTCTGAGATGGGTTTAAAGAAATTGTTGAGGAATGCGAAAACAGGTTTGTACCTTTAAGGGTGGTAAGGAATGGTAAAGACCCACCTTATTATAATAGACAAATAAAGAGACTAAGAAGGAGGTGCAGACTGGAAAGAAACAGAGTTAGAAATGGCAGTGGAAGTAAGGAGAAATTGAAGGAACTTACTAGAAAATTGAATCTAGCAAAGAAGGCAGCTAAGAATAACATGATGGCAAGCATAATTGGCAGTCATACAAATTTCAGTGAAAAATGGAAGGGTATGTATAGGTATTTTAAGGCAGAAACAGGTTCCAAGAAGGACATTCCAGGAATAATTAATTAACAATGGGAGTGTGTATGTGAGGATCTTCAAAAGGCAGAAGTATTCAGTCAACAGTATGTAAAGATTGTTGGTTACAAGGATAATGTCCAGATAGGGGATGTGAGTAATACTAAAGAAGTATTAAAATTTACCTATGATAACAATGACATTTACAGTAAGATACAAAAGTTGAAAACTAGAAAAGCAGCTGGATTTATTAAGATTTCTGGGGATATACTAAAGACAATGGGTTGGGATATAGTACCATATCTGAAGTACTTATTTGATTATTGTTTGGTCGGAGGAGCTATACCAGATGAATGGAGAGTTGCTACAGTAGCCCCTGTGTACAAAGGAAAGGGTGATAGACATAAAGCTGAAAATTACAGGCCAGTAAGTTTGACATGCATTGTATGTAAGCTTTGGGAAGGCATTCTTTCTGATTATATTAGACATGTTTGTGAAATTAATAACTGGTTCGATAGAAGGCAATTCAGTTTTAGGAAAGGTTATTCCACTGAAGCTCAACTTGTAGGATTCCAGCAAGATATAGCAGATATCTTGGATTCTGGAGGTCAAATGGACTGTATCACGATTGACCTGTCTAAAGCATTTGATAGGGTGGATCATGGGAGACTACTGGCAAAAATGAGTGCAATTGGACTAGACAAAAGAGTGACTGATTTGGTTGCTATATTTCTAGAAAATAGATCTCAGAGAGAGTAGGTGAAGCTTTGTCTGACCCTGTAATAGTTGAGAGGGGAGTTCCTCAGGGCAGTGTTATCGGACCTTTATATTTTCTTATATATATAAATGATATGAGTAAAGGAGTGGAATCGGAGGTAAGGCTTTTTGCGGATGATGTTATTCTCTAGGCTATAGAGTGATAAATAAGTTACAAGATTGTGAGCAACTGCAACGTGACCTCGGAAATATTGTGAGATGGACAGCAGGCAATGGTATGTTGATAAACGGGGCTAAAAGTCAGGTTGTGAGTTTCACAAATAGGAAAAGTCCTCTCAGTTTTAATTACTGCGTTGATGGGGTGAAAGTTCCTTTTGGGGATCATTGTAAGTATCTGGGTGTTAATATAAGGAAAGATCTTCACTGGGGTAATCACATAAATGGGATTGTAAATAAAGGGTACCGATCTCTGCACATGGTTATGAGGGTGTTTAGGGGTTGTAGTAAGGATGTAAAGGAGAGTGCATATAAGTCTCTGGTAAGACCCCAACTAGAGTATGGTTCCTGTGTATGGGACCCTCACCAGGATTACCTGATTCAAGAACTGGAAAAAATCCGAAGAAAAGCAGCCGATTTGTTCTGGGTGATTTCCGACAAAAGAGTAGCGTTACAAAAATGTTGCAATGGTTGGGTTGGGAAGAAATGAGAGAAAGAAGAAGAGCTGCTCAACTAAGTGGTATGTTCCGAGCTATCAGCGGAGAGATGGCGTGGAATGACATTAGTAGACGAATAAGTTTGAATGGCGTTTATAAAAGTAGGAAAGATCACAATATGAAGATAAAGTTGGAATTCAAGAGGACAAACTGGGGCAAATATTTGTTTATACGAAGGGGAGTTAGGTATTAGAATAACTTACCAAGGGAGACATTCAATAAATTTCCAATTTCTTTGAAATCATTTAGGAAAAGGCTAGGAAAGCAACAGATAGGGAATCTGCCACCTGGGCGACTGCCCTAAATGCAAATGAGTATTGATTGATTGATTGTTTGATTGATTGTCAAACTATATTTTTAGAACTGATTGAACTAGAGAGAGAAACAGCTTCTACTATTAATACTGCCCTTCTTCAAAAACTCAACTTTTTTGGAATGAGTGAAGAAAATTTAAAAGAATGTCTTAGGCCTAAATGTTTTTCATGTGATGGTGCCTCAACAATGATAGTCAGAAGCGGAAGTGTAGGGGCACAACTTAAATTTTTTTTCCTTCTATCATAATCTGCGATTGCAGCAACCATACATTAGAACTAACTGTTAATGATTCCATCAGAGAAGTCCATGGAATAAATCACGGTACTGTCTGACTCGTTGGCTGAATGGTCAGCGTCTTGGCCTTCGGTTCAGAGGGTCCCGGGTTCAATTCCCGGCTGGGTCGGGGATTTTAACCTTCATTGGTTAATTTCAATGGCCCGGGGGCTGGGTGTTTGTGCTGTCCCCAACATCCCTGCAACTCACACACCACACAAAACACTGTACTCCACCACAATAACACGCAGTTACCTACACATGGCAGATGCCGCCCACCCTCATCGGAGGGTCTGCCGTACAAAGGCAACACTCGGCTAGTAATAGCCACACAAAATTATTATTATTATTATTATTATTATTATTATTATTATTATTATTATTATTATTATTATTATTATTATTATTATTATTATTATTATTATTAGGTTATTACATTTAGTGTGTAAGATGTATGAGACAGGAGAAGTCCCATCCGATTTTCGGCAGAATGTTGTTATACCTATTCCCAAGAAAGCCTGTGCTGACAGGTGTGAAAACTACCGCACCATTAGTTTAGTATCTCATGCCTGCAAACTTTTAACACGTATTATTTACAGAAGAATGGAAACACAAGTTGAAGCTGAGTTGGGAGAAGAACAATTTGGCTTCAGAAGAAATGTAGGAACACGTGAAGAAATCCTGACTTTACGTCTGACCGTAGAGGATCGAATCAAGGAGGCCAAGCCCACGTATATGGCATTCGTAGATCTAGAAAAGGCATTCGATAATGTTGATTGGACCTAGCTATTTATGATTCTGAAGGTGATAGGGATCAGACACCGAGAACGAAGAATTATCTACAATCTGTATAAAAATCGGTCTGCAGTGATAAGAATCGAGGGCTTTGAAAAAGAAGCAGCAATCCAGAAAGGAGTGAGGCAAGGCTGCAGTTTGTCCCCTCTCCTTTTCAATATTTACATAGAACAGGCAGTAAAGGAAATCAGAGAGAAATTTGGAAAGGGAATCACAGTCCAAGGAGAGGAAATCAAAACCTTGAGATTTGCCAATGATATTGTTATTTTATCTGAGACTACAGAAGATCTCGAGAATTTGCTGAATGGTATGGATGAAGTCTTGGGTAAGGAGTACAAGATGAAAATAAATAAGTCCAAAACAAAAGTAATGGAGTGCAGTCGAATGATGCAGGTGATGTAGGAAATATTCGATTAAGAAATGGAGTCTTAAAGGAAGTAGATGAATATTGTTACTTGGGTAGTAAAATAACTAACGATGGCAGAAGTAAGGAGGACATAAAATGCAGACTAGCACAAGCAAGGAAGAGCTTTCTTAAGAAAAGAAATTTGCTCACTTCAAACATTGATATCGGAATTAGAAAGATGTTTTTGAAGACTTTCGTGTGGAGCGTGGCATTGTATAGAAGTGAAACATGGACGATAACTAGCTCAGAAAGAAAGAGAATAGAAGCTTTTGAAATGTGGTGTTACAGAAGAATGCTGAAGGTGAGATGGATAGATCGAATCACGAATGAAGATATACTGAATCGAATTGGTGAGAGGAGATCGATTTGGCTAAATTTGACGAGAAGAAGAGATAGAATGATAGGACACATCTTAAGACACCCAGGACTTGTTCAGTTGGTTTTTGGTGTAGGTGGTAAGAACGGTAGGGGTAGACCAAGGTATGAATATGACAAGCAGAATAGAGCAGATGTAGGATGCAATAGTTACGTAGAAATGAAGAAAGGTTAGCACAGGATAGGGTGGATGGAGAGCTGCATCAAACCAGTGTATGGACTGATGACTCAAACAACAACACATTATTATTATTATTATTATTATTATTATTATTATTATTATTATTATTATTATTATTATTATTATTATTATTATTATTATTATCACGGTACTTTAAGATATTTCTAGAAAAACTGTATGCTCTGTACAATCAATCTCCTAAGAACCAAAGGGAACTAAACACCTGCGCAAAAGCTTTGGTGCAACGAATGTCGCATATTGGTAAAATTTTCAGAATTTGGTGGGTTTCATCAAATAAAACAATTCTGCAAGCTCTATGGGAAAACTTTGAGTGTTTATATTCCCATTTTGACATGGCTGTGAATGATGTTTCAAGAGATCAGGAAGAAAGAGACAAATATTCTTGTTTACGGAAATATTTAGGAAGTGCAGTGTTTGTAGATAATTTAGGAATAATGTTGGTTGCATTGATAGAATTAGCTGATCTTTCAAGTGATCTTCAAAAGTGGGAAATGACACTGCCAACACCAGATAAAGTGATAAAAAAAAGAACTGTTAGGGTATTTCAGTCATTGCAGCAAAATCCTGGTCATTATGCCAAAGATTAAATTAAGAAAAGATTAAATTAAGAAAATTCAAATCTATGCCTCTGTCAAGATGCAATAAAAAACAAATCATTCATGAAGGACAGTTTTACAGGTGTCTTGCTGCCAGTTTAGAATCAAGATTGTTAACTACTCAGTCTTCTTACAGTGGAATGAATCAAGATTTGCAAAACAGTAGTAGCTATAATGATCTTCTCTGTCATTTAACAGTGTTAAGTCCATCTGAGTGGCCTGAGAAGCTAGATATAATGTATGGAGGAAAAAGTATAACTCATCTCTGCAAACAATTTAGAATCTCAGATAGCAGGAAAATTATAAGAGCTTTTAGAGAGTACAAGGAATATAGAAATATTGAAAGGAAACCTCACGATCTACTGCCACTGTTTTGTGCTTCAGACACTATTGCTATAACAACAGCTGAGTGTGAATCCTCATTTAACTCCATGGATGAGATTGTAACCCATTTAAGATATGCCCTTTTGGTGGATAATGTGTCTGATTTGATGTTCATCAATTTCACTGGACATCCTCTTTCTGAATTTGACACATTGCCATATGTGGAACCCTGGCTGGCAACTGGGAGGCGATTAGCAGAGGAAGTGTCCTGCAGAGCATCATCCCTTTAAGCCTGTCTGAAAATTTTGAAGGATTATGTGAGTACCAGAAGTTATAATTTCCCATCTGAAGCCCTGATGAGTAAATTCTTATGATTGTCTAATCTCAAATCCTCCCCCACCGTCTGGCTAACAGCACGTTTTATACGCAGATATAATATAGAAAAGATCAGTCCAATTATCAAAGCAAGATTTTATTAAAATAACACAGATTAACACTATGAGGAGTTTCTTTGAAATTACTTCCTTAACATCAACAGCCAAATTTAGTGTATCTATTTTAGATGGGATAGAAAAACTCTTATTCAAAACTGTCTGTATCATAAGTGAAATTAGGTAGTTCATAAACTGACAAAATGAACCGTGCAAGATCATCAGAGATATCTCTTGGTGTTTAAGTTTGGTGTTGTCTACAGCAAAGGAAGAAAGTGTGGATCCATTTCCTTGCTTTGTTCAGTCTTGGGCGTGAATTAATAAAGATTACTTTTAATAGTCCTCTCAAACTCTGTGAACCTTACAGACACTATAAGTTGGCGGAGAGTACACAGGCAGCTCAGTATATGCAGAAACTTTTTTGTGCTGTTAGCATGACTCGTCAACAGCTGAGTGTCTAGTGTGGTGATGTGATACATGCAAAGTGGTTTCAGCAGCTTGGATGCATTATCTGTATGATCGTAATTCAGAAAATATTAGAAATGATTCTTTTGCCAAACATAATATGATATTTTAATGAAGTAAGATAAGCCCCTGAATTGTCCAAAATAATGGCACCTATTTGGCTTAAATACTGTATTATGAAGAATACCAATAATGTTGGTTAGGATTCCATTATTCTCACTTACAAATAATACCATTAGTGCCATCTACTGTGAATCAAACAAAACATTTCAACATCCGGGCAAGTGTGCATGCCTAATTCAAAGGTTCATACACTTATCCTCCACACGGCTGCTTTTAAGTGAAGCTCAATTTGCGGTGCTTTATCTTACAATTGTCCAGTTTTACATATGATCATTTTATATATGGTGAAGGTATAGTAACTGCTTGTGTCCATTTCATATCGTTTAAATAAAATATTGGAAAATACAGAAGGAAAACCAAAAAATTATGTCACACACAAGCACAGTTTGATGAAGCAAAAAGATTGATTAATGAGGGGAGCTAGTCAGAGGGCTGCTGCCAACAAAACAGTATGTAGTGAAGCAACACTTAGAAAAAAATGTAAATTGGTGAGCAAAAACAGCTAATTTATTTTATAAATAGAGAGTTTAATGTAAACTAAATTAAAAAAACATTTAATTTAAATTGATTAAAATTAATATATCAATTTACTATATTTTTTTAAAATTTAGGGTACCATAGCTAATTCAAAGATGTTCAATGAAGACATGGAAGCGCAGCAAAAAAAAAAAATTTTCAAAGATCTAGAAGCTAGATTTTATGGAATGACTCGCAAGATATTAATGAACATGGCTTATGAGTTTGCTGTGCAGAATGGATTGTAGCATCATTTTAATAATGAGTTCAAGATTGCCAGCAAAGACTGGGTGTATCGATCCCTTGTGGATTCCAGTCTTTCTTTAAGAAAACCTGAACAGTGTTGCTTGGTACGAGTAATAGGTTTCAACAATGGCCAAGTTGACAGGTATGTTTAGAACCTTAAGGAGTGTTAAGAGAAGTACAAATTTCCTTCTCATAGATTGTTCAATATGGACAAGACTGCCATGTCAACTGTTCCAGGCAAAACTTCCAATGTTGTTGCTACAAAGAGGAAGAAATGAAGAAAACAAAATCAGCAGAGAGACATCAAATACCAACTGCAGTTAGTTGAGTAAATCTAACAGGACATTTCATACCACCAGCTTTGTTTTTCTTCCATGAACGTATGTCAGAGCCCTACAATAATGCTCTGACAGGAACTCTTGGACTCGTGAGTGAATCTGGCTACATAATTCTGAGCTTTCCATAGTCTGGTTGCAACATCTTGCCAAACATGTCAAGCTGACTGTGGATGATCCAGTTCCCTATGGGAATCAACATCTACATCACATACCACTTAGTCGAGCAGCTCGTCTCCTTTCTACCAAGTCTTCCCAGCCCAAACTAAGCAACATTTTTGTAACGTTACTCTTTTGTCGGAAATCGCCCAGAAGAAATCGAGCTGCTTTTGTTTGGATTTTTTCCAGTTCCTGAATCAAGTAATCCTAGTAGGGGTCCCATACTTAAGTTGAGGTCTCACCAGAGACAAATATGCTCTCTCCTTTACATCCTTACTACAACCCCTAAATACTCTCATAACCATCTGCAGAGATCTGCACCCTTTATTTACAATCATATTTATGTGATTACCCCAATGAAGATCTTTCCTTATATTTATACCTAGGTATGTACAATGATCCCCAAAGGGAACTTTCACCCCATCAATGCAGTAATTAAAACTGAGAGGACTTTTCCTATTTGTGAAACTCACAACCTGAATTTTATCCCCATTTATCAACATACCATTGCCTACTGTCCATCTCACAACATTATCGAGGTCATTTTGCAGTTGCTCACAATCTTGTAACTTATTTATTACTCTGTACAGAATAACATCATCTGCGAAAAGCCTTATCTCTGATTCCACTTCTTTACACGTATCATTGATATATATAAGAAAATATAAAGGTCCAATAATACTGCCTTGAGGAATTCCCCCTCTTAATTTTTACAGGGACAGATAAAGCTTCACGTACTCTAATTCTCTGAGTTCTACTTTCGAGAAACAGAGCCACCCATTCAGTCACTCTTTTGTCAAGTCCAATTGCACTCATTTTGGCCAGTAGTTTCCCATGATCTACCCTATCAAATGCCTTAGATAAGTCAATCACAATACAGTCCAACTGACCTCCTGAATTCAGGATATCTGCTATATCTTGCTGGAATCCTACAAGTTGGGCTTTAGTGGAATAACCTTTCTTAAACGCAAACTGCCTTCTGTCAAACAAATTATTAATTTTGCAAACATGTCTTATATAATCAGAAAGAATGCTTTCCCAAAGCTTACATACAATGCATGTCAAACTGACTGGCCTGTAATTTTCAGCTTTATGCCTATCACCCTTTCCTTTATATACAGGGGCTACTATAGCAACTCTCCATTCATTTGGTAAAGTTCCTTCATGCAAACAAAAATCAAACAAGTACTTCAGATATAGTACTATATCCCAACCCATAGTCTTTTGTATATCCCCCGAAACCTTATCAATTCCACCTGCTTTTCTAGTTTTCAACTTTTGTATCTTACTGTAAATGTCATTGCTGTCATAGGTAAATTTTAATACATCTTTAGTATTAGTCACCTCCTCTATCTGGACATTATCCTTGTAACCAACAATCTTTACATACTGTTGACTGAATACTTCTGCCTTTTGAAGATCCTCGCATACACACTCCCCTTGTTCATTAATGATTCCTGGAATGTCCTTCTTGGAACCTGTTTCTGCCTTAAAGTACCTATACATACTCTTTCATTTTTCACTAAAATTTGTATGACTTCAATCAATCAATCAATACTGATCTGCATTTAGGGCAGTCGCCCAGGTGGCAGATTCCCTATCTGTTGCTTTCCTAGCTTTTTCCTAAATGATTTCAAAGAAATTGGAAATTTATTGAACATCTCCCTTGGTAAGTTATTCCAATCCCTAACTCCCCTTCCTATAAATGAATATTTGCCCCAGTTTGTCCTCTTGAATTCCAACTTTATCTTCATATCGTGATCTTTCCTACTTTTATAAACGCCATTCAAACCTATTCGTCTACTAATGTCATTCCACGCCATCTCTCCGCTGACAGCTCGGAACATACCACTTAGTCTAGCAGCTCTTCTTCTTTCTCTCAATTCTTCCCAACCCAAACATTGCAACATTTTTGTAACGCTACTCTTTTGTCGGAAATCACCCAGAACAAATCGAGCTGCTTTTCTTTGGATTTTTTCCAGTTCTTGAATCAGGTAATCCTGGTGAGGGTCCCATACACTGGAACCATACTCTAGTTGGGGTCTTACCAGAGACTTATATGCACTCTCCTTTACATCCTTACTACAACCCCTAAACACCCTCATAACCATGTGTAGAGATCGGTACCCTTTATTTACAATCCCTTTTATGTGATTACCCCAGTGAAGATCTTTCCTTATATTAACACCTAGATACTTACAATGATCCCCAAAAGGAACTTTCACCCCATCAACACAGTAATTAAAACTCAGAGGACTTTTCCTATTTGTAAAACTCACAACCTGACTTTTAGCCCCGTTTATCAACATACCATTGCCTGCTGTCCATCTCACAACATTTTCGAGGTCACGTTGCAGTTGCTCACAATCTTGTAACTTATTTATCACTCTATAGAGAATAACATCATCCGCAAAAAGCCTTACCTCTGATTCCACTCCTTTACTCATATCATTTATATATATAAGAAAACATAAAGGTCCGATAACACTGCCCTGAGGAACTCCCCTCTCAACTATTACAGGGTCAGACAAAGCTTCACCTACTCTAACTCTCTGAGACCTATTTTCTAGAAATATAGCAACCCATTCAGTCACTCTTTTGTCTAGTCCAATTGCACTCATTTTTGCGAGTAGTCTCCCATGATCCACCCTATCAAATGCTTTAGACATGTCAATCGCGATACAGTCCATTTGACCTCCAGAATCCAAGATATCTGCTATATCTTGCTGGAATCCTACAAGTTGAGCTTCAGTGGAATAACCTTTCCTAAAACTGAATTGCCTTCTATCGAACCAGTTATTAATTTCACAAACATGTCTAATATAATCAGAAAGAATGCCTTCCCAAAGCTTACATACAATGCATGTCAAACTTACTGGCCTGTAATTTTCAGCTTTATGTCTATCACCCTTTCCTTTATACACAGGGGCTACTATAGCAACTCTCCATTCATCTGGTATAGCTCCTTCGACCAAACAATAATCAAATAAGTACTTCAGATATGGTACTACATTCCAACCCATTGTCTTTAGTATATCCCCAGAAATCTGATCAATTCCAGCCGCTTTTCTAGTTTTCAACTTTTGTATCTTATTGTAAATGTCATTGTTATCATATGTAAATTTTATTACTTCTTTGGCCTTAGTCTCTTCCTCTATCTCGACATTATCCTTGTAACCAACAATCTTTACATACTGCTGACTGAATACTTCTGCCTTTTGAAGATCCTCACATACACACTCCCCTTGTTCATTAATTATTCCTGGAATGTCCTTCTTGGAACCTGTTTCTGCCTTAAAATACCTATACATACCCTTCCATTTTTCACTAAAATTTGTATGACTGCCAATTATGCTTGCCATCATGTTATCCTTGGCTGCCTTCTTTGCTAGATTCAATTTTCTAGTAAGTTCCTTCTATTTCTTTCCATCCTGCACCTCCTTCTTAGTCTCTTTACTTCCCTGTTATAATATAGTGGATCTTTACCAGGGGCGGCCGTACCTTATGTGCTGAAGTGCTGCAGCACACTGTCTGTTGGAAAAATAAATTAGTTTAAAACTATTATCTACAATCAAATACAGTGCATTGAAAAAGACGTCAGCCAAGGAATAAGAAATTATCGAACTCCCCTCACAACCAGGTATCTACTGGTGCGCTCCACGCCGGGTGCTGTGTGGTCACAGCTCAGCGAGAGCTAAGCTTTTAGCCAGAAACCAGGAGCTCTGCCTTTTGCGCATGCGTGCCCAACGTTTCCGATACAGAGAGATAGGCTGTGGAAACAACAGCCGCCAAGACATCACTTCACAGCGATTCTTTCGTTCGACCACAGACAGGCAGCACTAGCACTAGTCACACTTGCATTACGACCAATATGAGAAGGTGGCAGCTGGCACCCTCTTGACTCAGGGATAGTATCTATGAGGGGATTGCTCACTGCAAAAAGGAAAACAAAATACTGTCGAGCTGTTCCCGCCAGGTCTTTTAATACCAAAGAGGATAAAATACCACCAACTTGCCTATACCATAGCCACATTTGTAAATCGATGAACTATAAAAATTGTACTTTTTATGTTGTCAAAATGAGGACATGATATTATTATTTTCTTTAATTAAAAATGTCTAGTTTATAAATGTCTCTATAAAAACATAACATGTAATTTTGCATTACGCCGTTGCTGGTTTTATTTCAATGATGTTGGTGGCTTTGGGAAGTTCTGTTTTTGCGCGCTCACACCAAGTGTTTGAGTTTGTGAATATTTTGCCATTGCAGGTGTTATTGTGTGTTTAATTATATAGTTTTATAGTTTTTCTATGAGGAATGTGTATATGTGTTGGGGTGTTTGCATGTTTGTTCAGTGTGGAAAACTAAGTGGAGAGCCTCTTGAATACCTCATACCGGTATGTTTCTAAATATTTTTATTTTTTGAAGTGCGGATGGGTTACAGCACACAGCTGATTTTCTGCACCAGCCGCCACTGATCTTTACCATTCCTTACCACCTTTGAAGGTATAAACCTATTTTCACATTCCTCAACAATTGCTTTAAAACCATCCCAGAGTCTGTTTACATTTTTATTTACCGTTTTCCACTGATCATAGTTGCTTATTAAAAACTCCCTCATGCCTGTTTTATCAGCCATATGGTACTGCCTAACAGTCCTAATTTTAATCTCTTCCTTTCTTTTACATTTATTTTTAATTACCACAAAAACAGCTTCGTGATCACTAATACCATCTAATACTTCGGTTTCTCTATAGAGCTCATCTGGTTTTACCAGCACCACATTCAGAATATTCTTCCCTCTAGTTGGTTCCATCACTTTCTGAATCAGCTGCCCTTCCCATATTAACTTATTTGCCATTTGTTGGTCATGCTTCCTGTCGTTCGAATTACCTTCCCAATTGACATTTGGTAAATTGAGATCACCCGCTACGATCACGTTCCTTTCCTTATTGTTTCCCACATAGCTGATTATTTATTAAGTAATTTTGAATCAGCGTCTGCACTACCCTTTCCTGGTCTGTACACTCCAAAGACATCTAGTTGCCTATTATCTTTAGAAATGAGCCTTACCCCTAGAATTTCGTGCTTGTTATCTTTAACTTTTTCGTAGCTTACAAATTCTTCTTTCACAAGAATGAATACTCCCCCTCCTACCTTTCCTATCCTATCTCTACGATACACCCTCCAGTTCCATGAGAAAATTTCTGCATCCATTATATCATTTCTCAGCCATGATTCAACTCCTATTACAATATCTGGTAAGTATATATCTATTAAATTACTTAATTCTATTCCTTTCTTTACAATACCTCTACAGTTGAGCACTAACAGTTTTATGTCATCCCTACTTGATTTCTAGTTCCCTGTTCCCTTATCACCGCTCCCTAGGCCATCCCGTTTCCCTGAATGTACCTCCCTATTACCCTTCCAAACAAATTTCCTAACTTATACGTACCACTGCGGTTTAAATGAAGGCCATCCGAGCGCAGATCCCTTTCTCCTACCCACCCATTAGGATCTAGAAATTTTACTCCCAGTTTCCCACATACCCACTCCATAGTCTCATTTAAATCCCCAATCACCCTCCAGTCAGTATCCCTCCTACACAGTATTCCACTAATAACAATCTCCGCTTTCTTAAACTTCACCCGTGCTGCATTTACCAGATCCCACACATCTCCAACTATGTTGGTACTTATACCTGCTTGTCTTACGTTGTTAGTACCAACGTGAAACACTACCACTTTCTCCTTTCCCTCCTCCTTCTCTTCTACTTTCTTCAACATCTGTCTTAACCTAATTCCTGGATAACACTCTACCCTGGTACCCTTTCCTCCACACACTTTCCCGACATGTCTAACGATAGAATCCCCCATGACCAGAGCCTCAACCTTACCCACCTCATTTGATCCCCTCCCCTCCTGGTCAGTCCTATCTTTCCTGACAGCTGCAGAAGCTACTTCCTCCTCCCTTTTCTCCATCCCATGACCCTGTTCCACCTGTCTTTTCCTATCCACTACTCCACATTTCCCTTTCCTACCTCTTCCCTTTCTCCTTCTAACCGCACGGCCAACTCGCCCGGTATTATCGAATAGTGATCATTGTTAAAAAGTTGTTCCAATTTATTGTGACTGTGTGAAATGGAAGGAAATGTAATGAGAAAACAAATGCGTATATCATCTAGGTGTTCCAGTATGCAAACTTGCCTAAACTTGTGTGTCAGAATAAATCATTATCACTGTGTGTTATTTTCACAATATATGAATATTCTTCATGTTCCCTTCTGCCAATACATCTATTAAAGATACAAACATAGTTATGGAAAACTATGTTATAAGGGCTTAAACAATAATTATGTACACTTACCCTCCACAACCTTATATTCCTAAAACTTAATACCTGACATCAGTTTATGAGAGCTCTCTTCAAAATACTTCGCATTTAACACACACCCTACACACATCAAACAAGTTTTGCATCATCTTGGAACAACGAGTTCCTGGCTCTATGCAAAAGAGGAAAAGAAAAAAGGAAAGAAAGAGAGACAGGTATCATATCCACATCACTTATTGTCCAACAAAACAACAAATGAGAGCCTCTACAACAATGAAGTTCTGCTTTCTCAATTTGAGTTGCCAATTAGAGCACACACCAAAGCCTGCATGGTAGTCATGATTATTAAGGCATCAAGTATGGATGGTTTGACACCATGGTTAGCTGGTTCAAGTCCAGCTGCTGGAAAAAATTTCACCATCCGAATGTTGGTTGGCAGGGTAGAAGAGGTGGTAGTATAAAAATTTTTATCACTTGATTGCATGCCAAAAGCCTGGATTCCGAAATTCTCTGCAGTGTCCATATGGAGTAAGGGTGATTCATGGTGATTCGTCCTTCGGATGGAGACACTAAGGCATCGGGTTTCACCCCCTCCCTTCCTGCTATCATATATCTTGTCATTCATTTCATCTCGCCAACTCCTCTGATGAGGTTGATGTCAGGAAGGGCATCCAGTCATAAAAATTTGCTACGAAGATTCGTCTCAGTTCATGCTCGACCCTGTAGAGAAACAGGACAAGGGTTGGGGATACTCGTTACTGCACACACTAGTGCCCTTAATACCAGATAACATGCCCCTTGCATTGATGTACGCCTCAATCCGTATTGGCATACTGTCTTTTCTTTTATGTTATTTGTTCAGGGCATTGACCAATGTGGATCATTTGCACCTTGGCATATTGTCTACTAGTTCATCAAGGTAACGTTGATCTAAACTGTTCCACACCTCAATGGTGATTTGGCATAAATTTTGCAAAGTTTTTGGTGGGTTGTGATGTCCATAAACAGCCTTCTTTAATGTATGCCAGGCATGTTTGATAGAGGAGCCTCTGTGGCTCGATAGCAGCTAGCCGGCCACCCACTGCTGAGTTCCATGGTTCAAATCCCAGTTGCTCCATATGACATTTGTGTTGGACTGGTTTTTCTCCAGGTACCCCTAGTTTTCCCTGTTATCTTTCATTCCAGCAACACTCACCAACATCATTTCATCTATCAGTCATTAATCATTGCCCCATAGAAGTGTGACAGGCTTCCGCAGCCTTCACAATTCCTATCCCGGCCGTTAGGTGGGGACTTCATTTGTTCCATTCCTGACCCAGTTGAATGACTGGAAGCAGGCTGTCGTTTTCATGTTCGATAGGCTTCATGTCTGGGTAACACTGCAACCAGTCTATTCGAGTGATGTCGTGATCACGAAGGGAGTCATTAACGACAACCGCATGATGGATGCATGCATTATCATCTGTTATGGCAAATTCACCTCCAAAATGCTACTGATATGGTGTCACTAAGGGTCAGAGAATATAGTCCCGATATCACACAGCAGTGATAGTGCTGTGCGTGACGGGACCATGGCCTCATATAATGCCACCCCTAAATCTGTGGCTTGGTTCTAAAAGGGTCAATGTCAAAAAACCTGTTTTTGAGCTATGAGCATTTGAAGTTTTGCTTATAGTTTTCCAATTTTTTTTTTTGACAACTAACTTTAAATAACTTTATACTTTCTTTGTGGAAGTCACCTTATTAAACGCTAATTTTTTTCTATCGTATACTTTAAAAATTGCCAGGTCTCTAATCTTTATTTGTAATCTAATATTATTGGCAAGGGCTTATTTAATTAAATGTTAACTGTTCGTTTAGTACTTAACAGAGACATTGGCCCTTTTAACATGTTGCAAGCCAGGTTAAAACGCATTTGTATCAGTTAATACCTCAATTTCGATAAAAAATTACGTTGGCCCTTTTAGAACCAAGCCACAGAAATATCAGGGAACCATTACCTTGCTGCACGTGGCTGGATAATGTGTCTGAGACATGAAGCCTGACCACATTTCCTCCAAACATGTCACCGGCAATTGTCAGGAACAAGGCTCCTGCGATACTAGTCAATAAAAAGGACTTTATGCCAATTCTGAAGGGATCATTCGGCATAATGTTGGGCCCATCTGTCTTTATAGTATGGTCTGCATAGGACAGGCCAAGATAGAAACACAGTTAAATTACTTACAGGAATGACTCAAACCTTTTTTTAGGTGTGAATTTCCTCTTTCTTGAATATTTCTATATTACTTACATATTTAAGATAATTTTATAGTATCCTAAACTATACACTTTATTTAGATTTGGTCGCTGTTTTTTATTCAAGAAAACCACTATAAATTGAGTCTTGGAAATATTCCATAGTTTATCTCACATCTAGATTATATTGTGGTTAATTGTGGTTAATTCCCCCTGTTTTTACAGTGTGTTATTCCCATCAAATGAATATATTCCTAGTTATCATCTTCAGCAGCGATGGAATGAAAAGAAATTATGATGAAGATTTTCAAGCTTAACAGGGAAATTAATTCATCTCTTGCCAAGCCAAGGGTACTAGAATTGTATTTATTACATTAACTATTCAGAATGGAAATTGCAACACCAAGGAGAATTGGTTGTTCCTGTTGGTTTTGCAGGTATGATACATATATGTCAAGAATACTCGTTTCAGGTCAATACTCCCCTCGTATTTTTCTCTCAAATAAACTACCTAAAGTATCCAGAATTGACTAGCATTCTGGTAATTGGAGTTATCCCTTTGCTAAACATGCCTTGATGAGATAGAAGAGCACGATGTTAATAACTGCTGATATTCAAGGAGGTTGGATAATTGGTTTGGTAGCTTTTCCCTAAGGACACTTTGTCAACAGTCATCAACAGCAAAATACCTATGGCAAGGGTTGTCAAATGAAGGCTCACATGCTCGCAGACCTGACACTTAATCATCTCAGCAGACAACAATGCAGGAAAATTGCTAGTTCTATTGTAAGGCCAGAAGGGACTGTCAAGCAACTGTAGCACTCCATGTTATGCTACAAACTAAATGATTACCATTTAATGTACAACTGGTTTATGATGATGATAATAAAAAGCTATTTGTTTCATGTCCCACTAACTACTTCATATGGCTTTCAGAGGTGCTGAGGTGCCGGAATTTTGTCCCATGGGCCTTCTTTTACATGCCAATAAATCTACCGACAAGAGGCTGATGTATTTGAACACCATCAAATACCACCAGACTGAGCCCGGATTGGACCTGCCAGCTTGAGTTCAGAAGACCAGCACTCCACCGCCTGAGCTACTCAGCCCGGCAACTGGTTTATGAACTCATCACCCAATTGTATTCATTGAAACTCCACCATCGCTGTGAAAGGCTGTCAAAGAGTTGAGAAAAATTAATTACTTTTATGGCTTTCAGAGATGTCAATGTGTCAGAATTTTGTCCCATGGGACATATTTTACATGTCAGTAAATTTACTGACACAAGGCTGATGTGTTTGAGCACTTCCGAGTACCACTAGAATGAGCCGGGATCGAACCTACTCAGCCGAGTAGCTGGGGAAAATCATGCTGGGACGATAAATGACAGGGTGTAATATTTATGGGTGAATCATAGTATTTTATAACCAAGACAATCGTGTTCATCATGCCTGATGGTGTACGAGGGTGCGCTGTCAAGCTAATCTCATTGTTGAGAGGCACATACAAAAACACCAGGCATCATGGTCTGGGGAGCTATTAGCAGCTATTGCTATTGCAATTTATGATCTATGAGCACTCTGGCTGCTTAATAGTATGTTTACAGGATGTTGCAAACTACTTCCATAGGACTTAGAGTGCATACATCTCCAGGGAACCTTTCCATGCCATCCAGATTTACAGTGGTCTACCAGATCCCCAGCCTTATTGAATAATTTGAGTAGGTAACTGAACAATTCTCCTCAGTCACCTTCAACTGTGGAATAACTGACACTTGACCTGGAGCAAGCCTAAAGTGATTTACAGCCTTACTGACTTCATGCCATCAAGAATTCAGCAAAATATTCCAGCATAAAGTGGTCATTGTTTTAACCAGCTTCCTTCCAGCACAGAAAAACAGAAGAGTGTTAATTTCACATCAGTGCCTAAACTTCATCCCACATGCTCAATTGACACTTTGATATTCCTCCCCATATCGGTTATGCAATTTCCATTTTGAGTAATGTAAGTGTAATATTACAGATGTATGAAGGACAAAAATCTGAATGTAGTACAGGTTTGTACTACAGTACATGGAGGAAGACATTTCATTGAATCATAATATTGAATTAACCAAGACAATTATGTTTATCATGCTTGACAGCATACCACAGAGGGCTGTCAATGGGAAACAAGGTAGTGGACATGCCTTAATTATGGAACAATCCCAGCATTTTCACGGTGTGAAAATGGGAAATAATGCATATAAACATGTTTAAGGAACAATAAATCTTCCTCAACAAGTAAGGAAAGTAATGAAGCATTGATATGAACATAATTTTTTCTTGTATAACATGAATGAAATAAGTGTAGGTTACATAACTATTTTCATAGTATTAAGCTTATAAAATTTAAAGTTATATATATATACATACATACATACATGTGCTCTTTACTCTGCAAAATAGAATCAATATAATATATTACAATAAGGACTATATAATTAGTAACTACCTTTCAATACACAAAATAATTAACCTAACAACCTTGAAAGCAGTGCTTAATTTCGGCTGGAACGTGCCAAAGCAGTGTTCGGACACCTCTCAGGGAATTATTTTTTGCACAGTATTTTTAAGGAGATTCCTCAATACAAAGTTACTGGAACATGTACGTTCATACATGTTTCATACAATTTTATCACAAGTTTTCAAATATCGAAACATGTGACATTTGTGGTTGAAAAGGGGGCGAATTGTGTGGGTATATGCTCTGGCACCTAAAATTTTAGAAATTAACCACTGCTTGAAAGGTCTGATAAAATACAAGAACTAAAATTTTACTCCTACATTTCTCCCTTTAGTACTTGGACAAGCATATTCACAGTTTTAAGAAACAATAAATCTTCCTCAACAAGTAAGGAAAGTAATGAAGCATTGGCATGAACATAAATTTTTCTTGTATAACATGAATGAAATAAGCTTAGGTTACATAATCCTCTTCGTGGTATTAAGTTTATAAAATTTAAAATTACATATATACATGTGCTCTTAACTCTGCTAAATAGAATCTACATAAAATTTAAAATTACGTATATACATGTGCTCTTAACTCTCCTAAATAGAATATACATAACATATTAAAATGACTATTAAATTAGTAACAACCTCTCTGCACACAAAGTAATTAAACTAACAACCTTGAAAGGAGTGTTTATTTTTGGCTAGAATGCACCAGAGCAGTGTTCTGACACCTCCCAGGGACTTACTTTTTTGCACAGTGTTTTTAAGGAGAATGCTGAATAAACAGTTACTGGAGCATGTATGTTCATACATGCTTTGTATAGTTTTGTCACAAGTTTCCAAATATCAAAACTTTTGACATTTATGTTTGAAAAGGGAGCAAAATTTTTGAGTATGTGTTCCAGCACCAAAAATTTTAGACATTAACCACTACCTGAAAGGTCTGATCAAATAAAAGAACTGAAATTTTACTCCTACATTTCTCCTTTTAGAACTTGGACAAGCATAGCTACATAATTGTAGAAAAGCACTAAAACTACACCTGAGACATACACACCAATTTTTGCCACTGTGCTCCCAGCCTTCCAAATGTTCATGTTGCATTAATGGAACACTAATTATTGTGAAAGCTTGAATGCTAAACATGTTTGTGACTGCTTTCTATATAAGACTGAATCAGATGTACTTAGGCCTGCAGATGGTATTAATGTGCATATAGCACCTCTAGATGCCGGTAATGATACAGACGGGGACAGAAGGATGATGGTTCAGGAGGGACATTCACCAACTTAAATTCCTGTCAACTGTGTCTTCAAAGTTAGAATTAAAGAGGACAAACTGGGGTAATTTCTTTTATAGGATGAGGAGTAAGAGATTGGAATAATTTATCAAGGGAAATGTTCAATAAATTTCCAAGTTCTTTGAAAACATTTAAAAAAAGGCTAGGTGTATAACTGACAGGGAATCTGCCACTTGTGCGACAGCCCTAAATGATAACTGAATTGAATGAAATGCAGAAATTTTTTCAGTCTCCACATGAGGAAGTCTTAATAATTCCTGACACCACGCATGTTTCATAACCAAGCATCGATCATTAGTGAGAATGGGTACAAAAGTAAGGAAAAATTTCCTAAGACAGAGTGACATAAACAAGATTTCCTATTTATTTCCCAAAGGCAGTGAAACTAAAAGGTGATGGATCATTGTTTTATGATCCATGTTTTATTGACAGGCCATTTAGCCTGTTAGAATTGTTTCAGTTATTTTGCACAGATGATAATATTATGCTTGAAGAGAAAGTGAAGCAAAGTGCGTTCAGAGCACAAATTAGATGTCAGTTGAAGAAATTAAAACATTTCTAGCTACAATATTGATTAGTGTTTACAACACACTTCCATGCAGCAGAATGTATCTTGGAAGGAAAGGCATGGTACCCGCAATACAGCTATAATGCAATGAGACACGACAAATTAGAAAAAGTTACGCTGAGTCTCGACTTCAATGACAATTTTACTTTAGATGAAAATTAAAGACTGTCAGAACTAAGGCCCTTATTAAATACACAGCAATTGTTTTTTCTAAGTATGCAGTTTTAGAACAACAGCCATTGTCAATGAGGGGATGATTCCTTATTTTGAATGTCATGACCTCAAGCAGTACATACGTGGAAAGCCAATATGCGTCACTGCAAAAGTGCACAGCCGTAATTCCTGTGAGCTTGAATTCAGGAGATAGTGGCTTCGAACCACACTGTCGGCAGCCCTGAAGATGGTTTTCTGTCGTCTCCCATTTTCACGCCAGGCAAATGCCTGGGAATGTGACTTAATTAAGGCCATGGCCACTACCTTCCCACTACTAGCCCTTTCCTCTCCCATCATGTTGATTGACATTGTTGGGAAAGCATGCAGATCGTTACATGTCATAATGAGGCTACTTAAAGGATGCAACAAAGAAGTAAAAGAAAAAAGTTACTTAAGTATGGTTTGTCCATTATTGGAATATGCAAACAGTGTTTGGGATCCTCACCAAGAATACCTAATAAAAGAAATAGATGGTGTGCAGAGGAAAGCAGCAAGATTTGTAACAGGGGATTTCAGGAGAAAGAATAGTGTATCAGAAATGTTAAAGGAACTTGGGTGGGAAACTTTAAGTAAGAGAAGGGAGAAAACTAGACTTATAGGATTATATAGAGCCTAGACAGGAGAAGAAGCATGGAGAGAAATCCGTGAGAGGCTTCAGTTGGAAAATAATTATATTGGCAGAACTGACCACAAGTACAAAATTAGAAGGAATTTTAGCAGAAGCGATTGGGGTAAATTTTCATTCATCGGGAAGGGCGTGAAGGAGTGGAATAGTTTACCAGGGGTAGTGTTTGAACCTTTTCCAAAAACTGTACAGATTTTCAAGAAGAGAATAAACAGCAACAGAGAAAATAAATGAAATGTTACAGGGCATTCGACCAGTGCAGGATATTGTAAATAAAAAATGTGTGTGATTAAATTAATTCCATCCCCTGGTCCATGGAGTTTGGACAGCCCAAGTAGGGGACTGCCTGTAGGGGTGAAGTACAGTGGCGATTTCGAGGGCCCTGGGACCACTATGGTAGCTGTGAAGGCCCTTCAAGAACTCTGAAAAGTGGTGGCAAAAGGGGTTTTGGTTAGACGCAGCAGGTCGATATGCTACTTAGGTTCCGAAATGGGTAAAATATAAATATGTAAATGAATACAATGTTAATTTTAATCTTATACCAGTTGTATAATATTATTTGAAGTAATTTCACGTACTGTATATGAGTTGACTATGTTTGTAAGTACAGGAGATATTATAAGCAGAATTTTGTAAACAATATAAATTTATTAACCCGCGAGTGGTCGCTATATGAGATTTTCTCTCACATTATTTTTTATTGTGGTATTACTTCACAGTGATGAGAGGGAGGTGACTGTTCTCTCTTCTAGCTGAGTTTATAACTGTCGTGAGTAGAGCGATTCACATTTGAAGGGTAAGCACCCCCTCCCCTAGTCAGAACAAAGGTTCCTATATGTCCGTGCACGCTGCGTGAGAGTTCCTCTCATTGCGCGACCAATGACGTTGGTGTTATTTTGAAGTGGAGCGGGAAACTTACTCCCGTTGTACGCGTTAGTATTTGTATTATGAGCACTTCTTGTTTTTGAAAATATTATTGTGTTCACAAACCTTGCTTTTTACGTAAATATTACTAGAGATAATGCATGTGTGAGATTTTATTTTTTACAGCTTCAGGACGGAATTTATTTTTATGTACATTGCATATGTTATTTTAAGTAGTAATTTGTGTCTTTAATAAACTGCTAATCATTTCATTGTTATGTCCAGCTCCATCGCTAAAAGGTAGCGTGCTGGCCTTTGGTCACAGGGGTCTCGGGTTCGATTCCCGGCATGGTCTGGAATTTTAACAATAATTGGTTAATTTTACTGGCACGAGAGCTGGGTGTATGTGTCGTCTTCATCATCATTTCATCCTCATCAAAATGCGCAGGCCGCCTACGGGACTCAAATCAAAAGACCTGCACCTGGCGAGCCGAACTTGTCCTCCGACACTCCTGGCACTAAAAGCCATACGCCATTTCATTTTCTTTACTTCATTTTTTATCTAAAATGTATAAGGTAGAACTTGCGTTTCATTTCAGTAGTAAATTTCAGCCCTACGCCCCACAAAACTATCAAAAATGTCATTTATTTTAATGTGAGAGAAAGTCTCACGCGCGACCACTCACGTTACATTTCGGCTAGCGACCACTCGCAGGTTAAGGATGATGTGTGTGTTTAATAGAAAAAAATTATTAGCGTAAATTGTATAATATTGTATTCTAGGAAAATTTTCTTCGTCTCTTGTTAATTTAAAATTCAGTGCTTGTGTACCATTTGCCACCGAGGTAGACACCTCATTTGCAAATAAAGAGATTTTGATTTGATTTGATTTGATTTGATTTGATTTGATTTGATTTGATTTGATTTGATTTAATCATTGCCGTAAGACCTACCTGTGTCAGTTCAAGATAAAGCAACTTGTAAAAAAAAACTTAATTTGGTAATTCCAAAAATTTCACTTAAAACATCTGCTGTTTTCTTGAGAGCCAAATTTCATTTAAATGGCAAGGTCATATATTGAGCAATATCTTGAACATTTTGAAATTTTGAACCTTGTTTCAAGCTCATTTAGAACAGTATCAATTCCAGTTCTTGTCTTTCTGAAATAATGTTTAAGGTTTATGCTCCAAATGGTCCTTAATATTATGAAAACGAGAAATACCATTGCCTTTGAGAACATTCTTCATGAGAACAAACTTTCTTTTGTGTGAGAAAAGTGAAGGGATGGAAAACTTAATAGGCCAAATCCACCTGCCATCAAAATTTGAGAGTTCAATTTCCATGCTCCCCACCTGCATGCTTAACTGGTTATTACTGGTCTTTGTTCCAAGATATCCTAGGCTTAACTCCTGTCTGGTGTGGGGATTTTAAACTTCATAGAATTTTTTCCTCTTGCTCAGAGTCTGGATGTTTTTGCTGTCTTTAACATTAGATTTCATTCTAGGTAGAGTACCATTCTCACAGATGCACAGGTCGACCAATGGGCATCAGTTCAAAAGACCTGAACCAGGCTTCTTCAGAGGACAAAGGTCATTGTTGTTCTTATTATTAATTAATCAATGAATTAATTCATATATTTTCTGCAACCATCAAGGGCCACGTTAAGTCTTGTTACATTTGGCAGTGAACTTTGTTTTCTTTTCAGCCCGGAATTCCCGCATTCTTTGTGAGTGGGCCTGTGCTTGTGTTCCTCTGTCCAAGGGATGCAGTATCTTCTTTTCAGTACCGGTAGTTCATCTAGTTTTAGCCCATTCGTCACTACCTTTTCTCAGAAGAGATCTCTGCCACTAGCCACTATCTTCCCAATTCTAGGCTTTTCCTCTCCTTTCATTGCTGAAAACCTTTGATTTGTTAGTGCGATCTAAAACCACTAGCAGATATAGCCTCCTCAGGCCCATGGTTCAAGTGAAAATGTTTTGAACTAAATTTTTAGGTTTTCAGGTTGCAAGGCATATCAGTTTTATGAAAAAAAAAAAAAGCGTTGAGTTTGAGGCTAGTTACTGCCCCAACACCATACATAACCTGTAAGATACAGTGGGTCTTAATATTTGTGATGGAAAAGTATGGTATATTTTCTTTGAAATGCTGTTGGTTACTTCAAAACACTCTGAAGTTAAACATTAGTTCACTATATTTATATCTCAAGATAAATAGCTTAAAAACTTACTTTCATACATAGTTATTACAGATTTAGTTTAAATTTAACAACACACTAAAAGTACACAATCCGATTCTATGACCTTTTGACCAGAACCATCTCCAGACTACCAACCGAAGATAAGACTTTAATGCGTGGCAACTTCATTATTAGAGTTGGGAGAGATAAATGAAATTGGAAAATGTGATGTGTAAGCAAGGACTCGGCAAATGGAATGCCGATGGACTACTGCTTCTTGGTCTACAGTAAGTGCTGAATATACACTCATGTTCATAAAAACAGAATACCTTGAAAGACTAGAGGTAGGAAGTTCATATTCACAGGACAGGTTCATTAGTAATTTCTTCAGAAACGATTAGCATTTCAGTCACCTGGGTTCAGCATGTGTCCTGTTGCCTAGTAGGCACTGGATACTAAATGGGCACTGGTAATTTGTTACATGCGTGATGGCATCGACGCGTAAAAAGCGTGAATGACGTCCTGGGCTATAGCCATTCATGCTGCATTCACCTGGTTCCACAGTTCATCTTTGGTGGTTGGCATTCGGTCACAGCGCCGCATCCGTCGTTTCACCATATCCCACACATTCTCGATTGGCGACAAGTCTGGTGATCGGGCGGGCCAGGGCAACAGTCTGACATCCTTTGACAACAAGAAGGCACGTGTTCGTGCAGCAAAATATGGTCGCGCATTGTCCTGCTGAAATATGGCGTCTAGGGTGTCGTGCAGAAAGGGTATGGCTACAGGTCGCATGATGTCATTCACGTAGGTCAAACTGGTCACAGCGCCCTGGACACGCACCAACTTTGATTTGTGGTTTACCCAATAGCACCCCACACCATAAGGTATTGAACTGGCGCTGTATGTCTTGTGCGAATGCAGTCAATATGATTCCTCTCCCCCTGTCTGCGGCGAGCCGAGCTGAGGCCTTCATTTTTAAACAAACAGAAGCTGGATTCGTCCGAAAACACTATCTTCTGCCATTCCTGTTCTCAGTGACGTCGTTCCATACGCCATTGCAGTCTAGCATGTTTATGCACATTAGTCAAAGGTAGGCGGAGGAGTGAACGACGCGCCGGTAATCCAGACGGACTGTTACTCCTGATATTGTACGATGTGTTACACTACTCCACTGTTGCACCACAGCCGAGGACGACGCAGGTCTGTCCTGCAATGCCATTCGCATGAGGTGTCGATCTTCTCGGGGGTTGGTCTGGGTGGTGCGACCAGACCCATCTCATCGTATTCTACGGCCTTCTGTGAACCATTCTGTACACACCCGTTGCACTGCCGACGCACTTCGTCCCACACGAGCAGCAGTTTCCCGGATGGATGCATCACGTTCTCTCATGCCAATAATGCGCCCTCATTAAACTCACTCATGTGATGGTACGGTTCTCGCATTCGTTTGTGAGGCATCTTGCACGTCTGCTCAAGTCTCTCTGATCCACTAGGTTCGGTTTATAGTGACAACGAGAGCCACAGGCACATTTTACCAATCGGTGGTGGTGCGCCGAAATATCGACGTAGACTTTGAACTTGAGGGCTGACATGATTCAAATGCTAATCTCTTCTTCAAATGATGCTAATGCATGTGTTCTGTGAATATGAACTTCCTATCTTCAGTCTTTCAAGGCGTTCTGGTTTTTATGAACATGAATGTATAATCGTCATCACTAACAATCAGTTTAGCACGTCTAATAGTTTCAAGATCAAATGGATGCATCCATTTTCAGAGCATTGGCACACCCTTGACTGCGTTATCACTTCACAACACGATAAGAATGACGTCCTTACCACGAGGATAGCAATACATGTCAACGGTTGATGGACGGATCTGATCTGTAAACTCAAAATCTCTTTAACGAATTTTACGTAGGCACATCTACAACCTGCTCAGGATGAAGTATGACGCTTCTAAATTTCAGGATGAATGCGAACTTATAGATTTCCAGAATATGATCTCTGACCAGCTGGCAAATATTCCAGTCAGTACAAATCACATAGAATCTGAATGAACCATAGTGTGGAAGCTTATCGCACAGCAGATCAATCAATCAATCAATCAATCAATCAATCAATCAATCAATCAATCAATCAATCAATCAATCAATCAATCAATCAATCAATCAATCAATCAATCAATCAATCAATCAATCAATCAATCAATCAATCAATCAATCAATCAATCAATCGCCGCTAATCTGCATTTAAGGCAGGTGGCAGTTTCCCTATCAATTGTTTAGCTAGTCCTTTCTTGAATTATTTCAAAGAAGTTGGAAATTTTGACCTTGACATCCCCCTTGATAAATTTTTCTAATCCCTAATTACACTTCTCAAAAAACAAAGTTTGTCCCGATTTTTGCTGAAGAAACCATTCTTTGGTTGATAGTAATAAAGATCTATCATCGAACATGAAGAAAAGACGTGTTGTAGAACTCAGATCAAAATGTCAGGTTCATACAGAATTATACCGTATTCAATTTCTTTAGGAGAGCACATTTGCTTCCCAAATCAGTTTGCAACATTTTGTTCCATAGCTGAGTGACTGTGATTTCTACTGGAAAATGATCATTTTCAAACTCCAGCATACAAATCTTTAATTCTGTAGACAGACTTGATAAATGTGATGGAGATAGGAGAAATCCTGCTGGACTACATCGAGGGTCACTATATGCCAGCATACTGATAGTTTTTCGCAGAAGACAGTTCTTTTCTGAGTTCTTTTTTTCTTGATTTGTGTTGGAAATTACTTCCAATTTCCGACCTAAGTCCAAAAATGTGCTTACTACACTTAGGTCGTTTGCGTCACTATTTAATAAGTGTGCCATTTCGGTGCATTTTAGTCTGAAGTATGTATCACAAAAAATGTCTTCGAAGGCCGGGCACAGTTCATGCAACAATATTAATGCTTCCCCAATTTCACCCTTTGTAAGTGATTCCAGTATCGTCAGTCTTTTCTGTTTCTTGGGGTTAAAAATCTCGACAGGCTTACTACAAAATGTGCTGCTCTTGGAGAAGCACAAGGCTGTCTCTAAATAGCCTTTGTCCAACAGATACTTCAGTACAGTAATATGTTCAATTGCCTTCCATTCTTCTGTTGTGCTCTGGACAGGGAAATTATCAATTTCATTTTTGATTGTTTGTGCAGATCGGCATATATATGACGCGATGTCATAAATGAAAGGTTGCTGGCCAAAATTTGTCTCAATGATATCAGAAATACCAGTAAAAGTCGCTGCTGGGTAAAGTCGGCTGCCGGGAAATGGACAGAAAGCTTCCCCTAAATACTTCCCATTCTTTGTGAAGAAGCATATATCTTCAGCTATATTGTAACCACAGCCAATTATGTCTCCAAGCCCAAAACTGTCAGCGTATGGTATACCTGGACTCCAACCAACAAACACATTCCCATCAACGTAATACCCACATGAGTTCCTGTAGGTTCCAATTCCTTCATTCGTTTTATATTCTTCGGACGTGATCCCAAAGCCCATGTATGATTGTCGTGAAATTTGTATTACTGTGTTCTCAAAGTAATAAATGCCGCAGGCATTGGGAATTGGAACCTTGCTTCTTATGCTCCGCACTTCTGTAATTTCTGAATACTCCTTTAGTGACACTCTTCGACCATTCCTTGACAGGTGCAAAGTTGGTACTTCAGATGCACACCATTGTTTTGGTAGGGGATCCTGATCCTCTTTTACCAGAGGATATAGCCCTCTCAAGTGGCTATTTGCTGATTCATCTATTTGCAGTTGGAAGAATATATTCGGAATATTTTCCATCCTAAAACAAAGAGAAATTTCAAATGTTATTACAAGATTATATTTTAAGGGTCCAAGAATTTTTTTTAGAAGAGGACAGAGTGGAAAGGGTATTCAAAACATATAATGGAACAAAGCGTGATGACCTAATATTCTGTATCACATTACTATATATGTGAATAAACTTATTACTATGTAAGATAATATTCAAATCGTTCCTCATCATTTCACACCAAGGGAAGAAACGAAAGCTCCTAGACAAATATTTTATTTTTGTCATCACAAATACTTATGAGACTCTGAAAATGCACAGTCAAATATCAGAAATATGTCCTACCTTATTTCTTTCTCTTTTCTTTCTTAATACGTTTACCGTCAAGGGTTAGTTTTCATGGGGACTCAGCGAGAGATCCCACCTCTACCGCCTCAAGGGCAGCGTCCTGGAGCGTGAGACACTGGGTCGAGGTACGAAACTGGGGAGAAGGACCAGTACTTCGCCCAGGCGGCCTCACCTGCCATACTGAACAGGGGCCTTGTCTGGTGAAGATCAGAAGGGATAGACAAGAAAGAGGGAAGGAGGCGGCCGTGGCCTTAAGTTAGATACCATCCCGGCGTTTACCTGAACGAGAAGTGGGAAACCACGGAAAACCATTTCGAGGATGGCAGAGGTGGGAATCGAAACTCCCTCTACTCAATTGATCTCCCGAGGCTGAGTGGACCCCCACCACTTTTCACATTTTGTGGCAGAGCCGGGAATTTAACCAGGACCCCCAGGGGTGGCAGCTAATCAAACAAACCACTACACCACAGAAGCGGATGTCTCCATATTTTAATGAACTAAATTACACTGATTTGGTGTCCTCATTCATCATGTAGCATAGTATAGATAAGGAAGTTTATCATAGGTCCGAGGGCTGGAACGGGATCCACTCAACCTCGGGAGGTCAACTAAGTAGATGGGGGCTCGGTTCCCACATCAGCTAGATAAGGAAGTTTATCATAGGTCCGAGGGCTGGAACGGGGTCCACTCAACCTCGGGAGGTCAACTAAGTAGATGGGGGCTCGGTTCCCACATCAGCTATCCTCGAAGGGGTAATCCACTTCTCCTCCAGATAAATGCCGAGATGGCACATAAGGCCACGGGCGCTTCATTCCCTCTTCCTTGTCTACCATTCCAATCATCCCATCCCCCACAAGGCCCCTGTTTAACATAGCAGATGAGGCAGCCTGGGCGAGGTACTGGTTCTACTTCCCAGTTCTGTCACAGACCCAAAGTCTCACGCTCCAGGGCACTGCCCTCGAGGCGGTAGAGGTGGGATCCCTCGCTGAGCCCAAAGGAAAAACTAACCGTGAAGGGTAAACGGATTAAGGAAGAAAAGTTTCTCACCTATACAGAGTGTTAGGGGTATACGTGCAGATATTAAGCTAGTCAGCAAAGAAAAATACATCTCACAATATATGCTATGTACTTTTTACCTTGTCCTATTAGTTTGCCCATAACTGAACCAAATATTTCAAGACCTAATGTGTTTTGAACGGCCGTAGCAGGATATGCCGGTTACGTCATTCTCTCCACGCGTAGTGCAAGTACAGTAGCAGAGTATAGGGCTTGCTGAACCTGTTCCATATCGCAGGCCAACACATGTTGTTGTGCACGTCCCCTAAAGGCTTGGCAAGTAGGAGAGGATGACTCACGTGCCAGGCCACTTGCTGTACTCGAAAATCGGTCTAGGGTACTCTGAGTGAAATGTACACAGAATCCTTACAATGACCTCGAAGATACGTACCAGCACATACATGCGAATCAAGTATTGTGTAGTTGTGTGTGATTTATAAGACATCAATGGCATTACTCAGTGATCCAAGCTGACAAAATGAAAGGAAATAGTTAATAAGTGAATGAAAAATGAGCGCAACATTTCTGTGCTGTTATTGCGGCAGTCTACGATGAATTTCTGACAATAGACAATGCGAGTTGTCTATGCATATTCATAAACATTTCAGGTCAATGAAAGGACGGTGGACACTGAAAGAAAAGGCCATAAGTATTCAGTCATATTGTTTTAATGAGACAGATTTCAAAAACCGTAGTTGCAACCATGCGTGAACATTGCTCGAAGGAAAAATAGCTACTGTGGATTTTTTTTTGGTAGTTGCTTTACGTCGCACCGACACAGATAGGTCTTATGGCGACGATGGGACAGGAAAGGGCTAGTAGTGGGAAGGAAGCGGCCGTGGCCTTAATTAAGGTATAGGCCCAGCATTTGCCTGGTCTGGAAATGGGAAACCACGGAAAACAATATTCAGGGCCGCCGACAGTGGGGTTCGAACCTGCTATCTCCCGAATACTGGATACTGGCCGCACTTAAGCGACTGCAGCTATCGAGCTCGGTCTACCGTGGAATTGCCGCCGGGCATATCTAATAGAAGGCCTATTCTTCTTTTTCCCAATCTGTTTACCCTCCAGGCTTGGTTTTCCCTCAGACTCAGTGAGGGATCCCACCTCTACCGCCTCAAGGGCAGTGTCCTGGAGCGTGAGACATTGGGTGGGGGATACAACTGGGGAGAATGACCAGTACCTCGCCCAGGCGGCCTCACCTTCTATGCTGTATAGGGACCTTGCGGGGGCCTTGCGGGGGAATGGGGGGATTGGAAGGGATAGACAAGGAAGAGGGAAGGAAGCGGCCGTGGCCTTAAGTAGGTACCATCCCGGCATTTGCCTGGAGAAGTGTGAAACTACGGGAAACCACTTTCAGGATGGCTGAGGTGGGAATTGAACCACCTCTACTCACTTGACCTCCCGAGGCTTAGTGGAAGCCGTTCCAGCCCTCGTACCACTTTTCAAATTTCGTGGCGGAGCTGGGAACGGAACACGGGCCTCCGGAGGGTGGCAGCTAATCACACTAACCACTATACCACAGAGGTGGACAGAAAGCTAATTACTGGACAGTAAGTGCCGGTAGGTAATGTAACGGACCCGTTTAATTAAAACGTCGGTAATAATAATGTTACTACTACTACTACTACTGCTACTACTTCACACCAGGCAAATGCTGGGGCTGTACCTTAATTAAGGCCACGGCCGCTTCCTTCCAACTCCTAGGCCTTTCCTATCCTATCGTCGCCATAAGACCTATCTGTGTCGGTGCGACGTAAAGCCCCTAGCAAAGAAACTACTACTACTAATATCTTTACGTTCCACTAACTAATTTTCACGGTTTTCGGAGACACTGAAGTGCCAGAATTTTGTACCACAGTACTTTTTTAAATGCAAGTAAATCTACAGACACGAGACTGGCGTATTTCAGCACCTTCAAATACCACCTAACTGAGCCGCCATCGAACCTGCCAAGGTGGGATCAGAAGACCAGCGCTCTATCGTCGGAGCTACTCAGACCGGCATGGGAGCTTAGAGTAAGCTGATCGGGCAGTTAGGGGCGCGCAGCTGTAAGCTTGTATTCTGGTGATAGTGGGTTCGAACTCCACTGTCGGCAGCCGGGAAGATGGTTTTCCGTATTTTCCCATTTTCACATCAGGGAAATGCTGGGACTGTACTTTTATTAGACTTCGAACGCTTCCTTCCCACTTGTATCCCTTTTCTCTCCCATCGTCGCCGTAAGACCTATTTGTGTCGGTGCGACGTAAAACAATTTGTAAGTACATGTTTCGGTAATTTCGGAGACATATCTGCAATTATAATATTAATAATAATAATTCGGACCTGTTAAAAGTTCACTATTTTCTTTAGTGTTTTCTGACAGATTACGAGTTACGAAGTTTGAGTGGGGCGATTAACTTTTATTTTCATAATAGTTAGTAATAATAGACTAACACAGTTTTTATAATAATATTGTTAGTGAATTTTCGACAGATGCAAACTGACAGGCGCGCGCTCCTAATCGCACGGCCAACTCGCCCAATAATAATAATAATAATAATAATAATAATAATAATAATAATAATAATAATAATAATAATAATAATAATAATAAACCTTTACGTGCCAAAGGAGACGCACGGTGTCGGAATTTTGCCCACAGGTATTTTTTAACGTGCCTTAAGTCTACCGATCAGAAGCGGTCGTATTTGTGCACCTTCAAATACCAGCGGACTGAGCCAGGATCGAGCCTGCTAAGTTCATGAAACCAGTGCTTAAACCGTCTGAGCCACGCAGCCTGGCAACGTTTATTTTGATACGTTTAATTGGCACTGCAAAATCAGCAGTAAGGTAGAAGGCTTTCATTTACATTTAAACATGTTCTATTCGGTTGGAAGCACGAAAGGAAGGTACTTTTAATTAATTTATTTTTATAACATATCCCTTGCTGGTATGAAGTAAAACGTTCGATGTGTTTTGACATTTCAATTCCGATACTACTCACTTGGAAATCATATCCCATGCATTCTTTCGTTGACGTAATAAACTTTATTTACGTACACGTCAACACGGGATGTTTCTGCATACGGCGAGTTGGACTCACAAAAGACCATGATGTTGAAATCGCACTGTGGGAGAATATTCCACGTAAGCAGTTCGACAAAAGCACTAGACCTGTCACGTGCCGGTTCGGTTGTCTGCGGTTCCTAGCGACGGGGATGTGGCTGGACGGGTTCCCCGCCCCTACATGAAACCGGTCTGTCTGACCTTGACCGGAATAACAGCTGTCAGAGATGCGAATTATCGTCCGTACTAGTACGCGAGGTACTTCGTAGTAGTAGCATCAGTAGTAGTATTTGAATAATGCCACTGTATGAATACCACGAATACCATGATATGCAGCTAGTGTATCGTGTGGCAGAACAGAACACGGGTCGCCCTTCATGAATCTATCGGGAAAGGCTTCGAGCAATTTATATTTTGTTTCTTATTCACTGCAAGTTAAAACAGAGGACACTTTTGCGTTTTAAGGGCCGATGACATTAAGACAGCAATAATCATAATCATCATCATCGTCGTCATCATCATCATCACGTATAAATATTCAATAAAATAATTGTTTTATATTCATCATTACTGAAATAGGAACTATATGTTAACATTTAACTTAAGAAGGTTGCCTAGAGTGTTATGTTAATTAACAAAAGAAAGTTTAAAATTTCTTTCAGTGTAAGGCAATCTGTATGTTTTTGTTTCCTAAACTGTTGTATTGTAATGTTTAAAATACGTACATTTTTTGTTCACAGTCGTTTTCGTGTACGTTCGTAAATCCGTGCTTTTCTATTCGAGATAGTCTTGTTACCGTCCACCTGGAATTACGGAGCCCGTACTGTATGTTAGTTCATTATTTTTCTACAACAGAGTGTTACTAATGCGACTGTAGTTCCTACGACCACGCCACCCTTATGTCTGTGTCACTAATGCGCGCCTTGTTTGACTATGTGGCTCTCGTCACCTTCTTCTTCCGCTTCTTCTGTCGGTCTGTTAGGTCATCAGCCCAGAGGCTGGTTGGATCCTCAAATGGTACCACCAAAGGTTATGCGGTTATAAGAAAACCGCAAAAACCAATGGCAGCACCAAAATGAGGCGTACTAGGCAAGACGAGGAGTGAGGTAGTTTGCCATTGCTTTCCTCACTGGGTCAGAAAGTTCTATTGCAGCACGACTGACCCTATGAGCAACACCTTTCATAACACTCAGATGCACTAGTCGTGCTCTGAATGTCAATACTCAGCACCACCCATACCCCAGCAGCTTCCATATTGTCACAGCCATGGATGAGACTGGGACTTCGGTGGAAGCTACACTTTACTCTGGCCTCTGCCAAGAGATGGATACAAAAGTACTGTATCCATCAAGAAATTTTAGGCTAGTTGCTTTACGTTGCACCGACACAGATAGGTCTTATGGCGACGATGGGAAAGGGAGGGGCTAGGAGTGGGAAGGAAGCGTCCGTGGCCTCAATTAAGGCACAGCCCCAGCATTTGACTGGTGTGAAAATGGGAAACCACGGAAAACCATTTTCAGGGTATGCCGACAGTGGGGCTCGAACCCACTAACTCCCGAATACTGGATACTGAAAGAAATGGCAGCAGGCAACCTCTTCATCTACTGCAGCCTTATGTCTTAACAGGTATACTGTATTCTACCGACATCATCGTAACACGCAGTAGCGTAATCTGCTGCGATTTACCGAGCTCGATAGCTGCAGTCGCTTAAGTCCGGCTCCATGGCTATATGGTTAGCGTGCTGACCTTTGTTCACAGGGGTCCCGGGTTCGATTCCCGGCAGGGTCGGGAATTTAACCTTAATTGGTTAATTTTGCTGGCACGGGAACTGGGTGTATGTGCCATCTTCATCATCATTTCATCCTCATCACGACGCGCAGGTCGCCTACGGGAGTCAATTCAAAAGACCTGCATCCGACGAACTTGTCCTCGGACAGTCCCGGCACTAAAAGCCATACGACATTTCTTTTCAGTGCGGCCAGTATCCATTATTCGGGAGATAGTGGGTTCGAACCCATCTCGGCAGCATAGAACATGGTTTTCCGTGTTTTCCCATTTTCACACCAGGCAAATGCTGGGGCTGTACCTTGATTAAGACCACGGCCGCTTCCTTCCCTGTCCTAGCCCTTTCCAGTCCCATCGTCGCCATAAGGCATATCTGTATAGGTGCGACTTAAAGCCAATAGCTGCTGTGATTTGTTATTAGCAACATCATAGTAAAATGTAATATAGTTGTGGTGGAATCTTCTTAGATACGTTCGACATCTGTGGATTGTGTATAATTTGATAACTCATCTGTACTCATGAAAGCGACCGTCGGCCTGGCGTTCAGGTTAATAGCTACATGTCTCTAACGTGTAACCTTGTTTATGTTTCTTAGATTTGTTGATGTGTATGTTTGATGTTTATACACAATACGAGATTACATCCCCGCGAGCTTGACCTGGTTCTTGTCTTACACATAGTAATCTGTAGGTAAATACTGCGACCGATGCTAACTCACGTGACATACATTTCATCTTGTTTCCTCTTAAACCACGCATATTTTACTATTTTCTTCCACGTACTTCAGCTTTTAATGACCTGATAATAATAATAATAATAATAATAATAATAATAATAATAACGTTAAGTGCTTTACTCCCACTAACTACTTCTACGGTTTTCTGAGACGCTGAGGTGCCCGAATTTGGTCCCGTACGAGTTCTTTTTATGTACCAGCAGATCTGCCGACACGAGGCTGACGTACAGTATTTGAGCACCTTCAAATACCACCGGACTGGGCCAATTCCGATGCTACTCATTTGGACATCCTATCCCATGACTGCTTTCGTTGGCGTAAGGAACTGCCATCTTTCTTCTACCTTTACGCAATGCACAACGGGGATAGTACCGTATTTCACGTCCCGGCGCGCCTATCCCAACCAATTATATTACACGCTCGTACAGGTCCCGCACCAATACAGGTTTTCATGTCATTTCCATACTCACTAGACCACGGGGCTGATGACCACAGATATCCCAATCCCCTAAAGAACATAACAGCAAATGTACCAGTATTAACGCTGAGAATTCGGTACATCTCCAGGGTCCGAAACCGATGACCAGGGTTGTCTGAAGCCCATAGGACGGAAACTAAATACTGACAACAACGAAACCAGTCTGGCGAAAATGTAACGTAACATGGCATACACTACTGTAGTAGCCACCTTCAGCTGTTATCGTAGTTCAGTTGCTCTTAAACATAAACCCAGTTTGACAAGTATGTTACGTAACATCTCGTGCATTGCATAGGTAGCGTTCAGCTGTTACAGTAGTACATTTGCTCGTAAACATAAACAGACTCGCCTGTTCTCAAAGGGAAGCTATTCATTCACAAGAACAAGACATACTACCTATTCTAAAAACATCGTATCTCTTTGCTCTCGAAAATAACTTCCGAGGATTACTAAAAGTTTGATATGTAGTGGTTCGTCACATCGTTCTCTATTGCTAGAAGAAATATCTGCAGTTATACACCTAACACGCAGTATATAAAATAAAGAGTTTTGTCTGTACATTGCTCAGAATTTAAAAAGGATGATATTTCTGTATCAGTCATGCCCGCAGTAACAAGGAAATGCCCTTTTTTTACTTTTCCGTAATTTCTGTCTGTCTGTCTGTCTGCCTGCCTGCCTGTACACGCATCACGAGAAAACGGCTTAAGAGGATTTAATGAAAATCGGTATGAAAAGTCGGGAAATACGTCGCTACAATCAAGGCCATAAATAATTTTATTCACGCTGAATGAAATGGTAGTTTAGGGGAAGGCTTGAAATGTAATTCCCAAATAATTGTTATTAATGGTCGTATCGATAAATACTATACTACGTAACTTCTATACTACATAACTAAGTTATGTAGTATCATTTATGTCATTCATTTCTTAAACAGTGTTACCATACCGGCTATGATCGGAGATATTCATGAATTTGGATTTTTGTTACTAAGTCCTTATCAGCGCCGAGTCACGAGAAAATGGGTAAACGGGATTTAATGAAAATCGGTATGTAAAGTCGGAGAATAAGGAACTACAGTCTACGCTATAAATAATTTTGTAAGACGCCCTAATATCACAGTCTAAAAAAATTAACGTGAAGGCCTACTATATAGAAAGCTCATAAAATTGATCAACAATAACATTACATTGACCATTGTTTGTTAAGATGTGCTTTGTCTTCTGTTGCCACTCTTCTCCGATAGATAGGATTACTGCTGCGTACTGAGTATTTTTTTTTAATTTGCCTTACGTCGCACCGACAGAGTTAGGTCTTATGGCAACGATGGGACAGGAAAGGGCTATGAGTGTGAAGGAAGCGGCCTTGGCCTTAATTGAGGTGTAGCTCCAGCATTTGCCTTTTGTGAAAATTGGAAACCATGGAATAACATATTCAGGGCTGCCGACAGTGGGGTTCGAATCCACCATCTCTGGGATGCGCCCCTATCCACACGGCCAACTCGCCCGGTCGTACCGAGTGTAACAGTCTGCCTAAATATTGGCGAGAGGTAGCTGGGGAGTTAGGCGACTTTCTTCTTTCGTATGCCATTCCTCTGTTTCATAAATTTTTCTATATTACTGGTACGTAACACACTGGTTCATCATGGCATTCGAGCTATTCAATTCCTACTATGGGGCACTGATTGGAATGAGAATGGTGCATATTTAACGGAATAATGACAGAGGAGTGTTCACGGCTGTCTGCGGCCTGTTCATTTCAGCTCTGGAACTTTGGACTGTTAGATCGGCACCGCAGTACTGTTCGTTAAAAGTGAGAAAATGTGCGGTTTTTCATTTGATCGAGTATTTTATATGGTAACATTGCTTTTAATTGCTACATTCCTACTGACGTTTTTGTAATGACCTATGTTGACTTCAGTTAGGAAAACCACAGAGTCAGTCTTTCTGAGAATCCCGTAGCGAAGCACGGGTACATCAGCTAGTTTGTCATATATTTGCAGTGTTTTGTGACTCTTCATTCTTCATGTTCTCCTTTCGAACGGGCCTACTTTGGACCACGCTTTTTCAACTGTTGGGCTTTGATATTTGCCCGGTATTGTCGCATCTTCTGCTGGTGTAACACCTTTCTCTCTTCTGTCCAGGGGGTACATTTCCTTCGGGGTATTTCCTGAAATCCACGGACTTCCTTCAGGGTGCGTCTAACAGACTGTCTGATTTGGAGATGTGTTATCCACAGTTCTTTAATATCCTTCTCGGTTTCTCTCAACCAAGTGGTACGAGCCTTCTTGTTTTGCTAGAAGGTGAACAGACGGCTGGTTTGTCGGTTTGGAGGTAATTTTGAAACATGGTCATAGACAGCTTCCCTTCTTTTCCTTGCACAGTCAGAGAGCCTCTCAATATGTTCGTATATCTCAGAGTTATGTCGCCTTCGGAATTCCCCAACTTCCTTTATCGGGCCTAGCATCTTCCTGAGGATTCTCCCCTCTCTGACTTCCAATTGTGACTTATTATTATTATTATTATTATTATTATTATTATTATTATTATTATTAGGGGTGGATGTTGATAACCTTAAAATAAAAAATAAACAATAAGATTCCCTTAAATGTATGGACAAAAGTTATATAATAAGTAAAAAATACTTTAAAATGACCCGATTTAATGCTAGTGACTGTGTACCAATTGAAGCCATGAATTCCGGAACAGCATAAGACCACATTTTGACGCTATATGAGTTATGGTATCGTTGAAATCGTCTCGTCGTAAGCTTTCACTTGACAATCAGAACAGCACAAAATATCCATTTTGTGCAAATGTATTTCGAGTAATGATAATCAAAATATTACAAGTGCATGAACAAATGTTGTTCTGAATCTAAAAGCTTATAATTGTGCTGCGCGCGGCAGACTTCCAGAACAGACCACGTCCGTACTATCACTCATTCACGCTGAGCTGAGCTGATATCGTATCAGCTGCTACGTTGTGTTCCCTGAACTGTGGAGTGTTGATACTGACAATATTATTGGATTTTGTGTAGTATTTTATGAAATAGAATTGGACAATGAGTGATGGTATACCAGTTCCTAAACGGAAATGTAATCCCCAAAACTGGAAGAAAAACATTCAGAAAAAGAAGGGAATTGCAAAAGACTATCCTCATTTTCTACGTATTGAAAGTCTGTTAAAAGGAGAACAATAACACTTTGATTTTCACCTATTCAATACATTAAAAGCAATTATAAAGTAAGGATCTCATCCAAATTTTACTGCTTAATTGTTAAAACAAAGAACATGTTTCGTTCATATTTTGAATATCTTCAGCTGTAAATATTCTTACAAGGTTAAATTGGTAACATTGTTCTACAACTTACACTTATGGTTTGCCGTTAAAAAACTTATCCATAATTAACTTTTAAAATCATTTTAAATACAAAGCGTTTATATATTTCGTCGAATTATTGAAAATAATATGACTATTGTTTGAGTTTGAAACTTTAAAAACCACATTCTAATATTTAAAATACAATGTCATTAGTTAGTCTGTCTAAATACATTTAAAATCTGTTAATTGCTAAATGTCTTAAAATTACTTGTTGTATACATCATTAAAACATTTCGTTACCACTGGCGTAAGCTTTTCTACATGTTGTACAATATGGAAATGAAATCTTAATACACTATCAAAACAGCTGAGTTTAGGTGTGAATATTATTCTTTTCGTCCATAAAATGACAAAACTGAAACTCACTGTTGATTATAGGTTATGAATTTTGTCCTACTTTAAATATTTAACGCCAAATTTTTCGAACACACGAATTTCTTGTAGTCTTAACCAGTGTGGCACAATCCTACAGAAGTAAGCAAGGACTCAGTCAACTGGTGACAGTCAAACTTTGGTGATGTGCAACTGGTAATTTCTCCAAAGTAAGTCTGTTGACATACCTGTAACAGGAAATTGTTTTCGTAAGAATATGTTAAATGGTTTAAAAGTTGAATAAACTAACGTTGAAGGATCAGCCCTTACCCCCTTCTACTCCTGCCCGCATTTACGCTAGTGCACTCAGCTCTTTGACGACTGCTTGCGTTCCTCGTGTTGTATGTGTGTCTACGTATTTGCGGGGTATTGGGAGGGGAGGTAACAGAGGGTGGCGTTCTAGCGAATGGCGTGATTCGTGAAGGGGAATGTCCAGAAGTTGTGTGTGTGGGGGTGTGTTTATTGTGTTTATTATTGCTTGTCAATTTTGTGCTATCGAGTTTGAATGTTTGTATTAACTTCGGTATTTGTCCTATTAATGGGTTTTTGATTTCTATTTCGTCGTTCAGGTTTTTATCTCTACTGAAGTATTTGTCTAGGCAGATATGTATGTTCTCCAGCTCATTCATTAATTTTCCTTCATCGACCTTTATGACGATTTTTTAATCTCTTTCTATTGTTGTAAAATTGTGTCCTTTTTCTTACATATGATTACTCATAGCGGAAAATTTGTTATATTTAGCAGCATTTACATGTTCTAAATATCTAGTTATAAAACTTCTGCCAGGTTGGCCAACGTAAGAAAAACCACAGTCCGAGCAAATCAGCTTATAGCTTCCTGAACTTTGATATTTGTTGTTGCGTGAATTTATGCTATTATGGTTGAAAAATATATTTCTATTTGTACTTTGTGTTCTAAATGCAATTTTAATTTTCCGTTTTATGATCGGATTCGTGATTTGATATACTGCTGAGTTGGTGAATGTAAATGTTGCGAATTTGGTTTTTCCAGTTTTGATCGGAATAAGGTTAGTGGCCAGTTTCAATTTCACTCTATTAATAATTTTGTTACCAACATCTATTTTATAACCATTGACAGAAGCTAAGTCTTTTATAAATTTAATTTCTTTCTGTAAACTATTATCAGAGAGTGGCATTTTGAAGGCTCGCATAGAGTTGAAGAAGAGGAGGCAGGACACTGTGTACACTCCTCAACAATGGACATATTTCATGGAGAAGAGTGCTATTAATATAAACATTGTTCACTTTGATAAATCCATGATTATGGATTACAAAACCTTCTTTGCAAAAGTAAAAGAACCTGTGCCGCTATCTAAACATGAAGGACAGTAGAAAGTCACGTCATACAAGATTATTCAGTATCGCAGCAATGATGAGACTGTTAGCACATGAGCTAGTGGACTAGTGGAACATACATTTCAATTTAAAGAATAGCGTACTTTTTAATTTGGCAGCTTTAACGAAGGCTTAGAACAGTGAGCTAAAGTTGAAACCAGAGAAAGCAAGAGACATTTCGAAGTATATATTATTCATTGACGCACTGCATCGGCCATACTTTGAGCGTCTACTATATTATAGAAACACTGACAATGATAATGCTGCCTTAGAAAGCGACGCCTGGGATTCAGACTGAACATTCCTTATGGTCATGTATTTACTGATATCTTTGAGAATATGTTTTCAGCGAAATTAAAGTTTTACAATGTATTTGTATGCAATTAACCAGACGTTAATAAAAGTAATATTAAAAAGAAGTCCAGTGATTTCGTAAACAACACAAAAACACCGTTTTTATATATTTCTTACCTGAAACCGTTCATAGTTTTGATGTACTATTTTGCACGACACATACGCCTTATAATATTTGTGCATATAAAATAAAAGTACCGTATTTAATCGAATAAGGCCCGCCGTAGAATAATCCCTGCACCCTAATGTTAGGAAGAATCATTTGAAAAAACATGAAATGAATTAAAGTTCCGTTCATCAAAAGGGTAACGTAGGCATAAACATTTCGCATCACTCATTCATTTTCACCTGTTTTTCGTAAATATGAACATGATGGATATAGCTACTTTGCATGAACATATTTGAGATAATAAACATGCATTATCACTGCTATCAGTAGTAGGGCAAGGCAGGTTCTAAGCCACCTCTTCAGCCTTTTTTGTGCTGAATCAGCACCCGAGGTCATTGACCCCGGCCAAGGTCATTGAACCCATGACGTCATGACCACGTGACCGTGACGTCACGGTCATGTGCTATTGTTTACACGCTCTTGATAGCTGTCAAGATGACAGCTGCCATCTTGACAGTGCCTAACCCCACTTTTTGAAAAAGAGAACATCGCTAACCTTATGCTGCCATCTTAACAGGTCCTAACCTTACTTTTTGTGAACAAGTAAACGTGGCTAATCTCACTGCTGTCATCTTAACCACGCACGTGGGCGGGGAATTTGAATAAGTGACAGCTGTCAAGTTGACAGCTGCAATCTTGACGGGTCCTAACCTTGCTTTATTGGCCACGTGGGAGTGGAATTTGAACAAGTGAACGTGGCTAACCTCACTGTTGCCATCTTGACAGGTCCTAGTTTTTGGCCACGTAGGCTCGGAATTTGAACAAGTGAACGTGGTTAACCTGACAGCCGTTATCTTGACAAAACCTAACCTCCTGCACTTGTTTTGGAGCGGATTTTAAAAGAGTGTGCATGGCTAACCTCACTGCTGTTATCTTGACAGGTCGGCACGAAATTTTGAACAAGTGAACCTGGCTAACCTCTCTGCTGCCATCTTTACAGGTCTTAACCTCGTGCACTTGTTTTGGCGCGAAATTTTGAACGATCCCCTAACCTCACAGCTGTCATCTTGATAGGACTTAGCCACGTGCTTTTGACAAGTGGAATTTTGAACGACCCTAACATCTCTGCTGTCATCGTGACGGGACTTAGCCACGTGCAGGCGCATGATTTTGAAACGAATCCTAACCTTACTTCTGCCATCTTAACGGGACCTAGCCATGTGCGTCACCATCTTAGAGGGTCCTAACCAACCTCAGAGGACCCTAGTTTTAAGGCTAGCTGCCGGATACCCTTTCTCAACACCATATTGGAGGGGCCTAAGGACCCTAGTTTTAAGGCTAGATGGCCTTCTCGTCATTCACCTTCCCGACACTATCTTAGAAAGGGGCCTACACTCAGAGGTTACTAATTTTAAGGTTAGCTGCCCTTCTCGACAAGTCCCTTCCCCTTTGCCATTTTGGAGGGGGCCTAAGGATCCTAGTTATTAAGCTAGCTGCCCTTCTCGATATGTCACCATCTTTGAAGTGGCATAAAGACCCTAGTTTTAAGACTAGCTGCCCTTCTCGCCATGACCATCTTAGAAGGGCCTAAGGACCGTAGGTTTAAGGCTTGCTGCCCTTCTCGACATGACTACCTTAAAGGGGCCTAACGACCCTAGTTTAAGGCTAGCTGCCCTTCTCGACATGCTACCATGTTGGAGGGGCATAGGGACTACTATTTTAAGGCAAGCTGCCCTTCACGACATGCCACCATTCTGGAGAACTAAGGACTAGAGTTTAAGGCTAGCTGCCCCTCTCGTCATGATCCTTCCCGACGCCATCTTGAATGGTTCTAACCTTACAGCGTTTAGTTTATAATGAGATGCCCTGCCCGACTCCATCTTCCGAGATACCCCTTTCCGAACGTCGTCTTCTTTGTCTGATGTGAAAATGGAACGCTCCGTATTTGACAGGTCAGCTCATTCCCTCCTCATCCTCCTCCACACAGCTTTGCGGACAGATGTACTCCTCCACTTTTTTGGAGTAAGCCTAACTACACCATCGCTAAGGCTGTTCGTCTCCATCCGACGCGTGACTCCCCTCCTGAACAAGATAAAACATGTTGTTAATCAATCCTGTTACTGAAGACCGGAAAATTCATTGTGCTGTGCCTCTCTACCAAGAGCAATATTTTTTGTGTTTAGACCATATAGAATCTGTTGTTATTTTATACTAAAGATTCGAATAGTCAGCATACATTCCCCATCGTGTTCTGAACAGAAAAAAATACTACCTTCACTATAAATATATGTTAGAAGAAGGGCGCGCGATATCTTGTTGATAAGAAACAAGAGAAATTGACACGCAAGCAGATGACGATTTCATAGAACAAAACTACCTCTCTCTCCTTATTTTGATATTATAACATAAACTTTACGACGCAGACAGAATAAAAACTTATGGATTCGAACTCTGATCTCTCTCTTCAAATAAAAATCAAACACATGCAACAGAAATAAATCTGTATTACAGGTATCGATTCGAGCTCTGATTACACTGATTTAGTCACCGTAACAGAATAAAAAATCATGGATTCGAACTCTGTTCTCTCAGTTTATCGTCAGAATAAAAAGAAATCTAATACATGCAAAACATGGAATCGAACCCTGATCATTCTGATTAACGCTAGAATAAAAATACCTTACTCCTTATTTCGTGTGACACAAACACATAACTACCAGAAAAATCTCTCTCTCTCTCTCTCTCTAATACTGCGATGGATTCGAACACGAATCTGTCTGTTGAATGTTAGATTAAAAAAGAAAATCTCTAACACATGCAACAGAACAAACCTGTATTACAGATATAGATTCGAACTCTAATCTCTCTGATTTAGTCACCGTGACAGAATAAAAATATCATGGTTTCGAACCCTGTTCTCTCAGTTCGTCGTCAGAATAAAGAAATCTCTAATACATGCAACACATGGAATCGAACCCTGTTCTAATTGATTAATGGTAGAATAAAAATACCTTACTCCATATTTCGTATGCTGTCTACACATGATTCATGACACAAACACACAGTTATCGTAAAAAGTACATGCATGGAATCGAACACAGAAACTCTCGGGTATGTAAGATAAGAACAGGCTATACATGCTAACAAACGCACTACTTCATTGATGTTATACGCACCCAACCCTCTCTATCGTAAAACCGAGCACTCGCTACAATTGAATTTGGGACAAGCAAATGCTGCGAGGTAGCCCTTACACACGTACATTTCATCACTATGCGCAAACACACACACACACACACACACACACACACACGAGTTTAAATTCTCTGCGCACTTCATTCACAGATAGAGTAATTACATTTTTAGTATTTAATTTTGATTACCCGAGATAATTACTTGCGAAAAAGGGGGAAAGATTAACTCATATTTAAAGATGTTTGTATGTAGATGTGTGCTCTCCATCAAGGCATAGAAAGAAATGGACGACACCTGTGTCTGCCTGCACATCGCTAGAGGTGTATGACACAGCAACATGCAAGCAAGTACAGCACACTTTTAGATACTCACAGTACCGATTCCATACAGTGCTGAGAATGATATATTCAATTAATTATCACATTTGCGTAGCGGTGTTATCGAAAATGTGAAACCATAAAAATTAACAGTATGACTATCTGTTGTATTGTTAACCGATTCTGATTCAAAACCCGAGACTTGACCGAGGTCTCTATTTTACTATCGGTGGATAAATCTATAGCTGTGTAGTCACTGTTATGTACTCCTCCGTGACAACATTCCGACACCTCGGATAATATTAATAATAATAATAATAATAATAATAATAATAATAATAATAATAATAATAATAATAATAATAATAATAATAATAATAATAATAATAATAATAGTACTACGTAGCCTCTGGGCAGCGGTCGCAAAATATGTTGACAGTGTACCTTAATTCAAGCCTACAGCCGCTTCCTCTCTACCCCTTGGTACGCGTAAAGCAATTTTCTAAATAGCCACCGGAGAGGGATGGTGCAGGGCCTTATTGATTTGACGGCCGTAGGCGACGTGCGCATCGTGATCAGGATGACCCAGGACCTCTGTTCCTAAAGGCCGCGTCGTACTCGTCATTTCTGCAAGCAAGTTGTCCGTGCGGTTACGAGCGTGTGTCTGTAAGCTTGCATTTAACCTGAGCGGAGATCGAACATCGGATACAGCAGTGCGACCAAAACCATTTTTTAAATAAGGCCTTAACGCTTCGTGTCGAATAATATTAGTCGAACTGGATGGCACTGACGGTTGAGGCACAGGCCTTTCGACTATCGAACGCGGGATTCTCTGAACCGGTGGCCACAACGCTAACGAACGACGGTGCAACGTAAAGCAATTTATGAATGTTCCGATATTCCGATTTCGCATTTGGACTTTCGGAGTGGATGGAAAGTGGACTTTTGTTGTTTTTATGCCACCGATATTTTAAAGTTTTGGTGTCACAGAGTCCTTGTAGTAGTATTTGTCGGGGATGTCGATTTACCAGTTTTGGGGAATTTTCGAATTTGTAATTAGGGTGCAAACGTATTTATTTTTTGAATTTTTGAATTTAGAATTAGGGTACCAACGTATTTTAGTTTTGGAATTTTCGAATTTGGGATTAGGGTACCAAGTAAACATATTCTGATATATGTAGGGTGTTAGAGGTATACGCTCACATATTTTGGCAGTGTGCATAGAAAAATACATCTCACAATATATGCTACCGGTATATACTTTTTACCTTGTCTTATTAGTTTATCCATTACTGAGCGAAATTAATTGTAATTAGGGTGCAAACGTATTTATTTTTTGAATTTTTGAATTTAGAATTAGGGTACCAACGTATTTTAGTTTTGGAATTTTCGAATTTGGTATTAGGGTACCAAGTATACATATTCTGATATATGTAGGGTGTTAGAGGTATACGCTCACATATTTTGGAAGTCTGCATAGCAAAATACATCTCACAATATATGCTACCGGTATGTACTTTTTACCTTGTCTTATTAGTTTATCCATTACTGAGCGAAATATTTCAGGACCTAATGTGTTTTGAACGGCCATAGCAGGATACGCCGGTTATGTCATTCTGTCCTCGTGTAGTGGAGGTACAGTAGCAGAGTATAGGGGTTGGTGAACCTGTTCCTTATCGCAGGCCAATTCATCTTGTTGTATTCTTTCCCTACCCGCTTGGCCTGTAGGGGAGGCTAACTCACGTGCCAGGCCACTTGCTGCACTCGAAAAACCGGTCTAGGGTACTCTGTGTGAAAAGTACACATAATCCTTACAGAAGTATCCACACTTGTACCTTCTCATGTTGCCGCCGAGTGTTATTTTGTACTCGTTTACGTACAGTACGTGACGTCGAATATCCGTACCAGCACATACATGCGAATCAAGTGTTGTGCAGTTGTGTGTGATTCATAAGACGACAATGGATTACTCAGTGATCCAAGCTAATAAAAATGAAGGTAAATAGTTAATAAGGTAATGAAAGGTGGGTGGAACATTTCTGTGCTATTATTGTGACAGTCTACGATGAATGTTTGACAAGAGACAATGCGAGTTGTCTATGCTATGTTCGTAATATTATCATGTCAATGAAAGGACGGTGGACACTGAAAAAAGGCTACAAGTATTCAGTGAAATTGTTATTAACGAGACAAATTTCAAAAACCGTAGTTGCATCCATGCGTGAACATTGCTCGAAGGATAAAGAGGTACTGTGGGTGTGCCGCTGGGTATTTGTAATTCAAGGCTTATTACCGGACAGTAAGTGCCGTTAAGTAAAATTATGACTGTAACTGACCCGTTTAATTAGAGCTTCCGTAATAATAATGTTACTAATAATAATAATAATAATAATAATAATAATGTCTTGACGTTCCACTAACTAATTTTCACGGTTTTCGGAGACGCCGAGGTGCCAGAATTCTGTACCGCAGGAGGTTTTCTTTATGCAAGTAAATCTACAGACAGGAGACTGGCGTACTTGAGTACCTTCAAATACCACAGAACAGAGCCGCCATCGAGCCTGCCATGTTGGGAACAGAAGACCAGAGCTCTATCTTCCAAGCTACCAAGCCTTGGCATTGGAGCATAGAGTAAGTTGGTCATGCAGTTAAGGATGCCCAGCTGTGAGATTGCGTGCGGGAGATAGTGGGTTCATACTCCACTGTCGGCAGCCCTGAAGATGGTTTTCCGTGGTTTCCCATTTTCACACCAGGAAAATGCTGGGGCTGTATCGTTCATCAGGCCACGACCGCTTCCTCCCCACTTCTATCCCTTTCCTGTCCCATCGTCGCCGTAAAACCTATCTGTGTCGGTGCGACTTAAAGCCACCGTTAAAATGTCATCATATTTATTTCATTATACGTCCGACTCTGGCTGAATGGTCAGCGTACTGGCCTTCGGTTCAGAGGGGTCCCGGGTTCGATTCTCGGTCGGGTCGGGGATTTTAATCGCTTCTGATTAATTTTTCTGGCTCGGGGACCGGGTCTTTGTGTCCATCCCAACACTCTCCTCTTCATATTCAGACAACATACCACACTATCAACCACCACAGAAGCACGCAATAGTGATTATAGCACTCCATATAGGGTTGACGTCAGGAATGACATCCGGCCGTAAAATAGGCCCAAATCCACATGCGCGACACAGTTCGCGCCCGCGACGCCAGAGGTGTTGGAAAAGCGGTAGGAAAAGAAAGAAAGAAAGAAAGAAAGAAAGAAAGACAAAGATAGATTTAGGTCATTATACAACTGTTGAGATCCATAGTTATAAACGATGATACGTATTTTCTGGGCCGACATATTTGACGGGTAGTCAATAATAATAATAATAATAATAATAATAATAATAATAATAATAATAATAATAATAATAATAATAATAATAATAATAATAATATGTGCCTTCGTGGCTCAGGCGGGAACGCATCAGCTTCTCACCGCTGGGTAACGTGGTTCAAATCCCTGTCACTCCATATGAGATTTGTGCTGGAATAAGCGGAGCCGGGACTGGTTTACTCCGGGTACTCCGGTTTTCTCTGTCATGTTTCATTCCTGCACCACTCTCCAATATCATTTCATCCTTCAGTCATTAAGCATCGCTCCAGAAGAGTGGGACAGACTTCGACAGCCGGCCCAATTCCTATCCTCGCCACTAGATGGGGCTTCAATCATTACTTCTCTGACCCAGTTGAATGACTAGAAACGGGCTGTAGATTCTCATTTCATTTCCATTATTATTATTATTATTATTATTATTATTATTATTATTATTATTATTATTATCATTATCATTATTACATATGACTTCGCTCGACTGATTATTTCAAAACGTATTCGCGTGGAGCCTAAAGCCAGTGCTGAATTCATTTGTTCACTCTGTGTGTAACGTCACTTGGATTCAGTTCGTTTTCCCATCTGATTGCTATACGTCGTGGATTTAGGCTCCACTGGCGCTGAGTCGTGGGACAGTTGTAGAGCTAACATCATTGTAGCCAGCTGATTACATATTGGACACATTTACTTGTGTCGAGTTAGTCGATATTCACCCATTAAGGGGGTGAAAAGGGGGGAAAAGAGTTAACAACCTTAATGAGGAGACCCATATCTCAAAAACTGAAGAAGTTACAGACATGAAAATTGGTATTTGGAATCTCCTTTGAAAATAAAGAAACACGTATTTTTGTGTTCTTGGATAATCCGATGAATAGGGGGTGAACAGGAGTGGCAAACGGGGTGAATTTTTAAAAAGACTATATCTGCAAAATATCTCAGACACGCAAGGTATTACAGATTTGAAAACTGGTATTTGGAATTTCCTGTAAAAGTAAAGAAACAGTACTATTTTTTTTGAAAATCCACTTAAGGGGAACTGAAAAAGCGGGTGAATTATTAAAATCAGCATATCTACAGTATATCTAAAAAACTTAACATGTTGCAGATGTGACAATTGGTATTTGGAATATCCTTCAAAAACAAGGGAACACATATTCTTCTGTTTTCAGAAAAAAAAACCTTCACGGGGGGGAGGGTTAAGTATGAGAATATATCACTGATCTCTATTACATGGATCGCTGAAGGCAGCTCTCCGCTGCAGGAGAAAGTACGCCAAGTTGAGCGCGCGGTCCGCCATGTTGGCGTACCCGTCCTAGGGCTCTCCTTATTGGGAGGCAATGATAATATAGTCAATTTTAAATCGCAATTAATGGCGCATTAGAATAATTAAAAATATAGAGACATGTTCACTCAAATCATAAGGACATTGGGATCACTGACTCGTCATTCCGAGGTCAGTAAATCTCCGGGATAGCAATTAAAATGAGTGTATAATAACGGCCGAAAAAAATTACTACTGCCTGAAAATGACGTGAAACCAGGGGTGTAACAATGAAAGGGTGGGGAAATGTGATCAAAACACCCTCGCCATTTGCAATCCTATGACACTGAATACAGTAAATTAAGGTTATGTTTTTATGACTTCCTTCCAGCTCATACATTGTTACCCTAAATAACTATTATGGACCTCTTTAATTAAATTCAGCTAGCAAAGCAATATTGATGGTCATCATCATAAATATGTAACACCCCTTAAAAGAGCCGTAAATACCACAAATATTATAATGGGATAGCCTAAAATACCCACCACACTTTCCCTTCTCCCACCACTCCAGTGCGTGAAACCCATAATTATTACTGATGTAAATAAGGTCTAGAAGTCCTCCAGACTTCATTTGCTAAGATTGTTTTAAGATCACGTCAATTATTTCATCAAAATCGTCGGATTAATGATGACAAATAAATAAAAATATAAGTAGTCCTAAATCCTTATTTGCAGTAAATATTCAGAAAAATTGAAAACAGTTGGCTGTGCATCACGTCTAAGGCGTACAGTTTGTCCATTTCTATCAAAACAGTCTTCCTCAGAGTGATCCGACCAGAGAACAGCTGTTTTAGAAGGCTCCCAATTCTCCCGCCTGATATTCCTAATCCATGATTGAAGTTCAGGTCTCGAGAAAGGAAACCTACAAATATTAATTGCCATTTTGCTCCCAGAATATGCGAAATGAGATACAATAAACCTAAAACTCAAAACACTACCCTAGGAAGATTATTATGTACAGTATAAAAGTCACCGACCGCCTCCGTGGTGTAGTGGTTAGTGTGATTAGCTGCCAACCCCGGAAGCCCAGGTTCGATTCCCGGTTCTGCCACGAAATTTAAAAAGTGGTACGAGGGCTGGAACGGGGTCCACTCAGCCTCGGGAGGTCAACTCAGTAGAGGTGGGTTCGATTCCCACCTCAGCCATCCTGGAAGTGGTTTCCCTGGTTTCCCACGTTTCCAGGCAAATACCGGGATGGTACCTAACTGAAGGCCACGACCGCTTCCTTCCCTCTTCCTTGTCTATCCCTTCCGATGTTACCATCCTCCCGCACGACCCCTGTTCAGCACAGCAGGTGAGGCGCCTGGGCGAGGTACTGGTCATCTTCCCCAGTTGTATCCCTCGACCCAGAGCCTGAAGCTCCAGGACACTGCCCTTGAGGCGGTAGAGGTGGGATCCCTCACTGAATCCGAGGGAAAAACCGACCCTGAAGGGTAAACAGATAAAGAAGAAGGAGAAGAAGGTAAAACGCACCAATGAAATGACTTCTCCTTCTGCTGATCGGTTCTGTCTGTACATCCATAAGCTGAATACTGCTGCATGTTAATACCCCGTACTCTTCATTCAGATTTCACATAAACACATACACATAGAAATTGAATCTTGTAATTTACAGGCATACTACAAGGCAACGAACCTAAATTCGTAAAATACACTACTATTTCCTTTGCAATAACACAGCACAGAACACACAGCACAGAAAATCAAGACGCATGGTGTCCCTGAACTAAGCATAAACAAAAAAAGCGCGCTCCTCGTGGTCTACTGCACCATGCGCTCGCTGCCATCTTACTACGCCAATCATCTTCTATTCGGCTTACTTCTACCCAAGCTACCAGCCATCCATGTATAGAGATCAGTGGAATATATATACATACCTAAAAAATGTAAAGATGTTACAAATGCGAAAACTGGTATTTGCAATCTCCTTTAAAAATAAAGAAACGCGCATTTGGGAGGAGGGGAATCAACTTGGTAGGGGGGGGGGGTGAAAACGGAGATGAATTTCTTTTACGAGGATACATATATCTCAAAAACTGAAGATGTTACAGTTGTGATAATTGATATTTGGAATCTCTTTTAAGGAAACGGGTAATTTTTGCTTTTGGAAAGTTCACTTGAGTGGGAAGTGTGAAAGGAAGTGAAGCAAATTGAATTCTTTTTCTGGAGAAACTTATATCTCAGAACTGAAGTTTACAGACATGGAAATTTGTATTTGGAACCTCCTTCAAAAATAAAGAAACACGCACTTTTTGGGTGGGGGAAACCAACTTAACGAGCGGGGGTGGAGTGAAAAAGGAGTTGAATTATTTTCATGATGATTCTTATATCTCAAGAACTGAAGAGGTTACAGACATGAAAATTTGTATTGGAATTTTCTTTCAAAGTAAAGATACATGTAATCTTTTGTCTTTGAAAAATCCACTTAAGGGGGATGAATTCATTGAAAAATTAGTTGAATTATTTGTATGAGGATACTTATATCTCAAAAACTAATAAGGATATCACAGACGTGAAAATTAGTATTTGGAATCTCCTTTAAAAATAAAGAGACACGCAATTTGGGGGGAAATCAACTTGGGGTTGAGGGCGGTGAAAAAGGATTTTAATTCGTTTTGATGACGATACGTATATCTCAAAACTGAAGATGTTGCAGCCATGATAATTGGCATTTAGAAACTCTTTTATAAATAAAAAACAAGTATTTTTGGTTTTCGAAAAATTCACTTAAGGGGAAGAGTAAAAGGTAGTGAAAAAAATTTTAATTCTTTTTATAGAGAAACTTGTATCTCAAAACTTAAGGTTAGACAAGTGAAAATTTGTATTTGGAATCTCCCTTGAAAATAAAGAAACACGCATTTTTCGAGGGAATGGGGGTAATCAACTTAACGGACTGGGGTGAAAAAGGAGTTGAAATCTTTTGATGAGGATACTTATATCTCAAAAACTAAAGATGTTAGAGGCATGAATATTTGTATTCGGAATCTTCTTTCAAAGTAAAGAAACATGTGCTCTGTCGCCATCGGAAAATCCACTTAACGGAGGTGAATGAATTGAAAAATTTGTTGAATTCTTTTTATGAATATACTTATATCTCGAAAACTGAAGATGTTTCAGAAGTGAACATTAGTATTTGAAATCTCCTTTAAAAATAAAGAATCGCGCTTTTTTTTTTTTTTTTTGAAAATCGACGTAAGCTGGGTGGGGTTGAAAATAAGTAAATAAGGAGTTGAAATTTGTTTATCTTAAAAACCGAAGCTGTTACAGACGTGAAAGTTGGTAGTTTGAATTTTCTTTCAAAATAAGGAAACACGTATTGTTTTGTTTTCGTAAAGTCCACCGGGAGAGCGGTGGAAAGAAGTGAAGAAGAAAAGTTGAATTATTTTTATGAGTAGGCCCTACACATTTATCTCAAAAGCTGAAGGTGTTACAGACGTACAGACATTAAAACTGCTATTTGGAATGTCCTTTAAAAATAAAGGAACACTTTTTTCCGGAAAATCCATTTAAGGGGCTGTAAATAATTGGAAAAGCGGGTGAATTTTGGAAATGAGTACTGGTATATCTACATTATATGTCAAAAGCTTAATATGTTAGAGACAAGTAACTTGGTATTTGGAAAGTCCTTTAAAAATACAGTAAAAAAATGAAATGGCGTATGGCTTTTAGTGCCGGGAGTGTCCGAGGACAAGTTCGGCTCGCCAGATGCAGGTCTTTTGATTTGACACCCGTAGGTGACCTGCGCGTCGTGATGAGGATGAAATGATGATGAATACGACACATACACCCAGCCCCCGTGTCAGTGAAATTAACCAATTATGGTTAAAATTCCCGACCCCACCGGGAATCGAACCCGGGACTCCTGTGGCCAAAGGCCAGCACGCTAACCATTTAGCCATGGAGCCGGACAAAAATACAGTAACATGTACCTTTTTGTTTTCGGAGAAGGCACTTAACGGTGAGTGAAAAGAACTGAAAAATAGTTGAATTATTTTTAGCAGGATACTTATACCTTAAAAACTGAATATGTTACAGACGTGAAGATTGGTATTTGGAATCTCATTTAAAAATAAAGAAACATGTAATTTTGTTTTCGGAAAATACACATAGATGGAAGTGAGTGTGGGGGAAGAACTGATCAAGGGATTGAATTCTTTTTATGGGGACACTTATGTACATCTCAAAAACTGAAGATGTTACAGATGTGGGAATAGTTATTTCTAATCTCTTTTAAAAGTAAAGAAACATGTACTTATTTTTTCGACTTGAGAGAAGACTGTTTCTGACATGTACACTTCTATGTCGCATGGTCGTCTTAGCCCTAAAAGCTAATACCACAAACATGGTTTACAAAGGATTTCTGGGGTAAATGAAACTCCATTTTTGGGTGTTTTTTTTACTTTAGGAATTTTCAGATAATGTCTCAGTACAATGCCAAGGAATGATTACTTTGATCAAATTACGAAATCCAAGCGAGCGAAGCCGCGGGTAATTGCTAGTCTGCTATACTAGGGGTCAATGACCTTGGTCCGCAATCGGCCAACTTACACTACTAGGGGTCAATGACCTCGGGTGCTGACTCAGCAGAAACAGGCAGTCCCTCCGTGGCTGTGAGACTCTCTTTACTCCTGTGCTTATAGCGAATATTCCAAAGCGACATACAACTACATAGAAGCACTATTATTAGGGTATCACGGAAACAAGCTCTTTTGTATGTTATCTCAAGTAAGAACGCTGGACTTAAAATCAGAAGCAAATCGACTGAAAACTTTTGAGCGATGGCCCGTGAAGTTTATAATGCTTTCGAAATCAGCCGAAGCAGTTTATTATTTTACTGGAGAAGCAGATATGGTTGAATGTGCTTTTTGTAGAATGCCGATACATTATTGAAAGAAGGAGATAATCAATTCAAAGACAATCAGTGCTGGTCTCCGTCCTGTCCTAACATCTACAAACTTCCAGTTGGAAATATAAAGATTGAGCCTATCAGTGACGTTTCTTGCGATCCGTATGTTCAGCAAACCTTTCCCCACAGCGAACCACACACACCGTTTGGAACACTTTACCTTACACTTACACTTTAAATTATAACGTGTATAGAGTTTACTTTATTACAAATAATCCAAGGCAGCGACGTTTATGTTAAATTTTTCCATTGAAAATATTATCTTTTTACTGTTCAAATCAACATATTTTCAACATCTGAAATAAATCTGCTATAGTATATAACTGCAGATTGTTAAGTTTCCATGTAATGCCATGCAGTTATTTGTGATATTGTGTTTAAAATAACAGATAGATCAATTTTAATGTAATACCGTTATTTTATTGTCACATAGTTCAGTTTTCGTGTAATTCCGTGATTATAGTTGTAAATAGATATATTTTCTTGCAATTTCCTGTTTGTAATGATAGATAGTTCAGTTTTCTTTTTTGCAATTGGCTTTACGTCGCACCGACACAGATAGGTCTTATGGCGACGATGGGACAGGAAAGGGCTAGGACTGTGAAGGAAGCGGCCGTGGCCTTAATTAAGGTACAGCCCTATCATTTTCCTGGTATGAAAATGGGAAACCTCGGAAAACCATCTTCCGGGCTGCCGACAGTGGGGTTCGAACCCACCATCTCCCGAATACTGGATACTGGCCGCACTTAAGCGATTGCAGCTGTCGAGCTCAGTAGTTCAGTTTTCATGTAATGCTGTGAATATACTGTTTGTAAGTATACCAGTTTATTGTGATTTTGTTATTATAACCAGAATTTTCAACGGCATTCGTCTTGTAAAGGAAAATTATAACGATTCCTTCAGTTCAAAAAAACTGATGAGATGTACAATCCATTATGTGAAAATGTTTGGGTGTTATATAGGACAATTAAAATATATCTTCAGTTCAAATACTTAGAAAAAATTACAATCACGTAATTGTAAAAATCCACAGGTGTCAGTACGCAGCCAAGAATATTCATCAACACTGTTATTAGCATCACATACTCAGCACTGTGGTATTTCGACATCCTTCCTCTTGACAGCTGATCCACCAGGTAGCCCAAGAAGTACGAGGCCAAGATCACTCCTTGAACAATCTCACTCCACTCGAATGTGTCAATATCCTGTGTGCAGAAAAACAGAGTAAATTACGCATAATGAACGGAAGAGAAGAATTGAACAAGAAAATAATGTAATGCTGTGAATATAGATACGTTTTGCGATTTTGTGCTAAAATTTGCAGATAATTATAAATGACATGTTTATAACCACAAGTATACCAATTTATTGTGATTTTGTGTCTATAACCAGAGTCTTCAACGGCCCTCGTCTTATAAAGGGAAATTAAAACGACTCCTTCAGTTCAAAAAGACTTATGAAATTTACAATCATTTATGTGACAAATTTTGGGTATTATACAGGACAATTAAAATATATCTTCAGTTCAAAAACTTAGAAAAATTACAATCACGTAATTGTAAAAATATTGCGTGTTACCAGATATATAGGAACAACTAATACAACAAAGTAAAAAAATACATCTTCAGTGTATTTAATGTGTTTTTATTTACGATTGGAACTTTAATAGAATCTCTTTAAAAAAGAAAACATATTATGGTAAGGAAACGAAAACAGCATCGGATGACGAAGATAAATCACATCCATTTTATGAAGAAAAGTAGTGACCCAGAGGACATGGACCCATTGTCAAAGTTGTCGATCGACTTCCTTTTGAGTTACATTTCTCATGCTACGAATTTCGGGGACCAGGCACAAGATTGGACAAACGACTAGCCCGTAGTGATATGAGCATTAATGAACGTGACGCGACTTGTAAACAATACGATCTTGCATATCGAGCTAGTAATAATAACAATTGCGTATGGCCTCCGGAGAAAAGTGCTCTATGCTATGAAAAGTGAACTTGTCGTAGGTGGCCATGGCTTAAAAATGAAACATAGAATTACTTGTAAGTACTGATTATATTACACCTCACTTTGCTGCGAATTCATTAATTTATCTAAGAAACTACTACTATATGACATTGCAAGAAAGTGTTAATTTTATAGTGTATCAGAAAAAACAAAATTATTTTTCTCGTCTATAGTTCATTGGAGCCGGCCCCGTGGTGTAGGGGTGGCTTTCCCATACCCCGAGGCCCCGAGTTCGATTCCCGGCCAGGACAGGGATTTTTACCTGCATCTGAGGGCTAGTTCGAGGTCCACTCAGCCCACGTGATTACAATTTTGAGGGGCTATCTGACGGTGAGATAGTGGCCCCGATCTAGAAAGCCAAGAATAATGGTCGAGATGATCCGTCGTGCTGACCACAAGACACCTCGTAATCTGTAGGCCTTCGGGCTGAGGAGCGGTCGCTTGGTAGGCTGTGGCCTTTCGGGGCTGTTGCGCCATGTGGTTTGGTTAGGTATGCCCTACTTTGCTGCCAATTCGTCGATTTTACCTAGGAAACTACAATTACTTGATATTACGGAAAATGTTACTTATATAGAGTATCAGAAAAACACAAAATAATTTTTCTCGTCTACAGTTCATTGATAATCATTCATTGAGTATTGTTCTAGTTCACCGCGTATTCGTCAATTTTACCTAAAAAGAACTACCACTATTTGACATTACAACATGCGTGTAACTTATATAGAGCACCAGAAAAAATAGGCAATTATTTTTGAGGCTAAGAGTTCATTATCATTCAATGATTATTGTTCTAGTCTGCTGCAAATTCGTCAATATTACCCAAGAAAACTGCGCAGAGTTCATCTTTCGTGACAACTACTGTTTATTTCTTAAACAACCATTATGTTCAAATGCGATCAATGTCCTGTATAAACGGTTTACAAGACGCGATACCATTCAGCGTTATAAAAAGGAGCATCATATTCCTGAAATAAAAGAGTGGATGGGAAACGTTACATTTTTATTTTTTTCGTGGAAAAGGTTATATGTCCTCATGCCAATTCCATGGTGTCAAGTACAAGTCCAAGTCTTTGTCTATGTAGTTGATACAGTGGTCGATAGATGGTGTAAGATACAACTCCATAAGCTGAATCTGTGGAGAAAGATACAAGTACCGTCAGATGTTAATGTGAACTCTTCTGTGTGCATTCTGATAAGCAAAATGAGTAAAACGATTACAACAAAGAGTAAACGGAAGAGGGAAGCTTTCAATACATTACAGACAGAACATAGAAAACCACATACAACATCACGAAGAAAAGAAAAGTTTGGAAAAAGTGGACCACTTTCCAAGGTATGAAATATTTTATTATACTTCCATTTGATATTAAGGATATTATTTTATTTAGGTATATAAATGTAATGAAAGACATGATTGGTGATCGGAACACCATATGAATATATGAAATGAAAATATTATTATGTAACTATATACGGTACCGTGTGTTACATGACCTAAAATTTTATTCGTTTTTATGCTTACATGTAAACTGTAAATGTAAACTGCGATGCAGAGTCTTAACAGAAGAGCAACTAGAACTTCTCTTCCTAGATTTTCGTAAAATATCTTATGAACAGCAGGGTACCTATTTAATGAACAGAGTGGATATATTTCCAGTCCAAAGGAGAGCGAATGGAACATACAGTGACCCAGGTGAAAGTAAAAAACTGGCTACTACGGTGCGATGGCGTCGCGGGCTTCTTATGATCGAGCCTTTTAAAGCACGTTGCTGTCTATTCAATCAAATAATCAATACTGATCTGAGTTTAGGGCAGTCGCCCAGATGGCAGATTCCCTATATGTTGTCTTCCTAACCTTTTCTTAAATGATTTCAAAGAAATTGGAAATTTATTGAACATCTCCCTTGGTAAGTTATTCCAATCCCTAACTCCCCTTGCTATAAATGAATATTTGCCCCAATTTGTCCTCATGAATTCCAACTTTATCTTCATATTGTGATCTTTCCTACTTTTAAAGACGCCACTCAAACTTATTCGTCTACTAATGTCATTCCACGCCATCTCTCCACTGACAGCTCGGAACATACCACTTAGTCGAGCAGCTCTTCTTCTTTCTCTCAATTCCTCCCAACCCAAACTTCGCAACATTTTTGTAACGCTACTCTTTTGTCGGAAATCACACAGAACAAATCGAGCTGCTTTTCTTTGGATTTTTCCCAGTTCTTGAATCAGGTAACCCTGGTGAGGGTCCCATACACTGGAACCATACTCTAGTTGGGGTCTTACCAGAGACTAATATGCCCTCTCCTTTACATCCATACTACAACCCCTAAACACCCTCATAACCATGTGCAGAGATCTGTACCCTTTATTTACAATCCCATTTATGTGATTACCCCAATGAAGATCTTTCCTTATATTAACACCTAGATACTTACAATGATCCCCAAAAGGAACTTTCACCCCATCAACGCAGTAATTAAAACTGAGAGGACCTTTCCTATTTGTGAAACTCACAACCTGACTTTTAACCCCGTTTATCAACATACCATTGTCTGCTGTCCATCTCACAACATTATCGAGGTCATGTTGCAGTTGCTCACAATCTTGTAACTTACTTAATACTCTATACAGAATAAGATCATCGGCAAAATGCCTTACATCTGATTTCACTTATTTACTCATATCATCTATATATATAAAGTAGCTTGTCCTGACTGACTGACTGACTGACTGACTGATTCATCATCGCCGAGCCAAAACTACTGGACATAAAGAAATGAAATTTTGGGCATAGATTCATATTAAGATGTAAGTGCTCGCTAAGAGAGGATTTTTGGATATTCCTTCGCTAAGGGGGTGAAAAGGGGGGTGAAATTTTAAAATGAGTGTGTCTATATCTCAAAACTTTAAAAGTTTACAGATGTGAAAATTGGTATTTAGAATCTTCTTTAAAAATAAGGAAATACGTATTTTTTTGTTTTCAGACAATCCCAATAGGAGGGGTGAAAAAGGGTGAAAAAGGGTTGAATGCCTTTAATATGGATACGCTACTTATATCTCAGAAACTGAAGATATTACAGACCTCAAAATTGGTACTTTTGATCGCTGTGAAAAATAAAGAAACACATATTTTTTTGTTTTTGGAAAATCCAATTAATGCGAGGGTGAAAGGGGGGTGAATTTTTAAAATGAGTGCATCTATATCTCAAAAGTTTTAAAGTTTAGAGATGTAAAAATTAGTATTTAGAATCTTCATTAAAAATAAAGGAACACGTATTTTTTTGTTTTCGGAAAATCCCAATAGGAGGGGTGAAAAGGGGTGAAAAATGTGTTGAATGCCATTAAAGAGAATACAAATATCTCTGAAACTGAAGATATTACAGACCTCAAAATTGGTACTTTTGATCGCTTTCAAAAATAAAGAAACACATATTTTTTTGTTTTTGGAAAATCCAATTAATGCGAGGGTGAAAAGGGGGGTGAATTTTTAAAATGAGTGCATCTATATCTCAAAAGTTTTAAAGTTTAGAGATGTAAAAATTGGTATTTAGAATCTTCATTAAAAATAAAGGAATACGTATTTTTTGTTTTCGGAAATTCCCAATAGGAGGGGTGAAAAGGGGTGAAAAATGGCTTGAATGCCTTTAAAGAGAATACATATATCTCAGAAACTGAAGATATTACAGACCTGAAAATTGGTATTGGGGATCCACTTTAAAAATAAGGAAACGCGTATATTTTCGTTTTTGAAAAATCCGGATAATGGGGGGTGAAAGGGGGGGTGAATTTTTAAAATTAGTGTATCTATATCTCAAAACATTTAAAGTTTATAGATGTAAAATATGGTATTTAGAATCTCCTTTAAAAATAAAGAAACACTTTTTTTTTGTTTTCGGAAAATCCCGATAGGAAGGGTGGAAAAGGGTGAAAAAGAGGTTGAATGCCTTTAACGAGGCTACTTATATTTCAGAACCTGAAGATATTACAGACCTGAAAATTGGTATTGGGGATCCACTTTAAAAATAAGGAAACACGTATATTTTCGTTTTTGAAAAATCCGGATAATGGGGGGTGAAAGGGGGGGTGAATTTTTAAAATGAATGTGTCTATATCTTAAAACTTTAAAAGTTTACAGATGTAAAAATTGGTATTTAGAATCTCCTTTAAAAGTAAAGGAATAAGTATTTTTTCGTTTTCTGTAAATCCCAATAGGAGGGGTGTAAAAGGGTGAATAGTGGGTTGAATGCCTTTAATGAGGATACATATATCTCAGAAACTGAATATATTACAGAACTAAAAATTTGTATATGGGATCTCCTTTAAAAATAAAGAAACGCGTATTCTCGGAAAATCCAATGAAAGGGGGTGGGGGGAAAGAATTCTAAAATTAATTGACTTAATTGTATGAGAATACATACATCTAATAAAAACTAAAGTAGTTACGGACGTGAAAATTGGTATTTTGATCTCCTTTAAAAACAAAGAAATACGCGTTTTATGGGGGAAACCATCTTGGGGGGCGGGAGTGGAAAGGAGTTGAATTCCTTTCATGAGGACACATAAATAAAAAACTGAAGAAGTTAGAGTCGTGATAATTGCTATTTAGAAGATCCTTTACTATTAAAGAAACAAGTATTTTTTGCCGGAAAATTCACTTAAGGGGGGGGGGGAGAAGTGTGAAAGGAAGTAAAAAAAGCGAATTATTTTTATGGGGATACTTATATCTCAAAACTCAAGGTAATAGACGTGAACATTGGGGTTTAGAATCTCCTTTAAACATAAAGAAACACTCCTTCTTTTAATTTTTTTTTGGGGGGGGGGTAAATAAACTTAACGGCGGTGGGGTGTAAAAGGAGGTGAGACCAATTGATTTTGCTGTTCATAATGTACTTATAAGGAGCCTCCGTTGCTCAGGCGGCAGCGCGCCGGCCTCTCACAGCTGGGTTCCGTGGTTCAAATCCCGGTCACTCCATGTGACATTCGTGCTGGACAAAACGAAGGCGGGACAGGTTTTTCTCGGGATACTTCGCTTTTCCCTGTCATCATTCATTCCAGCAACACTGTCCAATATTTCATTTCATTTGTCATTCATCGATCATTGCCCCAGAGGAGTGCTTCGGCAGCCGGCACAATTCCTACTGTCGCCGCTAGATGGGGCTTTATTCATTCCATTCCTGACCCTGTCGAATGACTGGAAACAGGCTGTATATTTTCGATGTACTTATTCTGATCATAAACCGATCTTTTTAATCTTTCCTGGGTTCGTTTTCAACAGCCAACTTTTCCTTCGGAGAACGTTCTTATATTACAGTAGATTCTCCTGGCATATGAATAAAAATTTGAACACATTTGAAATAAACGGTAGGAATGAGATTGACCGTCCAATTGTTCACCTCTATAATAAGGTCAATAATGCACGGACGTATCGCCAGAAATCCCGCACACTTGCCTACGCGCGACATTGGTGCTGGTCACATTCTCAACAATAACAATGGCAGCAGATGTAATTTACCGCCAAGTAGCGGTCTTGCATCTTGCTGTGGGGTCCAGAACATCTATAATAATAATAATAATAATAATAATAATAATAATAATAATAATAATAATAATAATAATAATAATAATAATAATAATGTTCTGGACCGTCGTCAAATGTGCGGACCGCGGTGGAAACGGGTCCTGGACGGGTAATGACTAAGAATGCAGTCGGGCCGCGGGTTCAGTACCTCCAAGGCACCCAAGACGACACCAAGCCGGATCTCCTGAAGGATTTGTTCCATATTAAAAATGCTTATAAGAAAAGATGGCAAAGATTTAGGGACCCAACTGACAGGGTGGAATACCTGGACCTAGCCTGGGAAGTACGAAATCGATTACTGGAAATAAAGATTGAAAAATGGGAGGAAACTTGCCATAATCTATTAGAAAACGAGTCAGATCGCGAATTTTGGCGGATTCTCGCAGAAAACGATTCAGATCGCGAATTTCGGCTGATTATGTATCTAAAACAACATTCAATTATAAATTTCAGTATAATACCGTAGCGAAGCACGGGTATCTTGCTAGTTTATATATATAAGAAAACATGAAGGTCCAATAATACTGTCTTGAGGAATTCCCCTCGTAATTATTACAGGATCAGATAAAGCTTCGCCTACACTGATACTCTGGGATCTATTTTCTAGAAATATAGCAACCCATTCAGTCACTCTTTTGTCTAGTCCAATTGCGCTCATTTTTGCCAGTAATCTCCCATGATCCACCCTATCAAATGCTTTAGACAAGTCAATCGTGATACAGTTACATTTGACCTCCTGAATCCAAGATATCTGCTATAACTTGCTGGAATCCTACAAGTTGAACTTCAGTGGAATAACCTTTCCTAAAACCGAACTGCCGTCTATCGAACCAGTTATTAATTTCGCAAACATGTCTAATATAATCAGAAAGAATGGCTTCCCAAAGCTTACATGCAACGCATGTCAAACTTACTGGCCCGTAATTTTCAGCTTTATGCTTATCACCCTTTCCTGTATACACAGGGGCTACTATAGCAACTCTCCATTCATTTGGTATAGCTCCTTCAACCAAAACAATAATCGAATAAGTACTTCAGATATGGTACTATATCCCGACCCATTGTCTTTAGTATATCCCCAGAAATCTTATCAATTCCAGCCGCTTTTCTAGTTTTCACTTTTGTATCTTATTGTAAATGTCATTGTTATCATATGTAAATTTTAATACTTCTTTAGCATTAGTCTCCTCCTCTATCTGGACATTATCCTTGTAACCAACAATCTTTGCATACTGCTGACTGAATACTTCTGCGTTTTGAAGATCCCCACATACATACTCCCCTTGTTCATTAATTATTCCTGGAATGTCCTTCTAGGAACCTGTTGCTGCCTTAAAATACCTAAACATACCCTTCCATTTTTCACTAAAATTTGTATGACTGCCAATTATGCTTGCCATCATGTTATCCTTTTTTGTTTTTTGTTCTTTTTTTTGCTATTTACTTTACGTCGCACAGACATATATAGATCTTATGGCGACGATGGGACAGGAGAGGGGTAGGAGTGTGAACGAAACGACCGTGGCCTTAATTAAGGTACAGCCTCGGCTTTTGCCTGGTATGAAAATGAGAAACCACGGAAAACCATCTTCAGGGCTGCCAACAGTGGGGTTCGAACTAACTATCTCCCGAATACTGGATACTGGCCGCACTTAAGCGACTGCAGCTATCGAGCCCGGTCATGTTATACTTAGCTGCTTTCTTTGCTAGATTCATTTTCCTAGTAAGTTCCTTCAATTTCTCCTTACTTCCACAACCATTTCTAACTCTATTTCTTTCCAATCTGCACCTCCTTCTTAGTCTCTTTATTTCTCTATTATAATAAGGTGGGTCTTTACCATTCCTTACCACCTTTAAAGGTACAAACCTGTGTTCACATTCCTCAACAACTGTTTTAAACTAATCGCAGGGTCTGTTTACGTTTTTTTTTTACCCTTATCCACCGGTCATAATTACTTTTTAGAAACTGCCTCATCCCTGCTTTATCAGCCATATGGTACTGCCTAATTGTCGTACTTTTAAGATCTATTGCCGAAGCCGCTCATGGGCCGGGCCGCTGTGCAGGACTCTGGTGTTAGCATTTAGCCCCCGAAGAACCTTGTAACACTCGTTCTTCGCAATCGATACAGCTTTCAGATTTTTTTCTGATTTGATGTGCTGTTGTACAACAAACTTCCTTTCCGCTCTCACTTTAACACTGCATACTTTCCAAAATAAAACACGCCCCTCTGTTGTAAACACGTCTTTTCCAAATTCAATCACTAGCTGAATTAAAATTACACTTTGCGTTGGTTTCAGTATTGGAATTTTTCTAGCACAGAACTACTTGGGATGATAATTATGTACCTTCGCGAAAACTGCAATAATTATCAAAAAATGCAGTAGAACGCAAAGTAAAAGCGTGTTATTATCGTTTGTTATCGCAATTGGCCGTGCGGTTAGGGGCGTGCCGCTGTGAGCTTGCATTCGGGAGATAGTGGGTTCGAACCCCACTGTCGGCAGCCTTGAAGAAGATTTTACGTGGTTTCCCATTTTCACACCAGCCAAATGCTGCAGCTGTACCTTAATTAAGGCCACTGACGTTTCCTGCCCACTCCTAGCCCTTTCCTATCCCATCGTCGCCATAAGACCTGTCTGTATCGGTGCGACGTAAAGCCAATTGGAAAAAAATTGTTATATCGCAAAATGAATTTCTCCTACTACTGAGCAATTTCCTATTGCAAAGGGAAAATAGATGGCATTTCTACAACATCCACCCCTTAATTATTATTATTATTATTATTATTATTATTATTATTATTATTATTATTATTGTTGTTGTTGTTGTTGTTGTTGTTGTTGTTGAAATTCACTCCATTTGCTTGTTGTCAATAAGCGTTGCTTACCGGTATTCATTTAAATTTAATTATATGAAAAGGGACTCAGTGTTCTTTCCAGAAATGAGTTATAGCACGATAAGTTGAAGTAAGACCGTGGAATCCAAGTGATATAAGCGCTAGTTCAGTCAGCTGGAGTGACAGAGATAACAGATTCAGTATGAGAGAGTAGACAATGAATGCTACCTGTTCCTCTTCGCTGTGAACAACTTTGTTTTCAGTACTTGCCCTTACTTAACACACGGAGATAATATGCTTCTGGTAGGATAGAGTATCATATCGACGGCCTAGTTCTAATACCGCGTATCCGACAATGTTGTTCCTGTCCACTTTTATCCTTAAGACAGGTCACGTGGACATGCAGTGCATCAGAACAATTTTCGTTGTACTCATATTCCTATGCTTATGTGCAAAGGAAAATGAACCTGTAGGAGTTCGTAAGTACATCATACAAACAACATTCCTACAGTACGCTACGGTAAGGTTCATTTTTCTTTACACGTCAGCTTAGGAAAAAGAACCCAACGAAAATTGTTGTGATGGACTGTACACCCATATGTGGCTGGAAGGCGTGACCGGTCTTAAGGGAAATAATGGATAGGACGTCAATATTCTAACAAAGATATCAGCGAAAATCTCACACTCAATACAGTGCAACACTCGGTGTACGATAGCTGACAGCCTCGGTGTTCACAAGCCGTGCGCAGTGATGGACGAAGCACGGTTCTATAGGCTCCGTGCGTATAGCACTGTGCTGCTGCGGGGGGATACAACGAGAACTACTTAGAGGTATCTTCATCAACAGCTCACCATAAGAAGCTGGAATATGTGTGACGTTTACATGCATTTATTCAATTATTTTACAGTGTTGTCTTAAGATGATTATTTTTAATTGTCGCAACGTTCCGATAGAATGATGTGCTTGTGTTGGCTGCATTAATAGATACTGTAATACAGAGCTTTCCTTCACGACCTCACGAAATGGATTTGAAAAGACGGTGGACCGTAGCAGTAAATAGCAAGAAATGATTCAGAATTTGTACATTTATTTAAAACATAACACTTTACAAAATGTAAAGGTTAACAATTACAAACAAATTATTATAAGTTAGCAAAGTTAAATTTCAAAGTAAGCTACAATAGGCCATCTTTTTTAAAGCACACACATCACAACAGATACCGTACATTGTATTCTATTCACATAGTCTTAATGATAGCAAGAAGAAGAAGAAGAAGACTGAGGAAGTTGGATGTCAACACCAACTTTTCCAAGACCATGCCACGACTGGAATTGTACGGAAAATTATGGGTTCAAATTCCACGTAAAAATGTAGTGTAAATTAAGTTTTATTGTGTTTTGATTTCCTAAAATCTGTAAATTGCTTGAGTGCCATTACCACAAAGTGTGCAAAATAAATAATAATAATAATAATAATAATAATAATAATAATAATAATAATAATAATAATAATAATAAATAATGATAATAACATACCGTATTGTACTACAGACCACAATGTGACATTTTATAGTGTTTTGTCGCAACCTCACGAAATGGATTTAAAAGGGAAGTAGACAAATATAATTACAGAAACAGGTCTCCATTACACGATATCAATAGTTCATAGATATTCCGCATTTTACATACGTGAAGTTCTGTCCTGGCCCCGAGGTGGTGCAACTCTTTTTAAGCAGCCCCTGATGAACATGAACTGCATGTACCCTCATGTCAATCTTAAATTTCTGTCTGTATCGGGAATCAAGCCCAGGCCCCCGACGAAGGGAAACTAGTGGCGCTAACCGTTATATTACAGAGGTGGTCGTGATCATATTATAAATACAGACACAATCATTTATTGGCAACGTTAAGATATTCGAATATTTTCTCATCCCGCAACATTTTTGATAGTGTACATTTGGTTTCAAAATCTGGAATTTCAATTGGTCCAACATCAAACCTGTGCCTTTTTATCAGAAAAAGGTCCTCTAAGCTCTTCTCCTTGTTTTATTTATCTTTTTGAAGTGCGAGGTCGAAATCATTCACAGGGTTGATCAGTACGCGAAGTGACATGCTCTGAGTAAACTGTATAAATAACGGCAAAAATATTCTTTTGCCAAAGCCTCCCTACGCTAACATGATAACGTATTAGAATTAGAACAAATATATTTTACTGAAGACAGCATTGTTGAGTGTGTACACGAACATTAATCTCGTTATCACCACAAATAATACACAAATTACTAAGTTGCCTCTATCATGAAATGGTAGTGTATCTAGTGAACCAACTTTTTTCTCTTATCATATTTGCAGTTTTCGCTCTGTTGCTATTCCCTGCGAACAGTTTTTCTTTAAAATGTAATACATGACCACTTTCTGGAAGTTCGGAATACTTTGGCCGCTTGTTGTTGCATTAAACACTCTAAAATCCCACTGTTATTTAGTCGGCCGTGGCAGCACGATGTCAGACGACAGAGATATGTAAGCAGTGATCGCATTAACTTACAGTGTTCGCCACTCGCAGCGCAGCGGTGCATTTTTCTCATCAGCGCACGGAGCGTATAGGTCATTTCATATTAAGAAAATAGTATTGCTCTTGGTCCGCGGCGTAGTGGTTAGTGTGATTACCTGCCACCCCTGGAGGACCGGGTTCGATTCCCGACTCTGCGACGACATTTGAAAAGTGCTACGAGGGCTGGAACAGGGTCCACTCAGCTTCGGGAGGTCAACTCAGTAGAGGTGGGTTCGATTCTCACCTCAGCCATCCAGGAAGTGTTTTTTCGTGGTTTCCCACTTCTCCTCCAGGCAAATGCCGGGATGGTACCTAATTTAAGGGCACGACCGCTTCCCTCCATCTTCCTTGTCTATCCCTTCCAATCAGCCCATCCCCCACCAAGGCCCCTTTTCAGCATAGCAGGTGAGGCCGCCTGGGCGAGGTACTTGTCATCCTCCCCAGTTGTATCCAACGACCCAGAGTCTGAAGCTCCAGGACACTGCCCTTGAGGCGGTAGAGGTGGGATCCCTCGCTGAGTCAGAGCGAAAAGCCAACCCTGGAGGGTAAACAGATTAAGAAAGAAAGAAAGAAAGAAAGGAAGAAAGAAAGAAAGAAAGAAAGGGCATAATCCAAATACTTCAGATACCAGTATATAAAAAGGTTGTTATGCACTGTAAATCGCGGAGTGTATGTCGAACTCTTATCCCGTTTCTCCACGGGGTTGTGTATGAAGTGAGATAATAATTTCGTGTGGCTATTTTTAGCCGAGTGCAGCCCTTGTAAGGCAGACCCTCCGATGAGGGTGGGCGGCATCTGCCATGTGTAGGTAACTGCGTGTTATTGTCGTGGAGGATAGTGCTGTGAGTGGTATGTTATTTGCAGGGAAGTTGGGGACAGGACAAACACCCAGCCCCCGGGCCATTGGAATTAACCAATGAAGGTTGAAATCCCCGACCCGGCCGGGAATCGAACCCGGGACCCTCTGAACAGAAGGCCAGTACGCTGAACATTCAGCCAACGAGTCGGACTTAGGAAGTGAGATGATTCTTCGTAACGACTTTTTACGACCGGATGCTCTTCCTGACGTCAGCCTCATCAGAGGTGTTAACGAGATTAAATGAATGGCCTAATATCTGATAGTAGAAAGGCCTACCCCTATCGAATAGCACCAAGGCTTAACGTCTCGATCCGATGGACGAATTGCCATCAGCAGTGTCGTACAGTATGCCCACAATCCACATGAACACCGAGGAGAGATTTGGAACTGAATCCGGGCTTTTGGCACAATTAGAAAGTGTATACCATCACCTCCCCTACCGTGCTGGCCAACATTCTCATGGTGAAACATTTTTCGACCAACGACACTTGAACCGGTTGACCACGGTGTCAGACTTGGTGCCTTAATGGTGATGACCACCAGGCGTGCGGAGTTTTTTTTTACACAATTTGTTGTTGTAGCTAATTTCGTCCGACTCGTTGGCTGAGTGGTCAGCGTACTGGCCTTCGGTTCAGAGGGTCCCGGGTTCGATTCCCGGTCGGGTCGGGGATTCACTCTCATTCATTCTTCTGGCTCGGGAACTGAGTGTATGTGCGCGTCCCAACACTCTCTTCATCATATTCTGACAACATACTACAACACTACCACCCACGACAGAAACACGCCCATAATGATTACATCCTTCCATATAGGTTTGGCGGCAGGAAGGGCATCCGGCCATAAAACAGGGCCAAATACACATGTGCGACGTAGTTCGCACCCGCGACCCCACAGGTGTGGGAAAAGCGATAGCAAGAGAAGAAAAGAAGATTGTTGTAGCTGATTTCCTGTTGGCCTTATGCCCTGAAAATGATGCTGCTTGTTGATGCTTGTTGTTTTAAGGGGCCTAACATCGAAGGTCATCGGCCCTCCTGAAAATGAACATAATAATAATAATAATAATAATAATAATAATAATAATAATAATAATAATAATATTTACTTTACGTCCCATTAACAACTTTTACGGTTTACAGAGACGCTGACCTGCCGCAATTTGGTCCCGCACGAGTCCTTTTACCTCCCAGTAAATCTACCAACACGAGGCTGAGGTACTTGAGCACCTTCAAATACCACCGGACCGAGCAAGCATCAAACCTGCCAAGTTGGGGACAGAAGTCCAGCGCCTTAACCGTCTGAGCCACTCAGCCCGGCATGAAAGAAATTACTAATAATGTTAAAATAGCTTATACAAACATGTTGCATTCTTCGCATAATAAGTAAAATATCTAGTATTAATAAGAATATGTAGAAATATGTAAAATGAAAAGCAAGCATAACTATATCAGAACCACAACTCGCCGACAATCGACATTGTCAGTTGTGTCCGGCTCCATGGCTAAATGGTTAATGTGCTGGCTTTTGAGGTTTGATTCCAGGCAGGGTAGGGAATTTTAACCATTATTGGTTAATTTCGCTGGCACGAGGGCTGGGTGTATGTGTCGTCTTTATGCTCATCACGGCGCGCAGGTCAAATCATAAGACTTGCATCTGGTGAGCCGAACTTGTCCTTGTGCACTCCCAACACTAAAAGCCATACGCCATTTCATTGTCAGTTGTCTACAAGTAAAGGAATCAAATATGTAATTATATAAGAATCCAGGCCCTAACGATCACTTAATCTGATGATGATAATAATAAAAATACAGTTGCTTAAGTGCGGCTAGTATCCAGTATTCAGGAGATAGTGGGTTCGAGCCCCATTGTTGGCAGCCCTGAAGACGGTTTTCAGTGGTTTCCCACTTCCACACTAGGCAAATGCTGGGGCTGTACCTTAATTAAGGCCATGGCTGCTTCCTTCCCACCTCTAGCGATTTCCTGTCCCACCATCACCATAAGACCTATCTGTGGATTAATAATAGTATAATTATAATAATTACATTACTCTTTGGATGCAAGCTCTCAGTTTCAACGAAAGATGAAGATCATTTCCTCTTCTTTCCATCTGCAGTTTCCCAAGAAAGGACATGAGATCTGACATGAAATTTAACCTTGTTCGCACAGGATTATCCTTGAAGACATTAAACACACATGCACAGAAATGGTGTTCCAATATAAATATGGCATGATCAACCCCCCCCCACCAACAGCACCAAAATGTTTAATGCATTACTGCAGTGTACAGACCACAAGAAGACTTTGTTGTTGGGCACAGTGGCAGAATTATTGAAGTACAATAGTGGGAAAACCACTCTGATAATTACAATATGAGATTATAAATAAAGGGTACAGGTCTCTGTACATGGTTATGGGCATATTTAGGGGTTGTAGTAAGGATGTAAAGGAGAGGACATATAAGTCTCTGGTAAGACCCCAACTAGAATATGTTTCCGATGTATGGGACCCTCACCAGGATTATGTGATTCAAGAACTGGAAAAAAAAAATCCAAAGAAAAGCAGCTCAATTTGTTCTGGGTGATTTCGGACAAAAGAGTAGTGTTACAAAAATGTTGCAAAGTTTGGGCTGGGAAGACTTGGGAGAAAGGAGATGAGCTGTTCAACTAAGCGGTATGTTATAGATGTTGATTCCCATAGGAAACCTGAAATATTTGTCCTGAATGAGTAAATTTATAATACCAATATAAATGGTCCGTTATTGGACATTATAAGTATCCTACGCAGTGGCCTCCATGGTATGCACTAGACATGCATCTTGGTGGATGTGCTAAGTACCAACTGATGAGCCCAACTTAGCACATGGGGGCGAAACGCTGGCAACCAGGAATGAGTTAACTGGAAGATTTATGATGTCCAATAACGGACCACTTATCTTGGTATTATAAATGTACTCATTCGGGTCAAATATTTCAGGTTCACTATGGGAATCAACATCTATATCATCTGATGGCCAGGCAGGCACAAATTTTTGGTGATGAGACAAATTCTCTCATAGTGCATTGACACTGCCAGTGGCTCCACGTAGCCTACGCAGTGGCCTCCACGGTATACACTAGCCATGCGTCTTGATGGGTGTGTTTACCAGCTGATGAGCCCAACTTAGCACACTGGGGCAAAACACTGGCAATCAGGAATAAGTTAGCTGGAAAATTTATAATGTCCTATAAAGGACTATTTATATTGGTAACTAGTATATCCAAGCTGTCAGTGGAGAGATGGCGTAGAATGACATTAGTAGATGGAAAAGTTTGAGTGGTAACTTTAAAAGTAAGAAAGATCACAGTATGAAGATAAAGTTGGAATTCAAGAGGACAAATAGGGGCAAATATTTGTTTATAGGAAGAGGAGTTAGGGACTGGAGTTACTTACCAAGGGAGATGTTCAATACATTTCCAATTTCTTTGAAATCATTTAAGAAAAGGATAGGCAAACAACAGATAGGGTATCTGCCACCTGGGCAACTGCCTTAAATGCAGATCAATAGTGATTGATAGTGATAGATTGTATCAAGAGGTAAAGGATTTATAGCCAGAAAGTATTTGATTGTAGTAAGAAATATCTGGAATAATTTACAGCTGTATGATTTGAGGTCATAATTTGAAAATATCATTTACTGGTTCGTAACTGGTTCTAGACTTTTTCTGGAGTTATATCATGATATTTTGCCGACTCGGATATAGAATTATGATAAATTCTGTATGTATGTTGGGTATTCAGCCCAAAGGCTGGTTTGATCTTCCACAGTTCTGCCAACAGCTGTCATAGATAGCCTAGGTGTCACTGCAGAAGCATACTGGGAAAATGAGGATTAAGATAGTTTCCCATTGCTTTCCTTGCTGAGCCAGAGTTTGCTATTACATATCATTCTGCTAAGCCTTCTGAAATGCATGCACCAACAGACACTATGAGCTGTATTTTCACACCATTCATAGCAGAGACTGACTGCATAAGGAGTAGCTCATGCTTCAGTCACGTTCAGATTGTCAAAGCCAAAGATGAAACTGAGACAGGTCAATGAAAGTAACAAATTTATTCTAGCCCATACCAGCAGGCACAGTGCTCTGTAAACACTACAACTTGACAGAAAATTGAGTCAAAATTGAAATCAAAAGAATATTCTACTACCTGGAGTTATGTTCCCTTGGTATAGGTCCAGAGAGAAGACATTAATGAAATTCCTTAAAGAAGACTCTGTGGTTTATTGTTGGATATTGAGGATTTATTGAATTTCTTTAACATCACTTACAATCCATGTGAGGTGAGGTTATTTATAGACTGTCCGGCTCCATGGCTAAATGGTTAGCATGCTGGCCTTTGGTCACAGGGATCCCGGGTTCAATTCCTGGCAGAGTGTGGAATTTTAACCATCATTAGTTAATTTCGCTGGCACTGGGGCTGGGTGTATGTTTCGTCTTCATCATCATTTCATCCTCATCACAATGCGCAAGTCACCTACTGGCGTCAAATTAAAAGACCTGCACGTGGCAAGCCGAACAAGTCTTTGGACACTCCCTGCACTAAAAGCCATATGCCATTTCATTTCATTTATAGACCCATCCAAAACTAGCCACAAAGTTGTACTTTTACACAATGGAAATTCGTTTGGTTCAGTACCCATTGCACATTCGGATGATCTCAAGGAAATGTATGTAAATCTCAAAGCTCTGCTAAAATACAGTATGTAAATTAAGAAAAACATTCTTGGACAATTTGTGGGGATTTAAAAGTTGTAGGTATGTTGCTTGGTCAACATTCCGGCTACACATAAATACTTTGTTTCACTTGTGAATGGGATGGTCGAGCCAGAGACAAGCATTTGAAGAAGACAGACTGGCCCGAAATAAAAACCCTCCGACCCGGTTCACAGAACATAATAAATGTACCACTTGTATAATGAAGCAAGATACTATTATCTCCTCTCAACATGAAACTGGGTTTAATGAAACAGTTCACTAAAGCTCTTCCAAAAGATGGTGACTGTTTCCAGTACCTGTTAACAAAATTTCCTAAAGTATGTTATGAGGAACTTAAAGAAGAGATCTTCATGGGACTGCAGATAAAAAGTTAATAATAGACAATGTGCTTGAAAGTGCTTGAATCCAGTGGACGAAAGGGCCTGGGTTTCATTTAAAGAAGTTTTTGTCACATTTTTGGGCAACCACAAACATCTACAGTACAAAACCATGGTTAAAAGAATGTTGCAGACTTTCATGAAATGAGGATGCAACATGAGTGTAATGCTTCACTTCCTACACTCACATGTTGACATTTTCCCTGTGAACCTCAGCAATATCAGTGAAGAACAAGGCGAACATTTCCACCAAGATATCAAGGACATGGAAAAGAGGTACCAGAGAAGGTGGAATGCAAACATGTTAGCCGACTACTATTTTATGCTAAAATGAGACCGCACTGCTGACGGCAGACAATAACGGAAGAGAAGTTTCAATCCACATCAGAGAGATTTTGAAGAGGAATTAAAATGTCATATATGTGTTGTGTTTTCATAATTATAACATTAGTCAGTGGAGGTATACCATTGTCTACTGCACCGCCGTATGTTGTGATTTTATGCAGGATTAAAATATGAACAGTTTAGAAATAACAATCAAACAATAATATTCCCTATTCAAAAAATTACATTTTTAAAAACTTTGAAACTGAATTGTAAAAACTTTACATGATAAGAGAAACTGAGCCAGATTTGAAACCAGCATGAAAAAATATTTTAAAATCACCTTACAGCCTTAAAACATTATACCAAAAGTTTTAAAATGTTGCACAGTGTAATCAGTCGATGCCCTATTCCTGTTTATCATATGATCTAGCTACTTGGGAATGGAATCAATGAAATGTTGTAAAAAGTCTGACTCTTTTCTCAGATTCATCTAAACTCAATGGCACTACTTTAATGGAGCTGCTCTTGTCTTCTCCTGGCCTGGAACTGAGGTGTTTACCATAAGTCAGCTGACCTTGGAGGTCAGTCAAGTACATGAAAATCAGGATGCTGTTCGAAGAAAGCTTTGGTTATAAGTGCAGTGTGAACAGAGCAGTTATCTTGCACAAACCTGATAATAGGAATTTCTTCCACAGGGTAAATAGCACTAACACTAGGAAGAATAGCACCTTCTTAAAATGTCCACAAATTCCCAAGCAGTCATATGCAGAGTGACAAACTCTCTTGGACCAGCAACACTTGTCTATCTCAATAACCCACATGTAACGTGACCCGACTTATTAGGTACCTGGACAAAGTGCTCTTCATAGTGCTTGCCAACTGGACACCAGCACTTCAGCTGTTTACCTGGATCAGAGCAAAATACCTGTCCCTTCAGCCAGACTGTAATTTCCCTTTCCTATCATGGAGTAACACTTTCTATTAGAGCAAAACCTATGTAAAATTTTCTGCGGATAGGAAAAAGCTACCCCTTTTTTGCTGCTCAGTGTTTGTGCTTTTTTTTTTCTTTTTGCTATTTTGCTTTACGTCACACCGACACAGATATGTCTTATGGTGACGATGGGATAGGAGAGGCCTAGAAAGTGGAAGGAAGCGGCCGTGGCCTTAATTAAGATACAGCCCCAGCATTTGCCTGGTGTGAAAATGGAAAACCATGGAAAACCATCTTCAGGGCTGCTGACAGTGGGGCTCGAACCCACTATCTCCCGATTATTGGATACTGGCCGCACTTAAGCGACTGTAGCTATCGAGTACGGTCAGTGTTTGTGAATACCTGCAGCATGGCATTGGCAATGCATGGTAGTCTGGGTTTCTGTCACTTTCAATACTCCAATTGCAGAACTGTTCACAGTTCACAGTTCTTTTTTGGAACCTTGTTATATTTTCTATGATTTAGCATTCTTTCTTCACCTCATTCTTGCCACATTTCTATCCAACTCCAGACAGTATTAACACTGCATGATAAAGCTTGAGCTATTGCCTGGGGGCCATGTGAGCCTCCCAGATGCCAACAATATGGCCTCAATTCACTTGTGATAACATAGGAGCCATCTTACCATGTTGTAATACACTGCCTGATAAAAAATTTGAAGCACACAGAAGGGGAGGAGGAAACGAAATAAAACTTCACGTGTTGAGAGGATATGAGATGTTGCCTATTTCAGTGATTATAAAATCAAGTCATAGTTACAAAGAACTTGACAGTACGAGCCCATTTGTCTCTATGATGTTGCACCACCTCTGGCTTGGATGCATGCACTGATTCAGTTGGGAAGGATGTCATAAAGCCATTGTATCCTCTCCTGAGTCAAACTGCCTCACAACTGATGTACCTGGTCCTTGCTATCCTGGATACTGGCACTGGAATGGAGTTGATGTCCAAATGATGATCGTCTGCTAGTATGGCGGCGACCTGGGGACTGCAAGTACGTCTGGGACTTGTGTTGGCTGTGGTGAGGGGTATGGGCAGAGGGGTAAGGGGAGTGGCTATTGTAGGAGCTATTGTACCGTCCATGACTCTCTATGCAAGTCACTCACTGCACGTGCATATAGTTCAATGCACCAGGATAAGATTTCTCTGCACGACCTGGCTTGTTCAAGGAGGAAGTACAGAGTTATTTGCATACTAATTTAAAGGATAGCTCTGTTCACTACCATCACCAGCGAGGCTAATGTTTGTACTGACAGTCGCAAGCCGGGCTGACATTAGCAGTGCCCCCAGTAGCGAGCCCAGCCCCCATTGCTAACAAACCGTGATTCAGCAATGAACACAATGCTATGTCATTCATCAGCAGTCCATTCTTCCTAGTCATGGCATCTCTCCAAAGGCAGCTGTTTGTGTTGTGGTTTTAATGACAGCCTACACAGCCTAGTTTGGCTGTTACTAGTCTCCGACCAATTGTGCGGTATGACAAAAAAATGTTGCAGGAAGTCCATTACTTGTTCTCGGATGGCAGGTGCAGATATGAAGTGGTTACAATGTGCTTGGTGCACAATAACGCAATCCTCCCTTGTGGTGATCCGACGTGGTTGAGTTGAACCTTGAGGATGAGTATGCCTGCCCTCACATTCCATAGAGGTCCAACAATGCCAACCGAGCTCGATAGCTGCAGCCGCTTAAGTGCAGCCAGTATCCAGTAATCGGGAGATAGTGGGTTCGAGCCCCACTGTCGGCAGCCCTGAAGATGGTTTTCCGTGGTTTCCCATTTTCACACCACCCATCGTCGCCGTAAGACATATCTGTGTCGGTACGACGTAAAGCAAATAGCAAAAAAAAAAAAAAATAGCAACAATACCAGCTAGCAGGACCCCCTCAGGTCAGATAACACGTCACCTACTCTAATTCCCTGAGTTCTATTTTCTACAAATGTAGCCACCCATTCAACCACAGTGTTGTCTAGTCCAATAGCCCTCATCTTCGTCAGTAATCTCCCAAAGAAGCAGGTTCAACTCAATAAGCTAATGTTGATAATCCAAAGCTACTTTATTCCATAAAATCCACATTTCCTGATGTATACACTCTGTTAGCAATTTAAAGAATATTTGGGTCTAGTTCAGCTATATCTGAGAGAACATTTTCTAAAATTTCTGTGAGAATTTAATGTAAACAGTTGCCTTAATTCATGACGGTAGGTACTAGTTAATCTAACTGCCATAGGTATGTAACAAATTGTATGTTATTGAGTTTTAAAACCTCTAGATTCATGCAGCCCACCTGGTGGCCATGAGCATTAGACATCAAGTCTCTTTGGTATGACACCGTGGTTTATTGGTTTAAGCCCTGTTGGTGGAAGAAGTGCCTTCACTAAGGGAATGTTGGGTGCTAGGGTAGAAGAACTGATGGTATATAATATCTAATAACTATAATTACAGCAAATACAAAGAATGCAATAATCCTCCTTTTCAACGAAATGAAATGGCGTATGGCTTTTGTGCCGGGAGTGCCCGAGGACATGTTTTACTCGGCAGGAGCAGGTCCTTTTTTGCAATAACAAAGTTTTATTATAATCCACCTGTTCAATACATTATAATGTTGTCACATTTAAAACATCTTCATTAATTAAAAAGTTATTTGTGGGACAGGTTTCGCTCCCTTATAGAGCATCATCAGCCAAATCTGAATCTCGAAGAATGGTTATCTTCATAAATAATGACTTAAGAACTATTAAACCATTTATTCACAAACTGAAACTTACATCATAAAATACATAATCTTTGGTGACATACCTTAATAATTTGGGCTTAGTAGGAGGTATACATTAAAATTGTGGTAAAATGAGTTGTTCTGAAATACTTAAAACAAGTAGCATGTCTAACATCTTTGAAAGAGGTGAAATTCAATCTTAAGAACTAATTTGAAAATTTCTTTGCAATAGGATCTGGTAAAAAATTTGATATCCTTTAAGGATAAGAGTCTATAAAAATTCAAAGATCTTGTCGATTTGATAATTGAACTTGTGACAGGATCAGCTAAAATGAATCTTGAAGAATGGTTATGTTTGTAAATAATGACTCAAAAACTATTAAACCATTTTTTCACAAACTCAAACTTACTCTATTAGAATATCATAAAATACAGAATCTTTGGTGACATGCCTTAATAACTTGGGCTTAGTAGGAGGGATTCATTAAAATTGTGGTAGAATGAGTTGTTCTAAAATACCTCAAACAAGTAGCATGTCTAACATCTTAGAAAGACATGAAATTTCATCTTAAAGACTAATTTGAAAATTTCTTTGCAATGAGATCTGGTAAAAAGGTTTTATATCCCTTAAGGATAAGAAGTCTATAAAGATTCAAAAATCTTGTCAATTTGATACTTGAACTTGTGACAGGATAATATTGGTCTTCCAGAAATTTAAAAGCTCGTTGTCATTTGACCTCGGCGAGTGCTGTTGAATAAATATGCTCTTGTTGACGTCAGTGACCATACATTTAAATAATAGATTTAATAAGGTATGATTGAAAGGGACGTAAATCGACAACCATGGTTAAAAGTTGTTAATATCGTCGCCATAAGACCTATCTGTGTCGGTGCAACGTAAAGCCCCTAGCAAAAAAAAAAAAAAAAAAAAAAAAGTTGTTAAGTAGTTTATCTTGTATGTCTGTAACAAGAAAAGGAATCTTGTAAGTAATCTGAAGTTGTGTTGCTAGTTAATGCGTGCTTCTCGAACTTTACTTACCCCTCCAACCGCTGTTTATCAGTTTGGTGTTAACTTAGCTTGTGTGGTGACTGTTTGCTGTTCTGCGTCTACTCCTTGTGTTGTATGAGTGACAGCTTATAAATCTCATATTTTGTCCTGTATTGGCTCAACACAACTAAGGCTAAGCTACAAGGAGACTCCCACCCTCTAATATACACCTAGAGTTTAAGGTGGATTATGTCATGTAAACAATAAACTAATTATAAGAGGTTGATAAGTGTTGGAGGATTGGAGTCTCCTTGTAGCTTAGCCTTAGTTGTGTTGAGCCAATACAGGACAAAATATGAGATCTATAAGCTGTCACTCATACAACACAAGGAGTAGATGTGGAACAGCAAGCAGTCGTCACACAACCTTAGTTAACACCAAACTGACAAACGGCGGGTGGAGGGGTAAGTAAAGTTCGAGAAGTACGCAATTAACTAGCAACACAACTTCCAATTACTTACAAGATTCCTTTTCTTGTTACAGACATAAAACGAGATAAACTACTTAACAAATTTTAACAACGATTGTCAATTTATGTATCTTTCAATCATACTTTATTAAATCTATTATTTAAACATATGGTCACTGACATCAACAAGATCATATTTATTCAACAGCACTCGCCGAGGTTAAATGATAACAAGCATTTAAATTTCTGGAAGACCAGTATTATCCTGTCACAAGTTCAAGTATCAAATTGACAAGATTTTTGAATGTTTATAGACTTCTTATCCTTAAGGGATACAAAACTTTTTTTACCAGATCTCATTGCAAAGAAATTTTCAAATTAGTTCTTAAGATAAAATTTCACATTTTTGTAAGATGTTAGACATGCTACTTGTTTGAAGTATTTTAGAACAACTCATTCTACCACAATTTTAATGTATCCCTCCTACTAAGCCCAAGTTATTAAGGCTTGTCACCAAAGATTCTGTATTTTATGGTATTCTAGTAGAGTAAGTTTGAGTTTGTCAAAAAATGGTTTAATAATTCTTGAGTCATTATTTACAAACATAACCATTCTTCAAGATTCATTTTTAGCTGATCCTGTCACAAGTTCAATTATCAAATCGACAAGATTTTTGAATCTTTATAGACTCTTATCCTTAAAGGATATAAAAATTTTAGACGGGCTGAGTGGCTCAGACGGTTGAGACACTGGCCTTCTGACCCTACCGTGGCAGGTTCGATCCTGGCTCAGTCCAGTGGTATTTGAAGGTGCTCAAATACCCCAGCCTCATGTCGGTAGAACTCCTGCGGGACTAAATTCCGGCACCTCGGCATCTTTGAAAACCATATAGGAGTAGTTAGTGGGACGTAAAGCAAATATTATTATTATTATTATTATTATTATTATTATTATTATTATTATTATTATTATTATTATTATTATTATTATTATTATTATTATTATATAATTTTTTTACCAGATCTAATTGCAAAGAAATTATCAAATTAGTTCTTAAGATTGAATTTCACCTCTTTCAAAGACGTTAGACATGCTACTTGTTTTAAGTATTTTAGAACAACTCATTCTACCACAATTTTAATGTATATCTCCTACTAAGACCAAGTTATTAAGGCATGTCACCAAAGATTATGTATTTTATGATATTCTAGTAGAGTAAGTTTAAGTTTGTGAAAAAATGGTTTAATAGTACTTAAGTCATTTACAAACATAACCATTCTTCGAGATTCAGATTTGGCTGATGATGCTCTGTAAAGGAGCAAAACATGACCCATAAATAACTTTTTAATTAATGAAGATATTTTAAACATGACAATATTTTAATGTATTAAACAGGTGGATTATAATAAAACTTTGGTATTGCAAATAACAGATTTCAATATGGATTAAAACATGAGATTAGTCACTTGCAAGGAGCAGTTCTTTCGATTTAACGCTCGTAGGCAACTTGCGCGTTGTGATGAAGATGAAATGATGATGAAGGCGGCACATACACCCACCCCGCTTGCCAGCAAAATTAACCAACGATGGTTAAAATTCTCCACCCTGCCAGGAATCAAACCCGGAACCCCTGTGCCCGAAGGCCAGCAAGCTGACCATTTAGCCATGGAGCCGGACACCTTTTCAATAATATTTCATGAATATGAAACTTACCGTATGTAATTTTAATAGCAAACACTCGAACACGAGTAGGTTGATCTTCCAACTTCATCTGTTGTTCTTGAGATGGCTGCACACTATATATATGTTTAGTCAGTAATGATCTGCATTTAGGGCAGTCGCCCAGGTGGCAGATTCCCTATCTGTTGTTTTCCTAGCCTTTTCTTAAATGATTGCAAAGAAATTGGAAAATTATTAAACATCTCCCTTGTTAAGTTATTCCAGTCCCTAACTCCCCTTCCTATAAACGAATATTTGCCCCAATTTGTCCTCTTGAATTCCAACTTTATCTTCATATTGTGATCTTTCCTACTTTTAAAGACTCCACTCAAACTTATTCGTCTACTGATGTCCTCCCACGCCATCTCTACACTGACAGCTCAGAACATACCATTTATATTGGTATTATAAATTTACTCATTCGGGACAAATATTTCAGATTCCCTATGGGAATCAACATCTGTATAACATACCACTTAATCGAGCAGCTCGTCTCACACAATTTGCCACAATGAATGCAGATATATTTGGGATATTGAACAGGAAACCGGCCTTTTCTTCTGAGAACTTCCTTTCCTTTCCTTCCCTTCATTGGCTTTCTTGAACATAGAGCAAACCGTTATGTAACAATGCTCTCCAAGATGTACGGTCTAGAATTTATATTATTAATATCAATGTTGACCTTGTGATATTTAATTTAATTATATTCTTAAAGTGTTTTTTTGGAACTCTGATACCACGTTTAACCAGTGGTAGCTCAGAATTTAATATTTGTTTGGGAAGGTTGTTGTTAGGCATGTAGACCACATAGGCTATCCAGTGTAATTGCCGATGGACAATCATAGCTTCAATACTTGAAGGACCCACTTGAAATACACTGATATTTGTCTACCTGTCTTGCCATGTAGCTCCAAGTATCCTCCTCAGACATCCTGAGTCATATTGTTCCAGCCTTTTCAACCAATCAGGATGCATGTTCTACTTGTAATGTATGGGTGGGTTCTGGGTAAATTTTACACAAGCAGTTTATCAATATGAAACACCATATGTAAGTTACTCTCCTCCATTTTCAAGAGGTAAAATGCCATGTTAGTATTAACATCAGAAGCTAATAATATATTGTGGGTAGAAAATTAAGTTAAAATTGCTGTGCAGTCCATTGCTTCAAGGTACATGATCTATAGAAATGTAAATTCGCTGTATCTCCATTTTTATAATGAGTAATACCAAACCAAACCAAACCAAACCAAACCAAACCCCACAGCACTTAATGCCCTTGAAATGGCTTGGCCTGCCCAGCGACCGCTGCTCAGCCCAAAGGCCTGCAGATTACGAGGGGTCGTGTGGTCTGCACGACGCATCCTCTAGGCCGTTATTCTGGGCTTTCGAGACCGGGGCCGCCATCTTACAGTCAGATAGCTCCTCAATTCTAATCACATAGGCTGAGTGGACCTTGAACCAGTCCTTAGGTCAAGAGAAAAATCCCTGACCTGGCCAGGAATCGAACCGGGGGCCTCTGAGTGAGAGGCAGGCATGCTACCTCTACACCACAGGGCCAGCATTGATTAATACACTGGCAGAAAAAAATATCCAAAAACCAAGAAGGGCTTGTGCCAGGTTAACAAACATTGGTAGGCATGTTTATACATCTCAAAGATGATGTTAATTCAAATTTCCTGCAAATCACATTAGCGTGGCACTAGTAGTAGCCCCATGACATTGCCCATCAGGTTTGCTTTAAATACGGGCTCTACTGTGTGAGTGCATTAGTTATCTGTGAAACTGGATGGAGTGTCTGTGAGTGTGAGTGGGTCAAGAATGCCTTTACGATGATGAAGAGCCCAATGTCAACAGCTCACTAGTGTTGGCTACTGAGCGTATGATTCGAAGCAGTGCATCGATTCATTCAAGTGTCTGAGTGAGTCAATTCACAGGAACAGTGAGCTCACGGCACACGATTGAGTTGACTCACAGCGGACAGTGCTGAGTGGCTCACTCATGGATCATTGAGACACAGCACACACACATGGTTCATTATCGGCACACTGGACATTGCATTTACTATGGAAGAGATTTCAGCACAGCGTAGGCCATCGACACCAACAAGTTTCAAACCTTCTTGGAAGAACGGTATTTAATAGTTCAAGAAAATAACACAGCAAAATGTTTAATATGTAATAAAATATTGAATCATATTAGAAGAATATAAAAAGGTTTTAATGTCACTATATGACGATTGTGAGAGTAGGTTTCACGATATTCAGGCAATAGAAAAGGATCTGCAAGTGTTCGCTATGCCGTTCTCAGTGGATGTGCAAACTGTTAGACCAGAACTGCAGCTAGAACAGATTTGACTTACAGTCCAATACAGTATTCAAATGAAAGATAAGTTCATAAACACAAACAGTTTGACTGAATTTTATGTTCGTTTTCCACGGAAGAGATTTCATAGATTGTACACATTTAATGCTCATATTGTAAGTATATTCGGATCAACTTATTTATGTGAAGATATGTTTTCATTAATGAAGTTTTGTAAATCTAGACACAGAAGTTGAGTCACCGATGAAAACTTGAAATGTGTTTTGCGATTTGCCAATACTCAAGCGATAGTACCAAACATTGATACAATACTATCTAAACGAGCCCAAAGGTCCTATGAAGGAGGAGTACACCACAGATATGTTTCAATTCACATGTTTAATTTGTTTTTCTGGTCATAAATGTCATACGAATCTTGAAATGTATGTCAACGAGAGTGCAAAGAATATGTACAAATCATAAAAATATTTTCTTTCGGTAAATATACGTGTCCCAAAGCTTCATTAATCGTGAAAAGTATTTATTCAGGAAATATTGCACACTGCTGTATAATTCCTTTGTCAATGAATAATTTTCTTGTCCTGTTAAACTACGTAATCTGTGTCCTGTTCGTCTCATGTGATCCATGCTGTAAATTATTATTATTATTATTATTATTATTATTATTATTATTATTATTATTATTATTATTATTATAAAAGCTGTTGTTCATATGGTAACATTTCCGAGTGGCAAGTACAGTACGGTCACAGTATGCAACCTGCCTGTCTGCTGCTCTTTTTGTCATGTGACCAACACTTGGAGCAAGTAACACCGGCTCCCTACAGCAACTACGTGATGATGTCTGGTGTAATATAAGCAGCATTTATACTACTGCACAAGTACCCAGTTTTTCCTGCATTTCATTTTTTAACTTATTTGTTTTGTATTATGTACTTACCATGAATACAAATGAAATGTTCTTTGAGATCATTTATGAAAAGATACTTATTTAATGGAGTTTTCACTGTGGGGAAAAGGCTTTGTAACATCAAAATTTGATACAAAGAGGTGGCTGCAGGAGAAACCTGAATCTGAAAGCTAGATGACATGTAGGAAAGCAGTTCATAGAATGAAGACCAGATGGTGGCAGCAAGCATTGAATGTTTTGCTGCTGGCTTATCAGTACACAGTACACAGATCTAATAGGAATGGTGACTCTAATGCGCCATGAATTGGATCTCTGTATGGATTCAGTAACGTGAACAGAATCAAATGAATTGATTCAGTAAAAGGAATCGAATATCCCATCACTACAGCTAACTGCGGTTGAAAAAGGCCTCATAATAGGGCTAAGTGAAGGTGGATTTTCCTTTTGCACTATTGCAGAATGACTTGGCAGGAATGTCTCTACTGTGTATGTGTACTGGTAGCAGTGATCATGAGAAGGTACGCTTGCAAAAGACTGGGCTCCGGACGTCCCCGTGGCACCACCGAGAGGGAGGACCGCTGTAGCGCAGCAGACTGTGTCTGCAGCAGCAATTCAAACAGCAGTTGGCACCACAGTGACACAATAAACCGTTTGAAATCAATTACTTGGAGGACAGCTCTGAGCCACAAGCCCTGCAGTGTACATTCCACTTACCCTAAACCACCGCCGTCTGTGACTTCAGTGGTGTCAAGCGAGAGCTCATTGGAGGATGGATTGGAGGTCCGTTGTGTTTTCCAATGAAAGCTGGTTCTGCCTTGGTGCCAGTGATGGCCATGTGTTGGTTAGAAGGAGGCCAGATGAGAACCTGCATTCGACCTGTCTGCGGCGTTGACACGCTGGACCTACACTAGGATTTCTTGTCAAGGAAGCAGTTTCCTATGACAGCGGGAGCACTCTTGTGGTTATCCCATGTTCCCTGATTGCAGATGTGTATGCCCGTCTGGTGATTCGACCTGTTGTGTTGCCATTCATGAACAGCATTCCCAGGGGTGTTTTCCATCACGATAACGCACACCCCCATGCAGCTGTTGTAACCCAAAGTGCTCTATAGAGCGTTGACATGTTGCAATGGCCTGCTCGATCCCCTGAACTGTCCCCAATCAAGCATGTATGGGACATCACTGGACGACAACTCAAGCGTCATCCACAACCGGCATTAACCGTCCCTGTAATGACTGACCAAGTGCAACAGGCATGGAAATCCATCCCACAAGCTGACATCTGGCATTTGTATGACACAGTGCATGCATGTTTGCATGCCTGTATTCAACAGTCAGGTGATTACACCGGTTATTGATGGACCAGCATGGCACATTTGCATGGATATTAACCTTTAATCAATTGAATATGTTACCTCGACAAATACATAAAAGATTTCTGTATTCTACATTTCATATTTCATGGTACCAGGCAAGTTGGTCGTGCGGTTAGGGGCGTGCAGCTGTGAGCTTGCATCCGGGAGATAGTGGGTTCGAACCCCAGTGTCGGCAGCCCTGAAGATGGTTTTCCGTGGTTTCCCATTTTCACACCAGGCAAATGCTGGGGCTGTACCTTAATTAAGGCCACGGCCGCTTCCTTCCCATTCCTAGGCCTCTCCTATACCATCGTCGCCATAAGAACTATCTGTGTCGGTGCAACGTAAAGCAAAATAGCAACAAAAAGAAATGTTCTTAGCCTTTGTTTGCTTTTTTTGCTGCAACTCTTTTGTATTGACATGCTGCGTGTGTGGAGATACATTCAGGCTTTTTGGATAATCTTTCCCGCCAGGCTGTTTTGTCACCTACAGGTATATACGCAAGGAAACATGGAAATGTATTTCATAATTTTACACTCTGACATGCCCTAAAACATCCCAAGACTGTGAAATCAAATAAGTACAGTGAAACCTCAGAATGCAAGTAACTTGGTCTATGATTGTTTTGCTAGGTGAGCAAACATTTTAAATAAATTTTAACTTGATAAACGAGTGAGGTACTGCAATATGAGCGTCATGTGTGCCTACGTTTTCCCCTCCCTTCTGCCTCTCTCTTTTCTGGAAGAGTGTGTGTAATTATCTACCATGCTGGACTACAGTTGACATGCCCCGCTCTCATAGTCAACACCATACGAGCGTACATGTTTTGTTTCTTTCTTTAGTGTTATAACTGTACTGCAACATTAAGCCAAGTGAACAAAAAGAAGGCTGAAAAGGAATTTGATTGGAAGAAGGAGATGATTGTGATGGAAGTTAAAAGGGAAATGATCAAAAAGCACTAGCGAAGTATGCGATTGGTTGATATCATGAGATTTTATAACAAGTATACGTCAACGATTTGCACAATATTAGAGAAGAAATAAAAAGGGGTAGATGCAGAAAAAGGACTCACAAGAGTATTAAAGCAATGGCCACATGTTTTGGAAGATGTAGAAAAGTTGCTTCTCATTTGGATAAATGATAAGCATGTAGCAGGCGATACTGTGACCGAGAATTTAATCTAGGAGAAGGCAAAGATGTTGTAGACTGGTCTCATACATAAATTACCAAGTAGTACATGTATATCAACAGAAATCGAAGAAAGCTTCAAGGCCAACAGGGGATGGTTTGATAACTTTAAGAGGAGAAGTGGCATCCATTGTGTTGTTAGGCACAGGGAGGATTTCAGTTTGGATGCTAAGGCAGTTGAGGCATTCACTGCTGAGTTCCAGAAGCTCATTGTTACCATGTGTTACCTGCCACAGCAAGTTTTTAACTGTGATGAAACAGGACTTTTTTTGACGATGCCAAAGAGGACCTACATTACAGCAGAAGAGAATTCAATGCCCGGTCACAAGCCCACGAAAGACCGCTTAGCCCTATTATTGTGTGCTAATGCAAGCAGGGATTTAAAAGTAAAGCCCCTGCTTGTATATCATTCCGAGAATATATGAGCCTTCAAGAAATACAACGTGAAGTAGAGCCAGTTAAATGTTACGTGTCAGGCTGATGACCTAAGATGTTAGGCCCCTTTAAACAGCAAGCAACTGTTATCTGGAGGTCCAACACTAAGGCTTGGGTCACTCATACTTTCTTTGTTGAATGGATGAACGAGGTCTTTGGTCCTGTAGTGAAGAAATACCTTTCAGAAAATAATCTGCCGCTCAAAGTCTTGCTGGTTATGGACAATGCTCTTGGTAATCCTCTAGGCCTTGAGGACAACTTACTGGAGGAATTCAAGTTCATTAATGTTAAGTTCCTTCCTCCCAACACTGCTCCACTATTCCAGCCTAGGGATCAGCAAGTCATTTCAAAATTCAAGAAGTTATACATCAAAGCACTATATCAGTGATGCTTCAAAGTGACTAAAGGAACAAACCTTACCCTGCAAGAGTTTTAGAGAAATCATTTCCACATCGTGAACTGCCTGAAGATCAGTGATAAAGCCTGGGATGGTGGTCACCAAGAGAACTCTCACTTCCGCCTTTGGAAATCTGTGGCTTGACTGTTCTTGAAGGTGATTTTGAGGGGATTGTTGGTGACAATGAGCTGCCCATTTTCAATGAAATTATGTCCTTAGGGAAGACCATGGGGCTGGAGGTGAATGACATGGACATTCAAGAACTGGTGGAAGAACATAGCCAGGAATTGACCACCAACAAACTGATGGACCTTTATTGTGAACAATAGGAGGAGGTTAATGAGGAGATCTTGTCCAGGGAAGAGGAGGAGGAGAAGTCAATGGAATCTGTCACTTCAACTGAGATTTGGGAGAAGTAAAAAATGTGGGAAACAGTGCAAAATTTTGAAAAAAACACCACCTGCATAAGGCTGTAGCAGTGTGAGCAATGAATATGTTCAATGACAATGCAATGTCACATTTTCATGAACTCCTCAAAAAGAGGCAAAAGCAACAGTCATTTTGACAGGTTCCTCATTAGAGTTGCACAAAAAGCAAACAATTCCGGTGAGCCAACAGACAACAGTGATTCCATTAGTGAAATTCGTGCTACACAGTAACTCTTCTCATGTCATCTCTTGTCTAACTCACACCAACAATGAGTCTATTGTAAGGTAAAGTGCAGATTAATTTGTTTTACGTTATAGTTTGTTTTAAAAATGTTACGTGAATAAATATTTTTGTGTTGTGGATGAATCATCCACGTTTCAGTTGTTTCTTATGGAAAAATTTGCTTTGATATACGAGCGCTTTGGATTACAAGCATGTTGCTGGAACGAATTGTGCTCGCAATCCAAGGTTCCACAGTATTCCCATCACTTTATTCCAAGAATAGCTTGGGTAGCTAACCTAATATTTCTCACCAGGCTCTTTCGACACTGACAGATATATACATGAGGAAACATAGGAATGATGGAAATTAAAGTTTAGACACTTCATAAGTGGTCTTTGTTTTATCTGCATTTTGCAGCAAATTTCAGATTTCTAACGCAGAATTTTCCAATAACTACAATTCGTCCATCGCTCACTACCCGACTGTGATGACTTGGCGCACACCTTGCTGCATTGCTGTCCGCTCCACCATGAATACCAACCTCTTTCAATGGTGCATTGATAATAAAATGCATTGCTCATTAATCTGCTCACTGCTTTGCAGAAAGATTGCAATAAGAAGATATTATTCTGTGAGAGAATTTGACAATGCTCACTGGTCAGTTGTCCATTTTACAGCAATACTACCAGATATGATTCTGCGATCTATCAGACAGTTTTATACTGTACATTGAGCTAACTTTAATTTGTCACATACATCTTCTTTCATTTTATATCTATCTTCCATATTTATTCTTGACACTTTCCACCTTTTCAGACTCATTTTGTTCATAATGCTATAGTTGTTCTACCAGGTTATTAATTTTATTCATAATGCTATAGTTATTCTACCAGGCTTTCCTAGAGCTCATTTATAATGTAGTTCCTGTTCCTGTATACTGTAATTAGTTCCTGATACTCACAGATGACGCTATTATACTTTTTGTTTTCATATCTATCTTCCATACATAGAAAACCTTAGACAAGCTTCTGCATTCATCTGTCTCATTTACAATGTACAAACAGATGTGCTTCTGCATTCAATCATACAGCTTCATACTGCTTCATACAACCCACTGAAGTAATGTTTATTCATCGTACACATCTTCTTTGCTTTTCATTTATTCTATACTTTATACCTTTCTAGACTCATTTTGATCATATCACTATAGTTGTTCTGTCAAGCTCCTTTATACTGAAGTTCCTGTTTCTTGTAGCTGCCTCTATTTTGCTTTACTTTCTCATAAAATGGTTTGTTAGGTATGCAGCTCATTGCTATTGGCAGCATATTGGTACCACATCATGTTGTACATATGAAGGGAGACAGGTCCTGTTATTAATATTCCCTATCTTACTTAATGTATGGCACTGACTCACTGATGCCTCAGGTGTGGATTAGTATCATACAGCACGTTAGTAACAACTGGCAACATTTTCAAGTGTTTACTATGAGGCAGTGTGGAAATGTACAGAACGATGGTTGAGTACCAGGCTTATATGTCCCTTCCCACCTCATATACCACCCATTGTGAAACTGCAGATGCTGGTGAAATATACTCTTACCATCTAGTGGTGTATGTATGTTTAGTCCTCAGCCCGAAGGCTGGTTGGATTCTCAACAGCTCCGCCATCAGCTGTCATAGATGGCCTAGGCATCACTAAAGAGGCGTACTAGGGAAATGAGGAGTGAGGTAGTTTCCTGTTGCTTTCCTCACCGAGCCAGAAGCTGCTATTACATATCAGTCTGCCAAGCCCACTGAAATGCATGCACCAACTGACCCTATAAGCAACATTTTCACACCATTCATAGCAGGGACTGGCTGCGTAAGGAATGGCATTACTAGCATCGCTCATACCTCAGTCACTTTCATGTTGTCAAAGCCAAGGATAAAGCTGAGACAGATCAATGAAAGTAACAATATTGATCTAGCCCATACCAGAAGACATAGTGCACTGTAAACACTACGTCCTGCCAGCAAAGGCACCTAGTGGTGTATCATGAAGAAAATGTGATAATACTGCCTGAAGAGCCTGTTGAGGGAAGGGCCATATTACATTTTAAGTGTTCTGGTCGGATGATGTCATTGCATTTTGAACCACTCATACATCAATATGTACCTCCTCATGAACAACCACCCGCTATCACTAGGCTTGTCCTTACATTGCTTAATGTATGGTAATCAGCCCTGCAAGCTTTTTGTCCAATGCTCTGCCAATGTGAAAACTAAAAATGAATTTATTTTCACTGATTATCATCCTCTTCCTAAAAACAAGTGTGTTTCTGTTGTGCCTGATAATCATCTAAATTCACTCTCTGACTTGAAAAACACAGTTCCAGCGTTTCATCATCCAATGAAGAACAAAGAAAAAAGCACCACGCAAGATTCACCAATAGAATTAAGTTTATTAAAAATAATTTACTGAGAGAAAACCTGATGTTTATAAGGAGGCTGTTAGGAAATACATACTGTCCCCGCCAATTTTGAGTTTAATGAGTGTTTAATTATGTGCCCGCAATAACCAGTATCATTTATTCATTGTGAGTGAGGAGTAAATTTTTATTTGGTGGCGAGCTGCTTTATCATTCAATGAGCTGTTTGACAGGTTTTGGGGAGTGCAGGGTATTGATTTTTCACCTCGCTTCATCGAATCGATAATATGTGGCGATCACATGACAAACTGGACTTTTTCAAGGTTAGACCCACTCGCCCACTGCCTTGAGTGTCTGCTTGTTCGCACGTGTAACTTCCAGAACAATCTAAGCCAATTACAGAACGCATTTATGAACCAATAATAAATTAGAGAATGAGTGCCATACCTCCAAGTGAGAGGCTATATAACCTCAGGATTTTCATTAATCAACCCCCTTATTGCTTCGATTCTATGAGAGCCCACAACACAAGTTAAGTTTCGTCTGCAGTTATATAATTCAGCCTGGTCTATCACGGACTTCAACTAAAATCTTTTGTGCGAGTTTCAGCTTACTTTAACTTGAAGAAAAAAGAGGACCACAACCAATGCAAGACCAATATCTACTTCAGGATGTCAACCCTGCTGTCAAGAGGAGCATTCCGTTCGACGATATATTTGGACTTTGCTGTCACCATGTGCTGCTAAAATGTAGGCTTCTCAAACAGCAGAGGGAGCATGTGACAGACAAACTTCAACATGGGGGCATAACATACTATCCCGGGAATCGAGTTCCATCATAAAATTTTAGTACAATTTTAAGATATTTTTCTGTCCATCGGTGTAGAAAATTAAGCGATTTTCTTCATTTAGTTAAGATTTCTATTAGATTTGGGTAACTTAGTGATATTTTTCAACTTTCATCTCACCAGGTTAAGGTAGTTTTGGAAATGAATGTGAGTTGGGATCTATTAGTGTAGATTTGTTGTGGCTTGTCTTCCAAGAATATTTCAATCTTTGTGCAATTATTTAACATGATATTTAATAATAACTGACCTCTCAGATAAATGAGAACTTAAATAATGATTTAAGAGTTGTGAAACATTGTGGGACGAGAACTGGGTTTTGTCTCACCTAGTAAATTTTGATATTGTTTCATCTATTGCATTACTCTACGATTATGCAGGATTGTGTAATCTAATTCACAGATTAATTCAGAGACTGATGGTAGATTTAAATTCAATAATAATAATAATAATAATAATAATAATAATAATAATAATAATAATAATAATAATAATAATAATTTTTTAAAAAATTGAAACTGGGTTAAATAAGAATTTAATGGTCATGAGTGACAAATGATATTGGAAAAGTTTCTTGTGGAAATGTGTGCTCTATTATTGCATAATTTGCCTGGAAGGTGGTAGTCCTGCAGGATATTTGTTGAATTTTTGGAAGCACGTGTCATGGGTTACCGTGCATTCCAAGAGAAAATGTGGAGCACCTGTTGAGTTATATTTCATGCAGTTTAGGGATAATAATAATTTATCGGTGTTCAATGACCATGTGTCCGATGACATTAATTTCAACCCAAGAGATGTGCGTGATTATTATTATTCTGCCAAATCTTCTGACTAAAATCTGGGAATTTTTAATACATCATCCTTGTAATGCTGACATAATGCTCACTGAAGTGACCATTCCACTTCATTCACAAGCCACATAACTTGTTAAACAGATTTGACTTAAAGAAGTTACATCTGTTTAATCCATTTGATCGTATTTTGTGATAATAATCGTGAAATAAAAATAAAACCCTAGGATCCGTTTGTAAATTTTGTAAATAATATCTGTGTATCATATGTGTGTGATGTAGGTTTGGTGATTTTGAAATATTATTTATTGAATTTTGTGTTTTAATCTGACCACGTGTTCGGCATGGTGGGTCAGGTTATCCCAGTGTTGTCTGTGTTCGGTTCATTTCTTTGATTGTCATGTAATAATATTCCTTGCAAACTTAAGGATAGATTCAATATTAAAATAGTGCAATTTTGGAAGTGAATAAGATTGTATAATTTTTAAAGTAAGCATAAACGAGTGTAAAATTTTAGAAAATTTTGTAACGTTAATTAATGTATGATGTGAATAATCCCAATTCAGTTATCTAATAATTTTCAAGAGAAAGATTGTTGTTCTAAAGATCAATATCTATATATATAAAGTAGCTTGTCCTGACTGACTGACTGACTGACTGATTCATCATCGCCGAGCCAAAACTACTGGACATAAAGAAATGAAATTTTGAAGATATATTCATATTAAGATGTAGGTGCTCGCTAAGAGAGGATTTTTGGATATTCCGTCGCTAAGGGGGTGAAAAGGGGGGTGAAATTTTAAAATGAGTGTGTTTATATCTCAAAACTTTAAAAGTTTAGAGATGTGAAAATTGGTATTTAGAATCTTCTTTAAAAATAAGGAAACACAAATTTTTTTGTTTTCAGACAATCCCAATAGGAGGGGTGAAAAAGGGTGAAAAAGCGGTTGAATGCCTAATCAGGATACCGGTGCTTATATCTCAGAAACTGAAGATATTACAGACCTGAAAATTGGTACTTTTGATCTCTTTTAAAAATAAAGAAACATGTATTTTTTTGTTTTTGGAAAATCCAATTAATGGGAGGGTGAAAAGGGGGTGAATTTTAAAAATGAGTAAATCTATATCTCCAAACTTTTAAAGCTTGCAGATGTAAAAATTGGTATTTAGAATCTTCATTAAAAATAAAGAAACACGAATTTTTTTGTTTTCGGAAAATCGCAATAGGAATCGTGAAACGGGTGAAATAGGGGTTGAATGCCTTTAATGAGGCTACTTATATCTCAGAACCTGAAGATATTACAGACCTGAAAATTGGTGTTTGGGATCTCTTTTAAAAATAAAGAAACACGTATTTTTTTGTTTTTGGAAAATCCAATTAATGGGGGGGTGAAAAGGGGGTGATTTTTTAAAATGAGTGTATCTATATCTCAAAACTTTTAAAGTGTATTGATATAAAAATTGGTATTTAGAATCTCCTTTAAATATAAAGAAACACGTATTCTTTTGTTTTCGGAAAATCCCAATAGGAAGGGTGTAAAAGGGTGAAAAATGGGTTGAATGCCTTTAATGAGGCTACGTATATTTCAGAACCTGAAGATATTACAGACCTGAAAATTGGTATTTGGGATCTACTTTAAAAGTAAAGAAACACGTATTTTTTCGTTTTTGGAAAATTCAAATATTGGGGGGTGAAAAGGGGGGTGAATTTTTTAAAATGAGTGTGTCTACATCTTAAAACTTTAAAATTTACAGATGTAAAAATTGGTAGTTAGAATCTCCTCTAAAAATAAAGGAACGCGTATTTTTTTGTTTCCTGTAAATCCCAATAGGAGGGGTGTAAAAGGGTGAAAAATGGGTTGAATACCTTTAATGAGGATACTTATATTTCAGAACCTGAAGATATTACAGAACTGAAAATTTGTATATGGGACCTCCTTTAAAAATAAAGAAACACGTATTTTTTAGTTTTTGGAAAATCCAATTAATGACGGTTAAACAGGAGTGACAAATTGGGGTGAATTTTTTGAAAGGCTATATCTACAGAATATCTTGGAAACGTAAAATGTTACAGACGTAAAAAGTGGGTGTTTGGAATCTCCTGTAAATGTAAAGAAACATAGGTGATTTGTTTTTGGTAACTCCTCTTGAGGGGAACTCAAAAGGGGTGAAATTTTAAAATGAGAATTTTTACAGTATATCTAAAAAAAACTTAACATGTTACAGAAGTGAAAAATGGTATTTTTTATCTCTATTATACATAACGAATCGTGTATTTTTAGTTTTCGGAAATACCACTTGGGTGGTGGGGGGTGGGTAAAAGTGACTGAAAATGGTGTTGAATTCTTTTAATTAGGCTACTGATATCTCAAGAATGAAGATGTTACAGACGTGAAATTTGATATTTGCAATCTGCTTTAAAAGTAAAGAAAGACGTATTCTCGGAAAATCCAATGAAGAGGGGGGGTGAAAGAATTGAAAATTTAATTGACTTAATTGTATGAGAATGCATACATCTAATAAAAACTAAAGTTGTTACAGACGTGAAAATTCGTATTTAGATCTCCTTTAAAAACAAAGATAAACGCGTTTCGGTGGGGAAACCATCTTGGAGGGTGGGAGTGTAAAGGAATTGAATTCCTTTCATGGGGACACGGTAAGGTAAGGGTTATTCTGCCCGAAGGCAGGTCTGAACCTCCGCGGAGGTGTTCCTGAGCCGGAGTTTACGTGCGGTAGGGTGGCCAGTTACTTTCCGCTCCTCCATTCCCTTACCCCCCAACCAACAGCGCGTGGCAACCCATCCAACTCCTGACCACGCCCAATGTTGCTTAACGTGTTGAAACACCGGATCCCATGGGGACACATAAATCAAAAACTGAAGAAGTTAGAGTCGTGATAATTGGCATTTAGAAGATCTTTTACTATTAAAGAAACAAGTATTTTTTGCGGGAAAATTCACTTAGGGGGGGGGGAAGAGTAGTGTGAAATGAAGTGAAAAAAATAAATTATTTTTATGGGGATACTTATATTTCAAAACAGAAGGCAATAGACGTGAACGTTGGTGTTTGGAATCTCCTTTAAACATAAAGAGACAAGCCTTCTTTTAATTTTTTTTGGGGGGGGGCGGGGGTGGCGGTAAATAAACTTAACGGCGGTGGGGTGTAGAAGGAGGTGAGACCAATTGATTTTACTGTTCTTAATGAACTTATAAGTATCCTCCGTTGCTCAGGCGGCAGCGCGCCGGCCTCTCACAGCTGGGTTCCGTGGTTCAAATCCCGGTCACTCCATGTGACATTCGTGCTGGAAAAAATGGAGGCGGGACAGGTTTTTCTCCGGATACTCCGGTTTTCCCTGTCATCAGCCATTCCAGCAACACATAATAGTAATAATAATAATAATAATAATAATAATAATAATGTTCCGGAATGTCGTCAAATGTGCGGACCGCGCTGGAAACGGCCCCTGGACGGGTAATGACTAAGAATGCAGTCCGGCCGCGGGTTCAGTGCCGCCAAGGCACCCAATACGACACCACGCCGGATCTCCTGAAGGATTTTATCCATATTAAAAATGATTATAGGAAAAGATGGCAAAGAATTACGGACCCAACTGACCGGGAGGAATATCTGAGCCTAGCCCGGGAAGTACGAAATCGATTGCTGGAAAGGAAGATTGAAAAATGGGAGGAAACGTGCCGTAATCTAATAGAAAACGAGTCAGATCGGGAATTTTGGTGGATTCTCGCAGAAAACCAGTCAGATCGCGAAATTCGGCGGATTATATATCTAAAACAATAAGCATTCAATTATAAATTTCAGGATAATACCGTAGCGAAGCACGGGTGTCTTGCTAGTTAATTATAAAGTCATATCACAACAGTAATTATGTTCATTAAATTAGATAATAATTTTCAAGAGAACTATTCAAATAATCAGTTTAATAATATCAGTGTGTTATTAAAGATATTATCCACAAGTGAGAAAGTGAAACTAATCTGGATTTTGTAGATATTGTGCAATAATAATTCAGAAAGGAAACCATGCTTATCTGATACTTAATTTAGTGGAAATACAGGATTTCAATTTATTTAAAATGAGACAAATGACATTAGGCTGTCAAATACACTGACTGACAGAACAAATGCAACACCAAGAAGGAGTGGTCAAAACTTTATGCCAATTGCAGGGTAGACTGACGTCACTGAGGTATGCTCATGATGTGAAATGCGCCGCTGTGCTGCGCACGTAGCGAACGATAAATGGGACACGGCGTTGGCGAATGGCCCACTTCGTACCGTGATTTCTCAGCCGACAGTCATTGTAGAACGTGTTGTCGTGTGCCACAGGACACGTGTATAGCTAAGAATGCCAGCCCGCCGTCAACGGAGGTATTTCCAGCAGACAGACGACTTTACGAGGGGTATGGTGATCGGGCTGAGAAGGGCAGGTTGGTCGCTTCGTCAAATCGCAGCCGATACCCATAGGGATGTGTCCACGGTGCAGCGCCTGTGGCGAAGATGGTTGGCGCAGGGACATGTGGCACGTGCGAGGGGTCCAGGCGCAGCCCGAGTGACGTCAGCACGCGAGGATCGGCGCATCCGCCGCCAAGCGGTGAGAGGCCCCGCACGCCACGTCAACCGCCATTCTTCAGCATGTGCAAGACACCCTGGCTGTTCCAATATCGACCAGAACAATTTCCCGTCGATTGGTTGAAGGAGGCCTGCACTCCCGGCGTCCGCTCAGAAGACTACCATTGACTCCACAGCATAGACGTGCACGCCTGGCATGGTGCCGGGCTAGAGCGACTTGGATGAGGGAATGGCGGAACGTCGTGTTCTCCGATGAGTCACGCTTCTCTTCTGTTCTGTCAGTGATAGTCACCGCAGACGAGTGTGGCGTCGGCGTGGAGAAAGGTCAAATCCGGCAGTAACTGTGGAGCGCCCTGCCGCTAGACAACGCGGCATCATGGTTTGGGGCGCTATTGCGTATGATTCCACGTCACCTCTAGTGCGTATTCAAGGCACGTTAAATGCCCACCGCTACGTGCAGCATGTGCTGCGGCCGGTGGCACTCCCGTACCTTCAGGGGCTGCCCAATGCTCTGTTTCAGCAGGATAATGCCCGCCCACACACTGCTCGCATCTCCCAACAGGCTCTACGAGGTGTACAGATGCTTCCGTGGCCAGCGTACTCTCCGGATCTCTCACCAATCGAACACGTGTGGGATCTCATTGGACGCCGTTTGCAAACTCTGCCCCAGCCTCGTACGGACGACCAACTGTGGCAAATGGTTGACAGAGAATGGAGAACCATACCTCAGGACACCATCCGCACTCTTATTGACTCTGTACCTCGACGTGTTTCTGCGTGCATCGCCGCTCGCGGTGGTCCTACATCCTACTGAGTCGATGCCGTGCGCATTGTGTAACCTGCATATCGGTTTGAAATAAACATCAATTATTCGTCCGTGCCGTCTCTGTTTTTCCCCAACTTTCATCCCTTTCGAACCACTCCTTCTTGATGTTGCATTTGCTCTGTCAGTCAGTGTACATTTGAGATCAAGGATGATTTAGGATGAGGTTCATCAAACTTTTTTTTTTAAATTTTAAACTTTAAAGCCAATGGAAGGCTAATTTTTATTTATTTTCATTCTTTCAGAATAATCCATTGTCACCGAGATTCAAGATTTGAATTACTTACTTTCGTAAATCTAATCTACAATATTCGCTCCATGGGGATCACCATAAACAGCAGCAAGAGATGATTGTTTGTGAATTATTATTATTTTGTGCATATCACAATAAATGTCAAGTCTATGTTTTTAACTTGTTCTCTTCTTTATTGTCGTAAAAACTTGTCTTTTAAATGCCTTGATAAATTAAGACAGCCCGTTAACGAACGGTCCAACACTGGATCCCCAGTGCGCTGGCTGAGCTATGGCCAGGAAATTAGGGGGCAATACACACATCATTATTATAGACCATTATGCCTTTCTTTGTTCAGTCTGCAAGCCTCTGTGAATTTACTAAATGTTGCCACAATCCTCTATTTACAACTAGTTTTGTGGCCTCATTTAGTTCTATAACTCTTATCTTTAAATTGTTAGAAAATGAGTCTAACCATCATCGTCTTAGTCTCCCTCTACTTCTCTTACCCCCTCAATTCGTCTCACATGACCCCACCACCGAAGCTGGTTTATGCGTACAGCTTCATCCATCGAGTTCATTCCAACTTAGCCTTTATCTCCTCATTTCGAGTACCCTCTTGCCATTGTTCTTACCTGTTTGTACCAGCAATCATTCTCGCTACTTTCATGTCTGTTACTTCTAACTTATGAATAAGATATCCTGAGTCCACCCAGCTTTTGCTCCCATAAAGCAAAGTTGGCCTGAAAACAGGCCAATGTAAAGATTGTATTGTCTGGGAGCTGACTTCCTTCTTACAGAGTACTGTTGATCGCAACTGCGAGCTCACTGCATTTGCTTTACTGCAACTTGATTCAATCTTACTTACTATATTACCATCCTGGGAGAACACACATCCTAAATACTTGAAATTATCTACCTGTTTCAGCTTTGTATCACCAATCTGACATTCAATTCTGTTGAACTTCTTACCTATTGACTTCAATTTAATCTTCGAAAAGGTAATTTTTATACCATACACTTTGCACCTATTTTCAAGTTGCAAGATTTTAGACTGAAGGCTTTTGCCAGAATCTTCCATTAAGACCAAGTCATCAGCATAGGCCAGACTACTTACTACATTTCCACTTAACTGAACCCTTCCTGCCACTTTATACCTTTCAGCAGATGATCCATGTAAACTACAAAAAACAAATGTGAAAGATTACAGCCTTGTCTAACCGCTGTAAGTACCCTGAACCAAGAACTCATTCTACCATCAATCTCACTGCAGCCCAGTTGCCAACATGAATGCCTTTGATTAATTTTAATAATCTACCCTTGATCCCATAGTCCCCCAGTATGGCGCACTTCTTTTTCCTCGGTACCCTGTCAAATGCTTTCTCTAGATCCACGAAACATAAACACAGCTGTCTATTCCTCATGTAGCATTTTTTTAATTACCTGATGCATATTCAAAATCTGATCCTGACAGCTCCACTGTGGTCTGAAACCACACTGGTTTTCATTCAACTTACTCTTGATCACTGATCACATCCTCCCTTCAAAGATGCCAGTAAATGCTTTGCCTGGTATACTAATCAATGAGAGACATAGAAAATTATTGCAATCCTTCTTGTTCCCTTGCATATAGATAGATGCAATTACTGCTTTTATCCAGTCTGAAGGTATCTTATCAACACTCCATGCTAATCTCATTATTCTATGAAGGCACTTCATCCTGGCCTTCCCACTATACTTCACCATTTGAGGTCTAATTTCATATATTCCTGCTGATTTATGACAATGGAGTTTACTTACCATCCTTCCCACTTTCTCAAGAATAATTTCACCAACATAATTTTCCTCCTCCCCTTGAGCTCCATTGTTCGCAACATCACCATGAAGATTTCCTGTTACGTTGAGAAGATTTTAAAAATATTCCTTCCACCTCTCCAGTGATTGCCTGGGATCTATTATGAGTTTATCTGAATTACCTAAAACACTATTCATTTCCTTTTTCCCTCCCATCCTATGATTCATTATTACTGTCCAGAAAGGTTTCCCTGCTGCTTGACCTAGCCATTCAAGGTTATTACCAAAGTCTTCCCACAACTTCTTTTCAGATTCAACAACTATTTGTTTCACTCTGTTTCTTTCATCTACGTACAATTAATTCCCTCTCTGCATCAGCCCTTGTTTGGAGCCATTTCTGATATGCCTTTTTTTACGTTTATAAGCTGCTCTCATTTCCACCAAGATGTTTGCTTTTTCCCATGTTTACACACAGTTGTTCTTAGGCATTTACTTGCTGTTGCTACTACAACATCCCTGAATGCCAGCCATTCTCTTTCTATATCCCGAAACTGCTTAATGTCCACTGTTTGGAAATTATCACTAATTATATCCATGTACTTCTGTCTAGTTTCCTTGTCTTGTATGTTTTCTACCCTTATTCATTTGCAGACAGATTTCACTTTCCCTATCCTAGGCCTAGAGATACTTAGTACACTACAGATTAGATAGTGCTCTGTCTCATTGAAAAATCTTCAAAAAACCGTACATTCCTAACAGATTTCCTGAATTCGAAGTTGGTTAAGATATAGTCTACTATGGATCTGGTACCCCTAGCCTCCCATGAGTAGCGGTGAATAGCCTTATGCTTGAAGAATGTATTCGTAACTGCTAAACCCATACTAGCAAAGAAGTCCAGCAGATGCTTCCCATTCCTATTAGCTTCCATATCTTCCCCCCATTCTATTTCTATTTTCAACTCTCGCATTGAATTCGCCCATTAGCACTACCCTATTCTCACTCTTGACCCTGACTATGATGTCATTCAATGCTTCATGAAACTTGTCAATTTTATCCTCATCTGCACCATCACATGGTGAATACACTGAGACACTTCTTGTCCTAATTCCTCCAACTGCCAAATATACCCACATCATTCACTCGTCTATGTGCCTAACAGAAACTATGTTGCGTGCAATAGTATTCTTGATTAACAGCCCTACCCCAGACTCTGCCCTTCCCTTTTTAACACCCGTCAAGTACACTTGATAATCTCCTATCTCTTGCTTGTTATCTCCCCTTACCCGAATATCACTTACACCTACCACATCCAGATGCATCCTCTTAGCTGCCTCAGCCAGTTCTACTTTCTTTCTTCCATAAACCACATTAATATTGATAGCTCCCCATCGAATTCCATTTCATTCGCCAAGTTGTTTCCAAGGAGTCCATCGCCTGTAAAATGGGAGTGGGACTCTTGTTACTTGCATAGGTCCGAGGCTTGCTTAAAATGTTCTGAGCTTGGTCATTCATGAAGCAGGATGCTACCCTACTTACACATAGTCCAAGTGAGGATCTCTCCTCTAACGGGTTAGGGACCACAGTGGATTGTATAGCCCTAGCCGCCTGAGCACAAGGGAGGCCATGACTCGGAATATGTCTGAGATGCTCACTCCCATTCTGTAGCAACTGGTACCCTGACTCTCAGGACCACTTACTAGGCCACTCAGCCATTGCCCATGGCTCATAAACTAGGATGTGACTACAGTAACCCACACCATAAACCATTATAACGAAAAATTCCCAACTCGATTGTGGCTGGCAGTAGGAAACGAGGGCCTGCGGTTATAATGAAAACTCCTCAACTCAAATGTGACTGGAATTAGGAAAGGGGGCCAGACTGCAATACTCCCCAAACTAATTGTGATTGGCAGGTGGCAAGGAGGCTTGCCATTATAATGGAAACTTCCCAACCCGGAATTTACCTGAGAAATGATGTATGACATCCTTCCTGTGGTGTTTCTTGGGAAACACTAAGGGCATTGCAGCCTAATAAAATCGTACTCAAGTGTATAGCATTTTACCTGAGATTCAGTATACAATGTAGTATTCAGTAGTGAAGCATGGGTATATGAGCTAGTATTTAATAAAGTATTATCTCTGCAGAATTTAACTTAATTATACCAACAAAAGCTCAGTGATGCTCTTTGTATTATGTAAAGAACAATGGCTCAATTGAATTGGCAGATTAATTTTCTCATTTCAAGGAAATGACGTTATTTTGTTACTTCCAGGTGCGTGATTTAAATTTTGATGAACTCGCTGTATTTTCTGTGCCAGAGCACCAGCTGCTGCATGCTGTTATGCTTCAGAGGATGGGAGGGAAGGGAGGGGAAGTGGGGTGTATGACAGGCAGAGACAGAGACAATGCTCAGTACGAATCCATACGTTTCTATTCGTTTTGCGCTGTCGCTTTCCAGCCCGAATAGGCAGCATTTTCTTTGTTGTTGTTTTTCCTACATGTACCATAATTTGCAGCAGAAATTGGTGAGAATGGCTCTGTTTCAGTATGCCAATGATGAAATTTGTAATATGCACCTAGCCTATGGGGCAGCAAATGGCAACGGGAGAGAAGCCGCATGGATTTATGGCATCTGGCACCCTAATCACCGCCAACCTCATCATTCAGCCTTGGTGTCCATTAACAGGCAACTGTGTGAATCACATGTTTGACGCTGGTATAGAGTGCTATAGGTACGGAACCCAGAGTTTGAAGAGGCTGCTTTGTAAGAAATACCGGTAATGATGATACTCCATCAACCAGTACGAGATCTGCCGCGAGGAATGTTGGCGCTTCTCATATGATGGTGTGGAGGCTATGGAAGGACCAACAGTTGTTGCACCCTTATCAACATCAGTCAGTGCAACAAGGAATATTAATGAATGCCAACAACACCTAACCTTTACAAGGTGGATCTTCAACAGCTGCGAGAATATTCCACATTTCTTTTCACAAATAAAGCTACATTTACAAAAGAATGAGCAGCAAATTTCAGAAATCAGCATTTCAGAGCAGAAGAAAACCGTCATGTAACAGTATTGAGCACATTTCAGCAGAATATGGGTTTCTGTGGTTTCCCATTCTCACGGCCACTACCTTCCAAATCCTATCCCTTTCCCATCCTTGTTTTAGTGCGATGTTAAACCACTAGCAACAACAACAACAAAAACATTTCATCATCGTTTTAGTATTTCAGCCAACATTGTTGGTGACTGTTTACTTGGGCTGCATGTCCTTCATACTCACCTGAATGGTAAGGATTACTACCATTTCTTGGTAGAATCACTGCCTGGATTATTAGAAAATGTTCCTCTGGGTGATCGGCAGTGAATGTGGCTGTGTCATAATGACACTCCACTGAGTTTCACTTGCTGTATCACACAGTGTTTAAATTATCACTATCCAGAGAAATGGGTAGGCCATGCTTGGCCAGTTAAATGGCCTTCATGCTCAACTGATTTAACTCTCATGAATTTTGTCTTGTGGGGTTATGCGAAGACTTTAGTCTATTCGAACCCCATAGAAAGAGAAGATGAACTTGTACTATGATTGATCCAGATAGCTTTTTAGGTCATTCGCTCCACAACACACATGCCAAACAGAGTCCAAAGGTCACTACAACACCATTGTGAACAGTGCATCAATGGAGAATAGGGGCATATTGCAATCAAACCATTGGGCGTATTGTTCCTTAGTTCAGCATTTTATTCCATTTACACTGTGTGTAAAGGAACACAATCGTGGGGCAGCAGAGTTGCATCTTTGCACATGTTAAATAATAATGATATTCAGACCAACCAACAAGAGGAGCAACGATTGGTGAATTCCTTGACTGATAAATGTGTCTTACTAACTCTGTGTTCTTGTACTGTGCATGTGTATATTATGGCTGCTTAATAAACAAACTGTGGATATTGCCCGTAAGAGACAGCATGAGTCGAACGAGGAAACTTGTGCATTCACATGGAAGTGGACAAGGTACATTTAGAACTAAGAAAATAAGGTAGTATATTTTTAAAACTTAGGTTTTTTTCACCTAATTAAGCTCTGCTGAAAGGAAAGGACCATTCAACATGAATGGTGTTTTGCTGTGAATTCTCGTGCCACTTATTTTTGTGGACATTATGGCTTGTTTACAACAGTCTCGCTTCTAAGTCAGGTCATAATGGCTTTCATCTGAAAACACAGCAAGGGCGACGTAGCATTGCAAGTTCTTTGTGACTGACACACAACACAGGTGTGGAGGCCAGAAATTATTTGCAGCAAGTACGGTTCATGAACATCAGTGAAAGGACAGTAAGTAGGAGGTTGTTTGAAATGGATTTAAAGTTCAAGAGGCCTGCCACAAGATCTCTGCTTACACATGAGCATGCGCCTCTCAGAAGCGATTCTCCAACGCCTACCAAAACTGGACTGTGGAGCAGTGGAGCTTAGTACTGTTCATGGATGAATCCAGATTCTGTATGAGGGCACCGGACGGAAGGGAGTGAGTATGGAGAAGGTCCCAGGAATGTTACTCACACTGTACTTTCTCTTGCAAAGACATCATTCAGTGATGGTCTGGGCTGGGATTACCACTGATGCATGCACAGAGCTTGTGTTCATCTTATATTTGAGCTGTCTTGTATTTGAGTAAATATGGTATAATAATTCTATGCTTATATGGAGCTATTAGCCTACAGATGCGATACCACAGAAAAAGTGTTCGGTATCAGGCTGGACTACTGTATTTAAATTCTGATTTCAAAGAAAAAGGGGGAAACAGAGGTCAAAACCCAATTTATTTTGTAAGAGTATGCAGTGGAATACAGTTGCAAGTTATGAATCTCATTCCATATTGACGGTTATCACTTTACAAAAGAAAATATTTATAAAATCCTTCTATCAATACAAGTCAAGTCATCTGTTAGATGAAGCAAAGTCTATACATGTTTCAGCCTAATCTCAAGGCCATCTTCAGTAGTAAAACAGTGGTTACATAATATACAAACAAATTAAAAATCGTAATGATATGAAGTGACAGTGATCATGATTACTGAGTTAGAAACACATTGAGGTACAAAGTCCTCTCGTCTAATAGATCTTGCTGACTGTTAAAATGAAAACACTATGCTGAGGAGTGTAGTGAGACCGCCAATACTACGAATAAAATGTGTATTACATCTGTAATGAGAAAAAAAAGGAATATATGAGTGGATGAAAAACAAAAACAAGTTAAAAATGATGTACAAAAAGAAAACTCATATGACTTACTTGTAACTAAAAGTTGTCGTCTCGAATGGAGATGACCTTGTTGGTCTCAAGTCACATTGACAACTAAGCCTGTGTGTGGCTTACTGTGTATCTGTGTCGATGTGGTTGGGAGGGGTAATGGAGGGGGAGGGGCAAGGAGGGAGGGACGTTGTGATTCACGGAAGGGGGGTGTTGATGGAAGGGCGGGTCTTGTTCTAGAATGTCGGTAGTGAAACTCTTTTTTATTAATGAACTGTTCGCAGATGAGCGGGACAAAGGTTTCCAATAAAATATTTTTCTTTTCGTTGATTTCATTCAAGTTATAGATGGAATTGTTATATTGGTCGGTATCTATATATATATTCTCTAGTATATTAAGTAAGGGACCTTTCTGTTCGTAATGCAGGATCTTTAAATCTTGATCAATTGTTGTGTATTTATGATTTTTCTCTCTACAATGTTCGCTCATGGCTGAGTAGCGATTATACTTTAGGGCATTAAGATGTTCGGAGTATCTTACATTGAAACTGCAGCCTGTTTGCCCAATATACGTTGAAAGACATGATTGGCATTTTAATTTGTATATTCCAGAGTTTGAAATTTTTTTATTGCTGTTGACAGTATGAGAATTAAAAAACATTTTTGTATTGGTGTGAATGGTCTTGAAAGCTACTTTCAACTTGTGTTTTTAAAGATGTTTGAAATAGGATATATATTATTATTATTATTAAAGGTAAATGTGGTGAACCTCTCTTTAAGGCTAGATTGTTTTTCTAAGGTAGCCTTGGGTTTATTTCTAAATTTATTGAGAATTTTATTCACGAAAGCTTTACTGAAACCATTACCTTCGGCTATTGCATAAATTGTGTTGATTTCCTTTCTAAAATTCTTACGGGATAAAGGAACATTAAGAGCTCTGAAAATCATACTATTGTAAGCTGTCTTCTTCTGTGTCCCTGGGTGTAGAGAAGTTAGGTGGATGGTGTTTATTGTGTGAGTGGGCTTCCTGTAAATATTAAAAGAAATGGTTTTATTCTGATTGCGAATAATAGTTAAATCGAGATAATTAAGGGAATTGTTGTTCTCGGATTCTGTCGTAAACGTTATGTGTGGATCCAGGTTATTAAGTAGTTCAAGAACGGTGTTGCTGTCAGTAATGTGAGAATCCAGGATAATAAAAGTATCATCCACATACCGAGTCCAATGTTTGATCCCATTAATTTTACCTATAATGTGAGTGTATTCGAGGAAATCTGCGTAAATATCAGCGAGGATTCCCGAGGCCGGTGACCCCATAGGAAGACCCTTCTGTTGGTATATGATGTTATTAAAAGTAAAGAAGCCATTATTTAATGTAAACTTGAGGATCTGAATAAACTCTTCTATCTCCCCTATAGTCAATTTACTGAATTTGGAAAGATTGTTTTTTACTATTTCAATGGTTTTATTGACGGGCACATTCGCGTACATATTTACTATGTCAAAGAAGTGAAGGGTGTAATGTTTTAATAACATCGTATACCAACAGAAGGGTCTTCCTATGGGGTCACCAGCCTATGGAATCCTCGCTGATATTTACGTAGATTTCCTTGAATATACTCACATTATAGGTAAAATTAATGGGATCAAACATTGGACTCGGTATGTGGATGATACTTTTATTATCCTGGATTCTCACATTACTGACAGCAACACCGTTCTTGAATTACTTAATAGCCTGGATCCACACATAACCTTTACGACAGAATCTGAGAACAACAATTCCCTTAATTATCTCGATTTAACTATTATTCGCAATCAGAATAAAACCATTTCTTTTAATATTTACAGGAAGCCCACTCACACAATAAACACAATCCACCAAACTTCTCTACACCCAGGGACACAGAAGAAGACAGCTTACAATAGTATGATTTTCAGAGCTCTTAATGTTCCTTTATCCCGTAAGAATTTTAGAAAGGAAATCAACACAATTTATGCAATAGCCGAAGGTAATGGTTTCAGTAAAGCTTTGATGAATAAAATTCTCAATAAATTTAGAAATAAACCCAAGACTACCTTAGAAAAACAATCTAGCCTTAAAGAGAGGTTCACCACATTTACCTTTAATAATAATAATATATATCCTATTTCAAACATCTTTAAAAAACACAAGTTGAAAGTAGCTTTCAAGACCGTTCACACCAATACAAAAATGTTTTTCATTTCTCATACTGTCAACAGCAATTAAAAAATTTCAAACTCTGGAATATACAAATTAAAATGCCAATCATGTCTTTCATCGTTTATTGGGCAAACAGGCCGCAGTTTCAATGTAAGATACTCCGAACATCTTAATGCCCTAAAGTATAATAGCTACTCAGCCATGAGCGAACATTGTAGAGAGAAAAATCATAAATACACAACAATTGATCAAGATTTAAAGATCCTGCATTACGAACAGAAAGGTCCCTTACTTACTATACTAGAGAATATATATATAGATATTGACCAATATAACAATTCCATCTATAACTTGAATGAAATCAACGAAAAGAAAAATATTTTATTGGAAACCTTTGTCCCGCTCATCTGCGAACAGTTCATTAATAAAAAAGAGTTTCACTACCGACATTCTAGAACAAGACCCGCCCTTCCATCAACACCCCCCTTCCGTGAATCACAACGTCCCTCCCTCCTTGCCCCTCCCCCTCCATTACCCCTCCCAACCACATCGACACAGATACACAGTAAGCCACACACAGGCTTAGTTGTCAATGTGACTTGAGACCAACAAGGTCATCTCCATTCGAGACGACAACTTTTAGTTACAAGTAAGTCATATGAGTTTTCTTTTTGTACATCATTTTTAACTTGTTTTTGTTTTTCATCCACTCAAATATTCCTCTTTTTCTCATTACAGATGTTATACACGTTTTATTCATAGTACTGACGGTCTCACTACACTCCTCAGCATAGTGTTTTCATTTTAACAGTCAGCAAGATCTATTAGACGAGAGGACTTTGTACCTCAATGTGTTTCTAACTCACTAATCATGATCACTGTCACTTCATATAATTATGATTTTTAATTTGTTTGTATATTATGTAATCACTGTTTTACTACTGAAGATGGCCTTGAGATTAGGCTGAAACATGTATAGACTTTGCTTCATCTAACAGATGACTTGACTTGTATTGATAGGAGGATTTTATAAATATTTTCTTTTGTAAAGATTCCCTCTATTACATGAAGGTATCACAAACACAAATGAGCATACAATCCAAAATCTTCTCTTTTAATCTCTCAGAGCTCAGGCAAAAAGATGAAAGTGGTTTTCAGTGGTTTGCCATTTTCACACCGGGCAAATGCTAAAGCTGCACCTTAATTAAGGCCACGGCTGCTTCCTTCCCACTCCTTGGCCTTTCCTATCCCATCGTTGCCATAAGACCTGTCTGAGTTGGTGTGACATAAAGCAAACTGAAAAAAAAAACCTTAAGAAATATGTAAGTCCCAGAGTCTGAAGATCACTCTTGCATTAGTTAGTGACATAGAATTGGGATAGTATATTAAGAAATTAAAAGAAAAGAAAATTTGAAAATAAAATTTAATAAGGTAACTTAGGGAGATCCCGACATGTGGGAGAACTCAACACTTTTAAGCTAAGCGCCTCTGATAACCACAGTACTGCACAGGTCAAACTTTCAACTACATTTACTGGAGCCGTGTGGTTTTGTGCTCATGGTCATCCTGTTAGCTGAAGATTATCACTATAAATACAAGGCATATGAACAATTGAAGGTGATTAAGTAAGTGATATATGGTTTAAAAGTAACTTGCTATAATATGATGAGTAGGTTGTGTAACAAAATAGGTAGATATGCGATACTTTTAATATAATGTTTAAGGTTAGGCGCACCAAGCAAGTTTCGGAGAAGCCGTCATGTCATTTCCAAATCGCCAAACCTTCAGCTTGGTAAGTGTTGCGACCTCTTGCCTGCCAATGAAACTCGGGAAGATCTAGACACGACAAACTGGGAGATGATATAGATGTTGATACCCATAGGGAATCTGAAATATTTGTCCTGAATGAGTAAATCTATAATACCAATATAAATGGTCCGTTATTGGACATTATAAATTTTTTTTTTTTTTTTTTTCCAGCTAACTCATTCTTGGTTGCCAGCGTTTCGCCCTCGTGTGCTAGGGTGGGCTCATCAGTTGGTACCTAGCACACCTACCAATACGCTGGCTAGTGCATACCGTGGAGGCCACTGCGTAGGCTAACTGGAGCCACCGGCAGTGCCAATGCACTAAGAGACTTTGTCTCATTATCAAAAATTGATGCCTGCTTGGCCATCAGATGATATAGATGTTGATACCCATAGGGAATCTGAAATATTTGTCCTGAATGAGTAAATCTATAATACCAATATAAATGGTCCATTATTGGACATTATAAATTTTTTTTTTTCCCAGCTAACTCATTCTTGGTTGCCAGCAGTTCGCCCTCGTGTGTTAGGGTGGGCTCATCAGTTGGTACCTAGCACACCTACCAATACGTTGGCTAGTGCATACCATGGAGGCCACTGCGTAGGCTAACTGGAGCCACCGGCAGTGCCAATGCACTAAGAGACTTTGTCTCATTATCAAAAATTGATGCCTGCTTGGCCATCAGATGATATAGATGTTGATACCCATAGGGAATCTGAAATATTTGTCCTGAATGAGTCAATCTATAATACCAATATAAATGGTCCGTTATTGGACATTATAACTTTTTTTTTTTTTTTTCAGCTAACTCATTCTTGGTTGCCAGCGTTTCGCCCTCGTGTGCTAGGGTGGGCTCATCAGTTGGTACCTAGCACACCTACCAATACGCTGGCTAGTGCATACCGTGGAGGCCACTGCGTAGGCTAACTGGAGCCACCGGCAGTGCCAATGCACTAAGAGACTTTGTCTCATTATCAAAAATTGATGCCTGCTTGGCCATCAGATGATATAGATGTTGATACCCATAGGGAATCTGAAATATTTGTCCTGAATGAGTCAATCTATAATACCAATATAAATGGTCCGTTATTGGACATTATAAATTTTTTTTTTTCCAGCTAACTCATTCTTGGTTGCCAGCGTTTCGCCCTCGTGTGATAGGGTGGGCTCATCAGTTGGTACCTAGCACACCTACCAATACGCTGGCTAGTGCATACCGAGGAGGCCACTGCGTAGGCTAACTGGAGCCACCGGCAGTGCCAATGCACTAAGAGACTTTGTCTCATTATCAAAAATTGATGCCTGCTTGGCCATCAGATGATATAGATGTTGATACCCATAGGGAATCTGAAATATTTGTCCTGAATGAGTAAATCTATAATACCAATATAAATGGTCCGTTATTGGACATTATAATTTTTTTTTTCCAGCACACGAGGGCGAAACGCTGGCAACCAAGAATGAGTTAGCTGGAAAAAAAAAAATTTGTAATGTCCAATAACGGACCATTTATATTGGTATTATAGATTTACTCATTCAGGACAAATATTTCAGATTCCCTATGGGTATCAACATCTATATCATCTGATGGCCAAGCAGGCATCAATTTTTGATAATGAGACAAAGTCTCTTAGTGCATTGGCACTGCCGGTGGCTCCAGTTAGCCTACGCAGTGGCCTCCTCGGTATGCACTAGCCAGCGTATTGGTAGGTGTGCTAGGTACCAACTGATGAGCCCACCCTAGCACACGAGGGCGAAATGCTGGCAACCAAGAATGAGTTAGCTGGAAAAAGAAAAATTTATAATGTCCAATAACGGACCATTTATATTGGTATTATAGATTTACTCATTCAGGACAAATATTTCAGATTCCCTATGGGTATCAACATCTATATCATCTGATGGCCAAGCAGGCATCAATTTTTGATAATGAGACAAAGTCTCTTAGTGCATTGGCACTGCCGGTGGCTCCAGTTAGCCTACGCAGTGGCCTCCACGGTATGCACTAGCCAGCGTATTGGTAGGTGTGCTAGGTACCAACTGATGAGCGCACCCTAGCACACGAGGGCGAAACGCTGGCAACCAAGAATGAGTTAGCTGGAAAAAAAAAAAAAAAAAAAAGTTATAATGTCCAATAACGGACCATTTATATTGGTATTATAGATTTACTCATTCAGGACAAATATTTCAGATTCCCTATGGGTATCAACATCTATATCATCTGATGGCCAAGCAGGCATCAATTTTTGATAATGAGACAAAGTCTCTTAGTGCATTGGCACTGCCGGTGGCTCCAGTTAGCCTACGCAGTGGCCTCCACGGTATGCACTAGCCAACGTATTGGTAGGTGTGCTAGGTACCAACTGATGAGCCCACCCTAGCACACGAGGGCGAAATGCTGGCAACCAAGAATGAGTTCGCTGGAAAAAAAAAAATTTATAATGTCCAATAACGGACCATTTATATTGGTATTATAGATTTACTCATTCAGGACAAATATTTCAGATTCCCTATGGGTATCAACATCTATATCATCTGATGGCCAAGCAGGCATCAATTTTTGATAATGAGACAAAGTCTCTTAGTGCATTGGCACTGCCGGTGGCTCCAGTTAGCCTACGCAGTGGCCTCCACGGTATGCACTAGCCAACGTATTGGTAGGTGTGCTAGGTACCAACTGATGAGCCCACCCTAGCACACGAGGGCGAAATGCTGGCAACCAAGAATGAGTTCGCTGGAAAAAAAAAAATTTATAATGTCCAATAACGGACCATTTATATTGGTATTATAGATTTACTCATTCAGGACAAATATTTCAGATTCCCTATGGGTATCAACATCTATATCATCTGATGGCCAAGCAGGCATCAATTTTTGATAATGAGACAAAGTCTCTTAGTGCATTGGCACTGCCGGTGGCTCCAGTTAGCCTACGCAGTGGCCTCCACGGTATGCACTAGCCAGCGTATTGGTAGGTGTGCTAGGTACCAACTGATGTGCCCACCCTAGCACACGAGGGCGAAATGCTGGCAACCAAGAATGAGTTAGCTGGGGGAAAAAAAAAAAAAAAAAAATTATAATGTCCAATAACGGACCATTTATATTGGTATTATAAAACTGGGAGATCTCGACAGTGTTGAGATCTCCCTGAATCTCTAAACCGGGATACATTTTTGGGGACATGGTTCAATGGTGCGTTAATACTACAGTTTAGTGGGAGTAATAAATGATGACAATGCACTGTATTAGGATATGTATAATATTTTTGCAATGCAATATATATTTATGATCATATTTGTATTGTTAAATTAAACTCAAATTACTATGGTTGGAGACTGATGATAAAGTAGAAGTTTCGTATTAATAGTTTTGCATCCAAATGGTTATAGGTGTAGGATGCCACGGAAATATGTGTATAAAGGTCTGCTTGGACGATGGAATGCAGAAGATATGGCTGCTGCTATTAAGGACGTGAAAGAAAATGGAACTAATTTAGCAACAGCTGCGAAGTATTTCAGTATTCCAAGGAATACACTCAGATCCAGAATACTATCTGGTATATCTACCAATAGAAAACTGGAAAAAGGAGCAACAATTGACAAAGCTATGGAGGAGCAGTTAGTCAACCATCTTTTTCATCTCGATTCTAAAGGGTTTGGGAGAACAGTGACCGACTTACGAGAACTGGCTTTTAGGTTCACTCAGAGGAATGGCGTTAAGAAGCATATTTAAAAAGCAAAAGGCAATGGTTGGATATGACTGGGTTTTTCAAGAGCCTGGTAATATTTTCAATGTCAGTGAAACTGGTGTTCAGCTCATATTTAAAGCAGGAGAGATTATCGGTGAAAAAGGAAAGAAAAACGTGTTTCACAGCACCACGGCAGAAAAGGGATCTACGGTAACAGTAATGGTGTGTAGTAATGCTATTGAATATGCTATCCCACCCATTGTTATAATGAAAGGGGTAAGGCAAAAATACACTCAAAAGGAATGCCCAGTGGATCAGTTGTTAAAATGTCCGAATCATTATTCCTTGATCATCTAAACCGTTACAAACCTCAGGGCAGGATTTGGTTCATAATCGACGGATACTCAACTCACTGCAAAGATCTGGATGTGCTTGTTAAGGCATCAGCTGTATGAATAGGGATGTGTTGCTCCCCCCTTCCTCATCCGCCACGGTGACTTCATAGGATTGTCGGGAAAATTTAAAGAATAGGAAACACGAAAATGAAAAGAATCCTTCAAATCAAAGGACAACAACAAGAACTCAGTGTGCGCAACGGGGAAGCTAGTTTCTCAAGCAGTTTTCTTTGTTCTGAGAATTACTGCTCAGTATGTGACGACAACCGTAATGAGGCATGGGTCCAATGTAGTGGGGAATGCAGGAAATGGTTCCACGAGATATGTGTGGAAAATGGAAACGATGAGCAGTTTATATGTACCCAATGTGTACAATAGTTGCGTAACTATTCGGAGGTCCTACCTAGTGTCAGGTTCTCCCTAAGTGCGGGAGAAGTGGACATTATTGCATCCTTTATTTATTTCATAATTTAACATGTTTTGAAATGTTATTTTTTCCCATAAATAATAGAAAACATAAATTAACTGTGTACAAAATCACCTGGGAAATAACTGAAATATTTTACAAATAAAGCATGATCAAAATTATAGGTTTTTGCTTAGCAAGTCGAGATATCCCTAAATTACTATAATTTAAAATAACTACAGACATTAATTATTACCTAAAGCAAAAGAATGGAATTATCGACTAGAAATTTCAAAGACATGACAACTTGTGGACTGACATTAACATGCTTTACTCTATGGTTGTTTGTGTTTTGTTCTTTCTGCTGTGAAACCAAACATGGTACCTAATCATATGAGAAGAGGAAAATCAGATTTAATGTTTCACAAAATCATGAATAGTTCACACAAGTCTTGAGTTCATGTTCAGTGAAACACTAGGGGCACTTTATGTGAAATTGTGCACAATTGTAAGAGTCTGCTCAGAAGTTCAAATACTCTATTAAGAATTCCCTTCCCAAAGGAGCAGATTAAAACTTTATCCTGCGATAGAGGAATAAAAGTGTTTGTTGCCTAAGATTTAGTCCCAGATGTTCACTAAGTGAGTTTACTCAAAATGACATTTAGAGTTTGTTTCTAGAACACTTCATTTCAGAGTTACCATGCTAGTTTAAAATGAAAGAAAGTAATACGAAAACGAGGAACTTGCTTTCCCTAAGACTGGATGAGTTGGCCGTGTGGTTAGGGCCGTGCAGCCATGAGCTTGCATTGGGGAGATAGTATGTTCGAACATCACTGCCAGCAGCCCTGAAGATGGTTTTCAGTGGTTTCCCATTTTCACACCAGGCTGTACCTTAATTAAGGCCATGGCCGCTTCCTTCCCACTGCTTGGCCTTTCCTATCCCATCGTTGCCTTAAGACCTATCTGTGTTGGTGTGACGTGAAGCAAATTGAAAAAAAATCTCCCTAAGAAATATGTAAGTCCCAGAGTCTGAAGATCACTCTTGCATTAGGTAGTGACATAGAATTGAACATCAAGTTCAGATATAATTTTAGGCTGAATATAAGGTCAGGTAGAGCAAGCTGCTTCCCTCCTGAGTCTCGAAATCACAATGCTAACTGCCTGGGGTTTCTTACATCAGCCTTTTGTATGTTTAATTTGGAAGTGACAAAACATATTATCACAAGTCACAGTGAACAGCAATGAGAGAGTAGTCTAGATGTTTCCAGAGTACAGGTGATGTCAGCCAGTGATGTGTTCCGGGTAGAAGCCATTGAGAACTGGTGTAGTCATGCGGAAGCAGCCATATGACAAACATGGCACAGTAGATTAGTGATTTCAGCAGATTAGATGAACAGCTGGATTCCACAGATGCTGAATGAGGGTCAACAGAAATAAGCTGTTTACTGGGCATTGATGGTTCATGAACATCAGGAACATACTATTGAAGCTGTCAGTAATCATGTTCTTCATGTCTGGAAGAGCAACAGGTAGTGAGTGCTCTCTTACTTGCACCTCTCTTGTCTTCTTCACCTTGCAGACTCAATGGAATTCTGGACCACGGGGAATGTTGGTGGTCATATTCAAGAAGAAATGGACATTTTGTTTTCAATTTCTGCCATTATTTCTTTGTTAATTCCTCATTCGAGAAACTGTGATATTAATTTTCCTTGAGGAAGAACGCAATGTTTATAATTTATCTTTTCCTAAATTTAGTTTCCAAATATTAAATTTTCTTTTTAACTTAAAATGCCATTCAATTTAAGTACTTTCTTTCCTTGAAATTAAGCAGCAAACACCCAATTCAAAGTGTTCCTTTCCTAATTTTCATTATCAGAATCAAGAAATAAATTATTCTTCATTGAAAATTTCTAGTTTAAGAAACTCCTACCAAATTCTTATTCCAATCTGTTGTGAAAAACTAGGTTTTCATTTTGAAACAATTAAAGAGCTCTGTGATAGAGTGGTATACAACAAATAGCAGTGTGGAATTCTCCATAGTTTAGGTGATATGACTGCCAAACCTTATAGGTGTGTCTTAGCTTTTGAGTCTGCGATTTTATTTGATCATTTGAATCAGCTGTTATGAAAAGGTGAAAAGCCTAGCCAGAGGCAGATCTTCCTTATTTTGATGCTAATATTACAATATTACCAGCCCTGTCAAGTAGGAGTCTACCTTATTATACAGAAGCCTTGGGTTCAATTCCATGTCCAGATCTTCAACCTCGGCTAAGGGTTACTCAGCCACATGAAGTCAACTGAGGAGCAGTCTGCCATGTGAACAATGAACTTGGTACTTGGTCAAGAATACCAGTAATAGGCAGAGGGTGTCATTACACTGACCATGTAACACCCCAATATCTACATGGGCTGTATAGCCATAGGGTTCGGCGTTTAGTGTTACAGTATTTCTAAGTCATTTTAGCATACATTTTCATAATTTTAAGTAAGAAAATGATTAAGATGGATCTCTGGTTACTGGAAGTAGTAGGAAACCAATGAAATGGTGAAAAAGAAACAGGTTTAATCAGCTGTAATCAGCTTTCAGATTACGAGACACCTAAAATGTGAAATAACATCGGAACATGCATACTCCTTCTCAACATTAACATTAATAAGCTAATGAAGAAGGGAGCTCAATGAACCTCTAAAATCCTTGACCTTCCTCCTTTTAAAAATACTTCTTGACCACGAGAATCTGACACCTGACAACACTTAAATAAGAGTGGAGATCTGTTGGAGCAATTATCAGAGTGAACACTGGCATTTAAGTTTAACAAGGTGACTTCTGTATACTGACCATTTTAGCCATAACTTGAGGTTTTATAACTTCAAAATGTCTTGAGCTAAATGAAATATGACAAGAGGCCAATATATTTATCAAATTTCTGAGGGAGGGAACGATGGAACTGGCGGAAGGGGCAACCCTCCTATTCTGGGTAAATAGAATAGGAACTGCTGCCTTGCAGTAGAAGTGGGAGCTTCAAAGGCTAAGGGAAAAAAAACCGACAGAAAATCAGCCTGGTGCCTCAGGCTTAAGATGGCAGCCCCGTCAAGGCACTCAGAAGCAGTGGGATAATCACTCGCTCTTCTTAAATAATCTGATTATAGAAACTGAAGCAAAATTACAAAACCGGATGGATAACCTGATGACAACCTTTGGCATGAAGGGGATAACGAAAATTGGTTTCTGGAATGTGAGGACCTTGAGGGAGAAAGGCAGACTGAAACAAGTGACACGGGAAATGAAGAACTACGGGCTGGACATTCTGGTATTGAGTGAGGTGAGGTGGCCAGGATTTGGCAAGATACAGATAACAGATGGAATTACATTTCTATACTCTGGTAGTGAGGATGAAGTGCACAGGGATGGAGTGGGGTTGCTGCTCAGTAGAAATGCAATGAGAAGTCTTATGGAGTGGAAGCTGATTTTCAGTAGACTTTTAACTGCTAGGTTCAAGACTAAGGTTAGGAATGTGACCATTATCCAATGCTATGCATCTACAGAACAATGAGAGTTGGAAAGAAAGGAAGAATTCTACCAAATGTTGCAAGATGCCACAATGAAAAACAGTAAAAAGGATATTCTCATAGTTATGGGAGACTTCAACGCGAAGGTTGGCTCAAAAAACAAACGATTGGAACCCATCATGGGTATACACGGTCTTGGCGAGATGAATGAAAATGGGAAAAAAGTTTACGGAATATTGCGCCAGCCAAGACTTGATGATAGGTGGCACGGTGTTCCCTCATAGGCAGAGTCATAAGGTCACGTGCGTGTCTCCTGATCAAGTCATGGAAAACCAAATTGATCACATTGTGGTGAGCAGGAGGTTCAGAAGGAGTTTGGAAGGTGTTGGGAACAAGAGAGGAGCGGACATTGGCAGTGACCATCATCTTGTTGTTGCAACCTTCCGTATAAAGATCGTGGCAGTCCACCAAAAGTTCATCACTTGGCACAAGAAGTTTGATGTTGGTAAGCTAAAGAATCAGCAGACATTGGAACAATTTCAACTGGAACTTAGCAACAGATTTGAGGTGTTAGATTCTGAGATAGAGAAGGATGTGGAGACTGTGCGGAATGAGGTAAAGAACATCTATTTGGAAACAAGTGAGAAGCAGCTCGGGTACAAAAACTACCTGCAGAAGGAATGGATATCTGATCAGACCTGGGACAAGATAAATTATAGGAAGTAGATAAAGGCCAAGGTAAATATATGCAAAACCAGACAGCAGAAGGCTCGAACACAGGCTGAGTATTCAATAGCAGAAGAGTGTGTGAAAGGATCACAGGAATTGGATTGATGAGTAGGGAGAGAAAGCAGAACAGGCGGCAAAAAGGGGGGATATAAAGGAGCTTTATGGCATCAAAAAGATGCTTTCGAAGAATTTTTAAAATAAAACTAGGCCTGTGAAGAGCAAGTCAGGCGAGATCCTCACTACGTGCGAACAACAGCTGAGTAGATGGAGGGAACACTTTGCAGAGGTTTTTAATAGAGATGTTGGACTGCAAAATGAGCGGTAAGGAGATGATGAAGAAGAGGCAGAAGGGAATCCAGGCATCGGCCTTGACTTTCCAACCCAGGGTGAGATACGGACAGCTTTGAAACAAATGAAAAATAGGAAGGCACCTGGTCTGGACAACATTCCAGCAGAAATGCTGAAAGCAGACCTTGATACTACAATCACATTGCTGCATCCACTGCTGGAGAAGATATGGAAAGAGGAGGAAATACCGACCGACTGGAAGAAGGGGCTGATAGTCAAGTTACCAAAAAAACGGAGATACTACAATTTGCAACAACTGGAGGGGTATCACCTTGCTCTTCCATTCCAAGCAAAGTGCTGTCTCGAGTCATCCTGAATCGCATAAAGGATTCAGTAGAAAGAAGGCTTCGAAAGGAACAGGTGGGATTTTGGCAACATCGCAGCTGTGTGGATCTCATCAATACACTTCGAATCATCATAGAACAGAGTATGGAATGGCGAAATATCCTCTACCTTGCATTCGTGGATTTCGAGATAGCCTTCGATTCTGTAAACCAAAGAATCATGTGGAAGACCCTCAAGGAATACAGAATTCCATCAAAGATTATCAAGATCATGAAAGAGATGTATGAGGGGTATGGGTGTCAGGTTCTTCATGAAGGGAAACTAACAGAAAAGATAAACGTCATGTCTGGAGTGAGACAGGAGTGTGTTCTTTCTCCCACTCTGTTCCTGCTGGTCCTAGACAGTGTGATGAAGAAGATAATAGGAGGACGGAAGAGGGGTGTTCAATTGGGGATGAGAGACAGGCTTGAAGATCTTGACTTCGCAGACAACATTTGTCTTATGGCACAGCGGTACTGGGACATAGAGGATATACTGAGTAGGTTGCAGAAGGAAGCGGAACATGCAGCTCTCATGATCAACACAAGCAAGACTAAAGAAATGAGGATTAATTCGGAAGTCATGACCAGCTTGACAGTAAATGGAAAGGAAATTGAGCGAGTTGAGTCCTTCCTCTCCCTTGGAAGTATAGTTACAATGGATGGGGGAGCAGAGGAAGATGTTCAAACCCGTATCCGGAAGGCAAATGGTGTGTTTGTCCAGCTCTACCCCGTGTGGAAGAATAGAAACATCTCCAGGAAGACTAAGCTTCGCCTCTTCAACAGCAATGTAAAGTTGATTCTTCTATACGGCTGTGAAACATGAAAAGTTACAAAATGGATCAATAACCAGCTACAGGTGTTCATTAATAAATGTCTGTGTCGCATAACAAATGTGAGGTGGCCAGACATAATCTCGAATGAAGATCTTTGGACCATGAACAATCAGCAGTCGATTGACATCCAGATCAAGGAGAGGAAATGGTGCTGGATTGGACACACATTAAGGAAGCTGGATGGAGCTGTTGAGAGGGCGGCGCTGGACTGGAACCCTCAAGGCTTCAGAAATCGAGGTCGACCCAAGACGACCTGGAAGAGGACGATCGAAAAGGAAATCGCAGAGGTTGACAAGACCTGGAGCAAAGTGAAGAGAATGGCCAGGAACCGTACTGTGTGGAGAAATTTCGCCAAGGCCCTATGCTCCAGAGAGAGCAACAGGAAGTAAGTCAAGTCAAGGGAGGTAAACCTGTTAAATTTGTCTGAGAAGTAGATGATAAAATGAAAAACAGTAAAATATGGGGAATATTTGAAGCTACTCTACAACTAACTTCAAGGCAAACAAGCAAGCATGCAAACACTCTTGCATTTCTGCATGAATGCTGGTATTATGATCATAGCCACAGGACTAATGGAGGGATGGGACTTTTTATTTTAAAAACTCCACATATAAATACCGGTATTCGAAGTACATCTACCTTGATGAAAAGTCCATAATATGCACCCCGCCATTGGTGAGATTGATTGATTGATTGATTGATTGATTGATTGATTGATTGATTGATTGATTGATTGATTGATTGATTGATTGATTGATTGATGAGATGTCCTCTCTACTCCTATCTTAATTGTATGACTAATGAAGAAAGTAAAGGTACACTACCCTCAAGACTCATATTTAAATTCTACTTGGACAATGAATGCACGGCAGAAAACCATAATTTCCAAAATCAAGTCAGTTTCTGTAATACACTGCAGTTTGTAGAAAGTGAAACACTCAGAAGCAATGGTCTAAAACATGCCAAAATCAGAGGATGTGTAAAACAGTGGAACCATAGTAAGTAATTTAAACTGCAGAGAGATGGCATGCATGTAGGCCCAGCAGTGCCCTTCTGTGTTTGACCAGCCAGGGCAGTGTTACACAACACTCAGTCAGTGTGGAGCCATCATACAAAGTGGAAATGTGTACCTCAGTGCCAGTATGCCTCGCCGATATCACAGGAGGGAATATCAGCATGTGAGTACGTTCGAACGGGGTAGAATGATTGGGCTCTGGGAGATGGGTCTGTCATTCCGTGACATTGCAGCTCATACAAGGTACGCTGCTTCAACAGTGAGGCGTATGTGGAACCAGTGGAGAGAATAGGGCCGTACACAGCACCGACAGGGTACTGGACGACACAATGTGACCACAGCGCGAGATGACCGCCATCTTGTCTGCTCGGCCATAACGGACGAAGCCATCTTCTGAGGACCGGACTTGTGGCACCCATGCCATTGCACCAGCTTCCATTGACCACCAACCACAAATGCCGTAGACTGCAATGGGCATGTGAACACCGACACTGGCGTGCTGAGTGACAAAATGTAGTGCTTTTGGATGAGTCCCACTTCAAATTGTCCTACAGTGATGGCCGTATACGTGTTAGACGCCGCCATCGTAAACACCATCGGGCAGACTGTATTGTTGAGCGGCATAGCGGACAAACGCCAAGTGTGATGGTTTGAGGCGTAATTGCCTATAACATGCGATATTGCCTCCAACATCTTGAGGTCAATCTGAACAGCTACCGCTACATCAGGGAGGTTTTACAGCCCGAGGCACTGCCCCTCCTGCAGGCCATTCCAGACGCCATATTCCAGCAGGACAATGCCCGGCTGCATGTGGCAAGGAATGAGCAAGCATTCTTCAATGAGCGACGGATACCACTGCTTCCCTGTCCTGCCCATTGGCCGGATATGTCACCCATTGAACACATCTGGGATATGGTCGGTCGGCACCTTGTTCGTTCAGGTTCTCCTGCAGCCACTGTTGATGATTTATGGACGCGCCTACAAACCGCGTGGCAGCGTATTCCCCAGTAGCATATTCAGGCGCTCTTTGATTCCATGCCACAATGTCTAGCGGCTCTGTTTGCAGCGCATAGTGGTGCTACGCCGTACTGAATTTCCACGGTCACCATGCATGTACAGTTCTGTAATTGTAATTATTTGTGTCTTGTCATGTCCCTAATGTGTGGAATACCAAGCTCAATAGCTGCAGTCGCTTAAGTGTGGCCAGAGTCCAGTATTCGGGAGATAGTGGGTTTCGAACCCCACTGTCGGCAGCCCTGAAGATGGTTTTCCGTGGTTTCCCATTTTCACACCAGGCAAATGCTGGGGCTGTACCTTAACTAAGGCCACGGACGCTTACTTCCCACTCCTAGGCCTTTCCTTTCTCATCGTCACCAAAAGACATATCTGTGTCGGTGCGACGTAAAACAACAAATAGCAAAAAAAAAAAAAAAAGTTAAATAAACTGCATTGTGATCACAGCTCTTGGTCTTGGTGTTTCACTTTCAACAAACAGCAGTGTAGTATGTCACTCTCATGCATTATTCATCCACCAGATTAGCGAATGCACCTGTCCAGAGACAGGGATTCAAGTTTGAGTCTCTTCAGTGGTCTTATTTTCAGCTCTTTTCCCTTAGAATCAAAGCTACCTTAAAAGGAACTATCCTTCAAAGCCATTACTGAGTTTCAAACATTTAGTCGGTATCCAGCATTGTCCAGCGGGAAGCACAAAATGTATTACCAAGACGTTTCAGAGTAATCTAGATGCTGCCGTGCAGATGTCTTCAAAGACAGCCAATTCAGTATCAAACAGCTTAGTGCATCTCTTTCATATGTTGGACTCACTGGTCTTAGTACTTGTCTGGAGACCAAGGGATTCACGTCTGAGCCCTGAGTGTGGTCATAATTTCAGCTCTTCTGTCAAAGAATAATGTTTTAATAACATCAATATTTTAGTACTAAATTATTAGTTGCTTAATCAATAACATGTTTATTCTATTAAAAATTGACCTGCAGGTGCAGATATACACTTACGAGGGGAATCTGCCAAGTGTAACAACCCAATTTCCCATAAAATTTTCTCATTGATAGTGGGGTCAAAACAAACGAACACATGTTTTGGCTTGTACGGAGACACTGGACCGTTTCCAAGGAAATCACGGTGGAATTTTCTAACATCTTTATGTCCCTGTTAGTGCCTGACAAGTTCAACCGACGTGGTGGCACAGCAGCTATCACCTCTGCTGATAATCCACTTACGTCCATTGACGATTACTACAAGAATGTTTCTTATCACGTTGCTGCATACAAGGGCATTTTGTTGACTGTAAAATTACAACTGGGTTTCACAAAAAGTGTTATGCATTTATTATGTACAGCCCATATGTATATGTGTTATCTTTCAGGGATGTTTTGCAAGTTCATTCTTATATTAACACTTCAGGGAGATACGGTGCATTCCCTTGGATTATACCAATCATAGAAACATTTGAAACATAGAGATTTTGCCCACCACGAGCATCGCCCAGTGGCAGATTTACCACAGTTATATCTTTGGGTGAGAATATCACTTGGGAAAGAAACGTTGTTAATACTAATTAAGATTTCACATGTTGGCAATAAGTTTGTGACAAACCATGCATAACAGATCATTTATTCAAAAATAGTTTCAAGTAAGCTGTTTCATTCATTTATTTCTCTTTCTTAATCCATTTACCCTCCAGGGTTGGTTGGACTCAGTGAAGGATCCCACTTCTACCGCCCCCAGAGCAGTATCCTGGAGCATGAGACTTTGGGTCAGGGGTATGAAACTGGAAAGGAGGACCAGTACCTCGTCCAAGCAGCCTCACCTTCTATGCTGAACAGGGGCCTTGTGTTGGGGTGCAAAGATCAGAAGGGATAGGCAAGGAAGAGGAAAGGAAGCAGCCATGACCTTAAGTTAGGTACCATCCTGGCATTTGCCTCGAAGAGAAGCGGGAAACCACGGAAAACTACTTCGAGGATGGCTGAGGTGGGAATCGAAGCCCCCTTTACACAGTTGACCTCCCGAGGCTGAGTGGACCCCATTCTAGCCCTCGTACCATTTGTCAAATTTTTTGGCAGAGCCAGGAATCGAACCCGGGCCTCTGGGGGTGGCAGCTAATCAAACTAACTACTACACCACAGAGGCAGATCCATTCATTTATTGATGTTCTAAAATTCCTTTACCAGGCAGAACATAGATGAATAAGGACAACGATATTTTAAAATACATTGAACAAAACCATTTGTGTAGTAATTGTCAATGGACAAAAGTAAATAAATGTAACAAAAGCGCAATTCATCAGGATTTGAACACTGGGCACAAAAGTGTCAAGCCACGGTGAAAGCCACTGCGCCACCACATTGAATGAACTTGCTACACGATAATAGACATGTAAAGGCATATAAAGCATGTTGGAAATTTCTACCATCATTTTCACCAAATGGTCGAGTGTCTACAGATAAGCCGAAACATTACAAGTTACAAACTTCATAATTGTTCCGTATTGACTGTGAGATACTCTAGAATAAAGGACTAGAGGATTTCCACCTTTTCAATACAATTCTAATTACACTTGGTGATTCTGATAATGTAAATTAATTCATGTTTCATCTCATGTGAGAGATTTTTATCTGCTTGTTAATAGTTTGGATTAAATTAGACATAACAGACATTAACAGGTAATACAGACTAGTCAAAAACATTTAAAGTTCCAAGTTCCATGCACTGAGTACACTTAAAAGAAAAATTAGTGCTTATAACTAATGATCAGAGTCTTAAGAAGAATACCATCCATTTCTTGAAGTATTTTTAAAATACTCTTTCAAAAATCTTTCCTTCATATTTCTTCTTCTTCTTCTTCCAGACACTATTTTCGAATACTGCATTTTATGCATTCCACAGCAGTCTAAGTTACCTGTAATAAACCAATGCGGTTGTTTTTCCTTCTACATGGAGGAGTCTCCCCTCTTCAATTAGGATCAATTGTTGTATCCACAAGTATATATATGTTCTCAGCAAGAATATCATGAATAATGGGTTCATACTAACCAAATGTGAAGACAATTTTACCTTAAGGAAATTAAAAAAATATATATTTTAAAAGTACAGTACATGTAGAAAATGATGGTGTTTTTCTTAGGACTCTGATCATTAGTTCTAAACACCAATTTTTATTTTAAGTGTACTCAATGCATGCTTGTTACGTTTTAGGAATTTTAAATGTTTTTGACTAATCTGTATTACCTGTTAATGTCTGTGATGTGTACTTTTATCTAAATAAGCATCAATCACCGCTGTTCTGCATTTTAGGGCAGTCGCAAGGTGGTAGATTCCCTATCTGTTTTTTAACTAATATTTTCTTAAATACAGGGTGCAGCAGAAATACCTGACAATTTTCAAATATAAATAACTCAGCAATGCCACACATTCAGTAACCCTTTTGTCGAGTCCAATCGCACTCATTTTTGCCAGTACACTCCCATGATCTACCCTGGATAGTTCAATCACTATACAGTCCATTTGGCCTCCCAAATCTAGGATATCTGCTACATCTTGCTGGAATACTACTACTTCAGCTTCAGTGGAATAATCTTTCCTAAACCCAAACTGCCTTCTATCGAACCAGTTATTAATATCACAAACATGTCCAATATAACCAGAAATAATGTTTTCCCAAAGATTGTATGTAACACATGTCAAACTGACTGGCCCATAATTTTCAGCTTTATGATTATCAACTTTCCCTTTATACACTAGGGCTACTATAGCAACTCTCCATTCATTTGGTACAGTTCCTTCATACAAACAGTAACCAAATACCGGTAAGTAATTCAGATATGGTACTATATCCCAACCCATTGTCTTTAGTTTATCCCCAGAAATCTTATCAATTCAAGTTGCTTTTCTAGTTTTCAACTTTTGTATCTTATTGTAAATGTCATTGGTATTGTAGTTAAATTTTAGCATTTTGTTACTTATTAGTCACCTCTTCTATCTGGACATCTTTCTTGTAACCAACGATCTTTACATACAGTTGACTGAATACTTCTGCTTTCCATATATCCTCATGTACACACTCCCCTTGTTCATTAATGAATCCTCGAATGTCCTTCTTAGAACCTGTTTCTGCCTTTAGTACCTATACATACACTTCCATATTTCACTAAAATTTATATAGCTGCCAATTTTGCTTGCCATCATGTTATCCTTAGCAGACTTGTTTGCTAGATGCAATTTCCTAGTAAGTTCCTTCAATTTCTCCTTACTTCCACAGCCATTTGTAACTCTATATCTTTCCAAATTCCACCTCCTTCTTAGTCTCTTTGCTTCTCTGTTATAATACAGCAGATCTTTACCATTCCTTACCACCTTCAAAAGTACATACCTGTTTTCATATTCCTCAACAATTGCTTTAAACCCTTCTCACAGTCTGTTTACGCTTTCATTTACCATTTTCCACTGATCATAATTACTTTTTAAAACTCCCTGTGTTATCAGGCATATGGTACTGCCTGATACTCCTACTTTTATGACCTTTGTTTCTATCACATTAATTTTAAATATGAAAAGAAAAAACAGCCTAGTGAACGCTAATACCACCTATTTCTTCACTTTCGCTATAGAGCTTATCTGGTTTTACCAGCACCATGTCCAGAATATTCTTCCCTCTGTTTGGTTCCATCACTTTCTGATTCAGCTGTCCTTCCAAGATTAACCTATTTGTAATTTTTTGATCATGCTTCTTGTCGTTTGTATTACCTTCCCAACTGACATTTGGTAAATTGAGATCACCTGCTACAATGATGTTCCTTTTTGTATCGTTTCCCACATAACTGATTATCTTACTAATAATGCTGAATCAGCATCTGTGTCACCCTTTCTAAGTCTGTACACCCCAAAAACATCAAGTTGCCTATTATCTTTAGAGGTAAGTCTTACACTTAGAATTCCATGTTTTTCATCCTTAACGTTTTCGTAGCTGACAAATATTCTTCTTTCAACAAAATTAATTCTCCCCCTCCTACCATTACTATCCTATCTCTATTATACACACTCCAGTTCCATGAGAAAATTTCTGCATCCATTATATAATTTCTCAGCCATGATTCAACTCTTATTACAATATCTGGTAAGTATATATCTTTAAATTAATTCTATTTCTTTCTTTACAATACTTCTACAGTTCAACACTAACATTTTTATGTTGTTCCTACTTGACTTCCGATCCCTGTACCCTTATCACCGCTCCACCCTGTTTCCCTGAACGTATCTCCCTTTCAACTATCTAAACAAACTTTGTAACTTATACGTATCACTGTGGTTCAAGTGAAGGCAATCTGAGCGTAGATTTCTACCTCCTACCCACCAATTTTTTTCTTGTGGCCTCCAAAAAGGCCTGGTGTAGGTCTTTTGAGTTGACGCCGTATAGCCGACCTGTGGGTCTTCTATGAGGATGAGGTCCTACCTATAGTGAATTCTAATGATGAAGACAGCACATATACCCAGCCCCCAAGCTATCGGAATTAATCAAGGAAGGTTAAAATCTTCGGCCCAGCTGGGAATCGAACCCAGGACCATCTGGACCAAAGGCCAGCATGCTAACCATTTAGCCACGGAGCCAGATTAAATTATTAACAAACAGATGAAGATGTCGCCCAAGAGACGAACTATGTACAGGTAATTCTAATACGGTAATTTAGAATTGCATTGAAAAGATGGAACTCCTCAAGTCTTTTATTCTAGAGTAAGCCGAAACATGTGCTCGCTTATTTCGACCACTCTTTCACTCAGGAAAGTTTCTGGGAAATTGGGTTGTTACACTTGGCAGGTTCTCCCCGTTAGAAGACAAGAGTCATGGGATAGAAGTACAAAACAATTCATAAAGACCTTACTGGAATAATATCGGCTGGTTAGGTTCATGATATCCTCTGCTTCAACTGGCTGTAAATCTTACAGTAAGAAATTTCAAACACTGACTCCATGATTGGAAAAGATTTTCACCTCTAGAGATCTGTATCTCAGAAAGAGTCCATGGATTTAATCAGCCTCAAAAAATCAGGTCACATCTAAATCTATGAGGCAAAATTAGCTAGTTTACAAGGATATTATCTATATGTGGAATACATTGAATGACTTTACACACAGGCTAGGCCACTTAAAATGAGACGACATGAACAAATGGAATTAGAATGGGAAATGATAATCGGTGTCCGAAGAAAGGGACTTTCTATTTCCAGAGCTATGCAAACATTCAATATTATTCAATCAAGGTTTCATCTGAATACCGAGAACGCCATATGGAAGGCATTACTGTCCACAATAGAGATCCCGCTTGTCAACAATGACTGTTTAATAATCATTATCAGCAGTATCTTGGGAGAATGGTCTGAGGCTATCAACAAATGACATATGGTCAAATGACAAAAATGACAAGAAAAGATGGAGAAGCGTTCATTAGCACCTATGGGATATGGGAGAAGAGTTCGCCGGTTACTACCCCGTCATAGAATACAGCACCTTGCCTTGACTCGTGACATCACTATGTAGGCCGTAGAAGATTAGAAGCATATGGTATTGTCACATGAGTCCTAGTTTCAGTTGTTCTAAGGTGATGATCAGCATCGAGTATGACTCAGTTGCCAGTAAGACACCACACAGTCTGATAGAAGTTAACATACGTGTGTGAGGCATCTACTCATTGCACAGACTTGTTCCTCAGATCTGTCTGTAGCTGTCAGTGAATGCTGACTGCTATGTTCAGCTGCTTGGTGACCATTTCTTACCATTCATGGTCTTCATGTCCCTCATCAACCATCGGCTATTTCAGCAGAATAATACACCCACCCAAAGACAACCATTGCCAGGAAGAGGTTTTTGAACTTCCTTGATAGTTCCAGACACTGGCATGGCTCCTGTTGCCATCCAATATGAAACTGATCGAGAATTTATGGACATTGTGGGGGAGTCCATTCATGTCCACAATCAGGCACCTACAAGTACCAGGGAGCTATTGGCAAATACTGAAATGCCATGGATTAATATAATTCCAGGGGTCTCAAGCACATTTCATTAAGTTAATTATTGTTATGCATGTAGAGTTAATCTATAAATAGATCCTACCTCAGTCTGTAAACATAAAAAGAATGCAAAATATTCTACAGGACAGTGAGTGCTTCAACAAAGCATGTTTATGCCTAGGTCAATGCAGAGTTTTCATCTTTTGCTAATACAATGTGAAATTACATTTCAAAGATTGTGAATGTTGTCTACAAGAAGAAAATACAACTCTTTACTTTCTTCAAAAACATTGTTGAGGTTACAGACAAGTTACGTACAAGCAGAAAACTAATGCTTCCATGACCGTCAGAGGGCTTGCATCATCATTAAAGGACTTTAACTGCTCTCCTCTGTCGATAATATTTTCAACCATATTTGTGGGAAAATGAACCCTAGGCTCATGTTCTTGGTTCATGTCCCTGGTGGGGGGGAGACTTGCTTAGGAATGTTAGGCACAACACAATAAGATCTGGGATTGCAGCAGCATTCTCCCAGAAAGGCTACGAGTTACATGAAGTGGTGGCATGTGTTGCTGTCTGTGGAAGCAACTAGAGAATACATACAATCGCAATTGACTGAGAAAAGGACTTTGCATATATTCTGAACCCCACCATTAGATGTGAGGTCAACTCCAGTCAGCCAGCACAGGTAGACGTGGAGAAGCAAGCCATTTATGAACCAACCATCAGCAACTTCAAAGAAAGACACGACATCTCCTGTATAAAGATTGTAGGACTTTTCATCAAAGCAAGAAGAACTATATCGAAATTCTTAATTGAGCTTTTCAAAAGTGTGGTCATTCCCAAGAATCTAATCTGTAATTTAGCCATCTTGGCCATTAAAGGCTGTGTTCAAGTGATCAGAAATCATCTCTATAGTACTGCATATGAGAAGGATGAACTCCAGGAAACTCTTCATGGTTCAACATGCATTCAATATTTAAGTGTTATAGTATACATTGTCAGATTCAGGAAGTACAAATAAATAAAATATTGAAATGAGAATGTCAATGAAATAATTTCTCACCTTGCAGAACATGGAAAATATTTTGAAAATAATTTAATAAACGGGTGTTGAATATCATAAATAACAATGAAGAGAAGATGACTCAGAAAACTCAATATGAAATTTTATGGATGTACAGTGAAAGTACCGACACTATAGTCAGTCAAATGGACATCAGATATTAAGCCACTAGAACATTACAGATTTCTTGAGCTAGTGGACTAAGAACATTTTTAAAATTTCAAAACAACATTTCCTGATTTCTTGTTCTCATCACTTACTGTAAATGAAACTATGAGATAAATCACGTCAATATTTTCCAGGCTTGTAGGCCATGACCTAGAAGCATGTGATGGTCCCGATATTTCACCGAAGACTGCGTTCACCATTTTCAAGGGTTCTGACTGACTTCAATAGCTGTGAAGCTCGCAGTGGAATGAAGTGGTGTTGCATTTTTACGTCATTACATATTTGGCAGGCTACAGTGCACTACTCACCAATTGGAGGGGCAGTCGCTGATTGGCTTTTCTTCGGTCAATGATTGAAGCATTAAGGAGCCCGATGTATATCGATCTTCCTCAGCGGAGACAGGAAACTAATCACCCGTTTCTTTATTCTGGTCTGCGCAGCCATCGTGTCCTTTAGGATATAAGGCTTTCAGGACTGGAAACTAGGCTTTGTTTACCCATTCAGATTTCTCCTTATGGTTGTAGCTGTTGGTGTGCTTCAGGATTTCAATGGCTTCCCTTTGTAGCCGGGCATGATAAGATGTAGCAGTTGACAGTACTTCGGTGTTGCTGTACTATACGTCTTGATCTGCTAGCAGCGAGTGTTTAGCGACTGATGATCTTTGCGCTTGTCCCAGCCGGCTATGTCTGTTATGCTCCTTCAGTTGTGTGGTGATGCTCCATTTCGTAGTGCCTAAGTATACCTGGCTGCAGCTGCACGGGATCTTGTAGGCACCTGCTGTGGAGAGATGATGGCTCTTGTCTTTAGCAGACTTAAGTAATGACTGGATTTTCTTTGTTGGCCTATATATGGCCTTTACCACACGGGACTCCAGAAGCCTCCCTATTCTGTCAGTTGTTTTCCCAATATACGGCAGAAAGGCTTTAGCTGCCAGCCATTCCATTTCTTTGTCCCTGGTTGTTTGACGTTCGGGATGGAGTGCTCGCTGGATATCTTTATGGCTGTACCCTTTAGCAACCAGGGCCATACTGAGGTGGCTGAGTTCCTCGTTTAAGTGCTGAGGTTGACAAATTCTCTTTGCACGGTCAGCTAGCATCTCAATCACTCTGTATTTTTGTCATAGGTGGTGGTTTGATGTCTTCTGAAGATAGCAATCTGTGTGGAACGGCTTGTGGTACACTGTGTGTCCCAAGTTTAAATCGGCCATCTTCATTACCAGGGCATCGAGGGAAGGCAGTTTTCCTTTGTTTTCTGTCTTCATAGTCAACTGAATATTGGTGTTAATTCTATTCAGATGCTGTAGAAATAGCTATAGTTGTTCCTGTCTCTGGTTCCAGATTACAAAGGTGTCATCTACGTAATGCAGCCACACTTCAGGTTTCAGTGGTGCGGTTTCAAGTGCTGTTTTTTTAAAAAACATTTCCATAAAGAAATTTCCAATCACCAGACTCAGAGGACTGCCCATGGTGTAGAAATAGCTATAGTTGTTCCTGTCTCTGGTTCCAGATTACAAAGGTGTCATCTACGTAATGCAGCCACACTTCAGGTTTCAGTGGTGCGGTTTCAAGTGCTGTTTTTTTTAAACATTTCCATAAAGAAATTTCCAATCACCAGACTCAGAGGACTGCCCATGGTGACACCGTCGATTTGTTTGTAGAAATTGTCATTCCACAGGAAATAACTTGTGGTGAGGCAATGGTTGAACAAGTTGGTAATATCCTTGGAAAAAATCTGAGTGATGTGGTTCAGGGCCTCCTTTACAGACACTTTAGTGAAGAATGAGACCACATTGAAGTTGACAAGCAGGTCTTCGGCTTCTAACTGGATTTTCTTCAGCTTTTCTATGAAGTGGCCTGAATCTCTGACGTACGACTAGGTGCCACTGATGCAAGGTTCAAATAAGTAAGGTGGTCAAATGTTTAGCAATATTCTATTTCAGTGATCCAATAGCACTCATGATGGGCCATGGAGGTATATTGTCTTTGTGAATTTTGGGTAAGCCATATAGTCTTGGAAGTAGAGCTTCACTTTTGGAGGTTTCCCTCCTCATATTGTCTAGCAATGATGAGGCCTTAATAAGTCTATTGGTGTTTTGAAAATTCTCATTGGTTGGATCTTTCAGTAGTCTGCGTTAGGTCCAAAACCTCCTATATCCTCACAGTGTAATTTTTTTTTTCTATTTGCTTTATGTCGCACCGACACAGATAGGTCTTATGGCGATGATGGGACAGGAAAAGCCTAGGAATAGGAAGGAAGCGGCCATGGCCTTAAGTAAGGTACAGCACCAGCATTTGCCTGGTGTGAAGATGGGAAACCACGGAAAACCATCTTCAGGGCTACTGACAGTGGGATTCGAACCCACTATCTCCCGGATTCGAGCTCACAGCTGGGCACCTCTAACCACATGGCCAACTTGCCTGGTAGTACAATTATTAGTAGCCATGATGACAGTAGCATTCTCTTTATCTGCGGGAAGGAACAGTACACTCTCATCCATGTTCGGAGTTCAATAGCCTAATACTCTTGAAACGTGAGGTTGCTCTTTGGTGCTGGTGCCTTTTTCAGTATCCGTGAGGCCCTACTTGCTAACGGATACAGCCATAAAGATATCCAGCTAGTACTCCCTCCCAGTCATCCAATAACCAGGGAGAAAGAAGAGGAGCAGCTGGCAGCTAAAGCCTCTCTGCTGCATGTTGGGAAGACAACTGACAGAACGGGGAGGCTGCTGGATTCCTATCGGGTGAAAAAACCATATATAGGCTAACGAAGAAAATCCAAGAATTACTTAGGTCTGCTAAAGACAAGTGCAATCCTCTCTCCACAGCAGGTGTCTACAAGAACACATGCAGCTGCGGCCAGGTATACATATACAGTAAAGAATGCAGCATCACCACATGACTGAATGAGCAAAACGGACGTAGGCGGCTGGGACAAGCGGAAAGATCATCAGTCGCTGAACACTCGCTGTTAGCAGGCCATGACATACACTACAGCAACACCAAAGTATTGTCAACTACTACATCTTATCATGCTCAGCTACAAAGGGAAGCCATTGAAATCCTGAAGCACAGCTTCAACAGTAAGGGGGAATCTGAATGGGTAAACAAAACCTGGTTTCCAGTCTTGAAAGCCTTAAATCCTGGAGGACACAATGGCCACGACAGACCAGAAAAAGCAACGGTGATCAGTTTCCTGTCTCTGTCAATGCAGGTCAACGTACATCGGGCTCCTTAATGCTTCAATCAATGGCCAAAAAACAGCCAATCAACGACCACTCCTCCAGCATGGCGGACCAATAGGCAAGCAATGCACTGTGGCCTGCACTATACTCCGGGCAGCCAAAAGTCACAGGAAGGGGTATTCCATTAGGAAATGTGCTGTATATGTAGCCTGAGCATTGCGGCTAGCTGCGGTGTAGCTAAGCAGTCTGTCACAAACACCAGTATCGTGAAGATGGCAACATGTCTTCAGTAAACCGACATTGAACGTGGGATGATCATCGGTGCACGGCATGAGATTACACGCCAATTTGGGTTTCCGAGGTCAACAGTGTCGAGGGTCCTCAATATCGCAGAGAGAATATTACAAGCCGTGTAAACCGCCAGACGGGAAGACCACATGTTTAACAAACGGACATCACGCCGCTTTTGCAGAACCATACTGGGTGCTCAACGGGCTACTATGAGTCAGACCACCAGCCAATTGAATGCTGTAAGTCAGGAACCCATTTCTACCAGGACTGTAAGGAGGCAAATGCACCGTATAGGATTCACCAGCCATCGACCAACTCGTGTCCCTTTGCCAACAACTCAATACAGAGCTAAATGACGTGCAGGCCCGCCGACATCGGCAATGGATCATGGAACAGTGGCGGCATGTGGTATGGTCCGATGAATCCCGGTTCCGGTTGTATCAAGCTGATGGGCATATGAGAGTGTAGCGTATGTCCATGATGTTATGTATCCCGCGTGTTGATAAGGTTGTGTCCAGGTGGGAGGTGGCTCAATTCTGGTCTGGCTGGCGTTCTCATGGTCACACTTAGGCCCCATTTTTTGGCTGCAGCAAGCACTGACAGGTGCACATTAGGTGGCCATTCTTTCAGACCATCTGCATCCCTTTCTGGCCCTAAAGTGCCCTGATGGAGATGCCATGTTTCAACAGGACAATGTGCAATGTCACCATTCTGTTGTGGCACGCATATACAGTAGTTGGAGGAGCATTCCAGTGACGTTATGGCCATGGATTGGCCCTCCAGATCCCCCGATCTTAATCCAATCGAGCATTTATGGGATGTTGCCGATGCTGGTGTACGCTCCATGAACCCCGCACCAACTATGCAAGACCAATTGTGGGTAGCAGTGCATGTTGCATAGGTCTAGATCTCTCCAGAATTATTCCAACACCTTGTAGAGTCGACACCTCACCGCATTGCTGTCATTTTGAGGGCTTGCAGAGGAGCAACTCATTATTAACATCACGTTCAGTGTCTTCCCATGACTTTTGGCCACTCAGTGTAGAATGAGGTGGAACTGTAACACCACTCCATTGCACTGTGAGCTTCACATCTTTCGAAGTCCATCAGAACCCTTGGTAATTTTGCAGGATACTATCCTAATTTATCCGTATTGAAAGTCAGTTAAAGTAGGACAATAAAAGTTTGATTTCCACCTATTCAATACTTTGCAAGCAATTATAAAATTAGGATCTCATCCTTATTTTATTGCTAAATTATTAAAAACATAGGACATGTTTCGTTCAATTATTGAACATCTTCAGCTACAAACATTTTTAACAAGGTCAAAATTGGTAATACTCTTCTAATACCCTGCAACTTATTGTTTACTGCTAACAGACTTAATCATAATAACTATTAAAATTCTTTTGAATATAAAACATTATATATTACGTTGTCTTATTAGAACAATATTACTATTTGTAGTGTTTGATACTTGAAAATCTTGTTCTAAATTTGAATACAATGTCACAAGTTAGTCAGATATAAATACATTTACAATCTGTTGAAGTTGTTGAATATCTTAAAACTATCCGTTGGATACACATTAAAATCTTTTTGCTACTATTGGCGCGAGCATTACCACATCTTGTACTTTATGAATATAAAATCTTAGTGCACTCTCAAAACAGTTGAGTATGGGCGTGACTAACAATCTTTTCGTCCATAAATTAACAAAATGAAGCACACTGTTGATTATTATTTATAAAGTTGTCGCATTTAGAATAGGTGGAAATCAAACTTTTATTGTCCTACCCTTGGTAATGCCGAACACATTCTTTGGTGAAACATTGGGACCATCACATACTCCTAGACAACTACCTACAAGCCCGGTAAACACTGGCATGACTTGTAACGCCGGCCGTGAAAGCCTCGATTGCCATATAAACTATAGGATAAATTGTGAAGTTAATTAATGATTCTTTATAGGAAATCAGATTTTTGTGAGGGGGCATTTGGGAAGGAACGACTGAAATTATGAGGAAACTATAACAAACTGAGATAGAAGAACAGGTATTTCCAGAAATAGGTAAACTACCCTTTCTGAAATTAGTGATACCAATGAACATAACCACAGCTAGCATACCTTCTCTTTCTTGAAAAACCTATGTATATAGTACTCAGTGTGAGGTCAGGTTATCCATATTTTCGCCAACATCTGCTGAGAAAGGTTTTCATGATGAACTACAAACATAAAAGGTTTTGTATCACATCATCAATAATGACTTTTCTCCAGAACTGCAGGAAGACTACAAATGAAGACGAGAGTTTAATTACCTTCTTTGTATTTAAAAAGGTTATAAATTTCAATTAAATTGTCATATTTCACAGACATAATTTTATTACTGATTGTTTTCGCGATAGTAGCTGTACACTAACAGATGAGTCATGTTTGTTCTTGTCTGTCATGCCATATTTGTTGACTTACTTTCCTTATACCTGCACCGTTTGGACGAATCCATGACACGTCACTGACAGAGACATTTTCCTATAGAGTAAATTCACTACATCCAGGTGGGTTAATTCCAGTTTAGAAACTCAATTCCACTGAAATTGTGGTCAGATTTATGACAAATTGTACTTTTTTAACAGTACAGTACATTCAGCATATTTTTAATTTTTCAGAGTACATGTGGGTATGGTCTAATAGATTTTGAAACAGTTCACACGTTGGTGATATTTTAAAATTGTAAAAGAAAGCTATTCACATGATTGTCTGTGTTTCCCCTTACTCTCACTATAAACCACTATTCACTGAGCTGTCTATCCTACCAGTAATCAGTTTATACATTTATAATCTTCTGATATATATGAAAAGTAAGCCTAGCAATGATTTTCCGGGATGTCGGAACACCATACATACATATGATAACAGGTCATCTTATCATCTCAATGTGCCGTGGTATACTGAATGTTAAAGAAAACTCAGAAATGTCATATGGTGTTAAGTAATAAATAAATAATAATAAATAAATAATAAATTAGGTCAACAATTCTGTCAGCTCCCACTGAACATCTTCAAACAATGTCTTTATAAATGGTTGTTGGTAAATCCATGGTACTCCATTTCTGAGCACATTGAAGACGACTGGGGCAGTCTACACCAACTTTGAGTGTTATTTCCTAGGTATCTATATATTTTCCATTATACTTGCTTAAATATAATGTATATCTAATTATTTAAGTGAACTATGTATAACTGTATTCATTGACGATATCCTTATTGATTTTTTGTTCTCATTTCATTTGAATGGCCACTGTGTATTGAACTGGACGAGAGCCCTTTGCCAGATGTTTCCAGGAGTCAAAGCCAAGATGAACTGACTGGAAGCGTTGATAGACAAAATCATCACCACATCGCCCATGGGCAATTTTTTCTACAATACTATAATTCATTTTTGACACTCTCATATCTGTTAGTTAGTTGAGTTAAACTGTGTAGCTTTTTACAGAGTGTAAATTTATATTGATATAGAATTGTATCCATTGGCATGAGAGATATTTTGAATTGTATATATACTGGTGTACAAATCTTGAGGACGTGATGGATAAAGCAACATAACATATCAACTACTCAGTGGAAATGAATGAAAGTGCGGTAACATTTTGCCAGAGGTCTCCCACACGTGCATAGAAACCTGGCATTAAGTCAATGCGACTATAGCGCCAAATGGGTCTAGTCCCATAAAACGAGGCAGGTGAAGGAAAAAGACAAGACTGTGTGAGCAATCAGCGAGCCATTACAGTGCACTGTGGTGGTGTTAATCATTACAACATGGGCTGGAGACAACATTTGGATGACTTCACGTGGGGAAGAATCATCGGGAAAATTGAAGAAAGACAAAGTGTGACGAGTATAGCCCAGGAGTTTGGTATTGCTCACAGCATTGTTTCATATGCATGGAGAGCATTCCGAACCAGAGGCGCAAGGAGAGGAGAGTGTCAACCACGGTCAACTACAGTAGCAGATGACCACTACATTGTGCAACAAGTACAAAGAGACTCATATCAAACAGTGAGTACAATTGCAACCACATTAAACAGGACTGCAAGGCACCCAATCTCATGCTCCACAGTGGCACGGCAACTGCTTGGGGGTGGTCTGTTTGCCCAACGACCATTACGTTGTGTTCCGTTAACACCCGCACATCAGCGACACCATTCGCGATGGTGCCAAGAGCATCAGGTCTGGACCGACGAGGAGTGGGGTTGTGAGCTCTTCTCAGATGAGAGCAGATTCAGTCTGAGTAGTGATTCCAGACACACCCTTGTCTGGCAATAGGTTGGAACACACAATGCACCCAGAAACATTGTTGAACGTGATCATTTTGGTGGTCCAAGTATTATGGTGTGGGGAGGCATAATGTTTCATGGGCATACGGACCTCCAAATCTCTGAACGGTGTACACTCACCGGTCAGTGTTATAGTGACAGTGTACTCCTTCCCTATGTGCCCCTTTTCAAGGGTGCGTTCAACCCTGACTTAATTTTTGGATTACAATACACGTCCGAATTGAACAGCGCAGGTGGAAGAGCTTTTGGAGCGTTCGGCCCTGACTTTATATTTTGGATGACAATACACGACCGCATCGAATAGCGCAGGTGGAGCAGCTTTTGGAACGAGAGGATATTCAGTGAATGGACTTGAGTGCCCACTCCCCTGACATAAATCCCATCGAGCTCGTGTCAGACATGTTGGGCAGATGTATTGCAGCACGTCCACATGTACAAACAAACGTCCAGGAATTGTCAACCATGCTGGTGGAGGAATGGAACGTCCTATCACAAGAACTCCTTACCAATCTTGTGGCCAGGATGGGAACATGCGACACTGTCGTGGTGATCACACACCTTTATAAGAACCATATCCCTTCTTTTGTGATGTCCGGGGGACCATCATGAGCTGCAGTGACTTACATGTAATTTATTGTCTCTGTATAAAAGTGTAATTTCTGTTTATCTTATCACATATTCCCTTCAGTTGCCTACCGTACCATACTGTAGCAATTCTTTCTATGTATGGTTCAAGTTTCAGCAAGCCATGTTAATTGGCAATGACACAACATGCGAAAGTTACTTTTGTCCTGAAGTTTTGCACAGCAATATAGTTTTATTAATGGAGTACGGTATGCTCGTTTAGTTTATATGGAATATGTAGTATATCTGTATGTGCTAATGTGTTATGAAAAGTGATATTGCACATGTTATTTAATGGCAAATGAATGATTCAGTGATTCAATGATTCTGTTTAAATTCACTAGATCAACTCAAATTCTCATTTAACATTATCTTTAAACTATGAAGCCCTAACTGCCTTTCATCCAGTTATCTGTGGGGAATTTTATGAAACCAGTGCCTTATTAAATTGCAGTAACTTAAGAAAATATAATCACAAACATTTCCCAGATCGAATTATGGTCATAAGCGCTAAGACGAGGCTAGTTTTCACCTAGGATAATAAAGTACGGTAAACAATATCATGTTCATTTCAGCAGACACTATTAGGATAAATCTCACTAAAATTTCCAGAACATCAATCTTATCAGAGTGTAAATATCAGTAAATATTAAATATCAATTACGGTAACTTACACTTCCTATCAAAACCAATCGGTTATTTTCTTCACACGCCGTGTAGACTCTCTCCTCCTTCAAAGCGCAACAAGAAACGTATCTCGATAAATATTTTCACGATAATTAATTTATATTACGTATGCTTATCATAATCCCATCGACTAAATGCTTTATTAGATTTGTGCGAAATTGGTAAAACAAATTACTCTTCCTTCACAAGCTGTAGGTTTGCTCCAAAGCGCAACAAAACCGCAAATCGGCGTCTATTTTCACTCAACAGACGAGTACAGTGAGTAAATGCTACTCTCAAAACCAATGTCGATATGGGCGAGGAAAATCACGTTGTTGAGAAAGTTAATAATTCACACTTCTTTGAAATGATATTTCGACGTTCTGTGCTGAAATTATTACTCTTTGCTCATGTCCATTGTTGGGTCGATTACGTTGTCTGTAACTGAAGCTCAGCATTCACCTGCTTACGATAGCGTGAATTATTTAACCAATCTGTATCTCGTGCTTATGAGGAGCCAGATTTTCAGCAATATTGGCGACGAGATAAAGAGAAATCACACAAAATAACCATTACACCTTGTGACGGGCGGCAAATACGTGCAGGTCGAAACAGGCAGTTCAAGCTGTCGCTTAATTTCAGAATATTCCAGGACAGAAACTTCGATTCATGTGTGGAGCAGACCGAATATTTATTTTGTAGTCAGTGAAGTACCTGATGTAAAGAAGTTTCCGTTATTTTTAGCCGACGGTGGTTGGTGTGAATGGTATGAAATAATTTATTATGCAACAATGTTACGTTAAACAAATCCCAGTAAAAAGCGCGCTAGTACAAACAGTTGAAACAAACACTTGTGATATATTATGCATAGGTAATGCCAGCAAATTCAAAATTTGTTTTAATTTTATTTTTAGAATTTGCTTTACGTCGCACCGACACACGTAGGTCTTATGGCGACGATGGGATAGGAAAGTTCTAGGAGTGGGAAGGACGCAGCCGTGGCCTTAATTACGGTACATCCTGGTGTAAAAATAGAAAATCACGGAAAGTCATCTTTAGGGCTACCGGCAAAGGGATTCGAACTCACTATCTCCCGAATACAAGCTAACAGCTACGTGCCCCAAACCACGCGGCCACTCGTCGGTGTAAACAAATCCTAATTATACCTGCATACTGGTAACGTTCCACTAACTACTTTGACGGTTTTTGGAGACGCCGAGGTGTCGGAATTTAGTCCCGCAGGAGTTCTTTTACGTGCCAGTAAATCTACCGACAAGAGGCTGGCGTATTTGAGCACCTTCAAATACCACCGGACTGAGCCAGGATCGAACCTGCCAAGTTGGGGTCAGAAGGCCAGCGCCTCAACCGTCTAAGCCACTCAGCCCGACTAAAAACAAATCCTTCAAAGTTGCAACTAGAGACAGTGCATATTTACGTATGCTGTAAGTTACATGAAATGACATAACTTAACTGTGCTATTGTACAAAACCGTTATTTTAATGAAGTAGCAATTGAAACGAATTTGTAAATTTATAAATGTCGAGTATCCTGATGTAACATGAACTTTACACCGTTGTAGCACTGGTAAATTTAGATGATTCCAGAATTGCTTTAGCAACTTTGAAGTTAATATCTTAGTAACACATTCCTTCTAGACCTAATTTATTTATCCATTTCCGTATATGCATTTTCACTGATATTTGAATTTAGCGCTAATTTTCAGGTCACGCCACTAGGAGCGCTACTTGCGAATTGTCTCCCATTTTAACAAGGCTAAATCCGGAAGTGTCGTGTATTGTCTCTACTGCATTTGCTCTAGCGGATATCATTGAAGCATTTCGTCACGCGGCCACTGGCACACTCTCAGCCCTTAACAACACATATAAAACCCAAGCCAAACTGAACCAAATACTCTTTTTGTACAGTGTGTTATGTTCGGAAGCGGTGCCCGTGAGATCTGGCTCACATACTCAGACAAGCGCTGCCAAAGCACATTTCAGTTTACGCGCTCGTTCAAATGAAGGCAGAATAATGTATGCATACATTTTCTTGAAACTTAATATTCAGTAGACTGTTCTTGAGGGAAATTAAACTGGTGGTGCCATGGCCCACCTGCACAACCTCACGAGCCACCCCTGTTATACACCAGAGGAACGTGTGATCGTATTGGAACGGTTGGTACAGAACTGTGATTTTGAACACTTCTTAAAAAATAAAACGTTAGATGGCCAAGTAGCCTGTGGAATTAGCTGTGAAGATGTTTACCGTAAACTGTTGGTAACTTCGGGCTTAACATAGAAATTTTTGCGACTAGAATAGCGATTTCTAAGGAACTGGCAACAACGAAGACAAAGTCGTTCATGAATAAAACTTAGCACAATATTTCAAAATTAGTGTCAAACAATTCGTGTAGTTACAGGAAAGGGAAGTGATAATTTGGATTGGGGAACCTAGAAATATATGTAACCTATGTGGAGATCTTCCAACTTTTCAGTAGATTATGCAAGACAACGAAAGTCCAGATCCCAACAGAAAAGTAGTGTTCCTGTAAATTCCAAATGTAGCCTATAACCATTGAGTCATTACTAGAGCTGGGATTTTTATGTGGTATCAAGTGGCATAATATGTACATAAATATGTAACAAAATGCACCAAAATATGTAACAAAATATGTAGAATGGGCAAAATATGTAATATCATATAATTAATATAAACTTACCATTTTGTCAGTTGCAACACACTAAACACGCTTTATATTACATTTTGCAGCACAGTGAACAATGAAGTATTTTTTAATGTTCTTTGGAGTCATATTATATGAATATATCACACACATATTCAATAGACACTTAATATTTTCAACACTCAAAGCACGTTTATTCCTTAAATTTTGTAGCACAGTGAACTATTAAGTATTTTTCGATGTTCTCAGGAGTCATGGAAAGGCGTTTGTCACTTAGGATGTTCTTATATGCAGAGAAAGATCTTTCAACATCACATGATGTAACTGGGGCAAATTTTAGGAGAGGGATTTTCGCTGGAGAAATGTCCTCGGGAGAATCAAAGTCATCTCCATTTAGAATTCGGCACACACTGTGAAATGTTGAATAACCAGGATTTCTCTTCAACACTTTTTGCAATTTACTCAATACACTTGCACCAGTTTCCCCATGCACAGCACTTAGTTTTTCAATAGCATCCTCTATGATGGCAATAGAATCTTGTAGTGGTAGTCCTGATGTTTCTAGACGTTTGATGGTTTCTGGAAGCCAGCAGAATTTGCCCCTGATGTAGGTGATTGAGGAGACCACTTTGGAGTCACTAAAGGCAGTTTGTGATTCACTAATAGATACAGCATTTTCAGGATCAAAAGAATCTACCACAGTCTTTATAGCATCTAGATGCTCGCTATAGAATTTAACTGCTTCTATCCATGTCCCCCACCTCGTTAACACTGTTTCCGGCGGTAGTGGTATCTCTGGCAATTGCTGTTTGTAAGATAGCACCCGTTGTGGAGCTTTTAGAAAAACCTTTTTTGTTGCTGAAATTAATCTATTCACTTGTGGAAACTTAGCTCTAATATCTTCGGCAACACGTTGCAGTCCATGAGCCAAGCATGTAAAATGGAGCATATTGGGATAAAACACCTTCAGAGCAGTTGCAGCCTTAAGCATATATGCTGCAGCATCAGAATACATCACTAATACCTTTTCCTCTTTCATCTCAGTCAGCCACAGAGCTCTTAATCCATCATTCACAAATCTCGCAATAGTTGAGTGATTTGTATAGTCTAGCTCTTTACAGTAGATCAAACATGGTTTTGAGGCGCTGTCAGGTTGTAGCTTCCCAACCACAAGATTTGCAATAAATCTACCCTTAGCATCTGTTGTTTCATCAACAGCAACCCATATGAAAGAATTTCCTATATGCTGTCTTATGTTGTGCATTACCTCGTCGTAACATACTTGAAGATAATTCTTGCGTAGTGTTGACTGGTTAGGAACATGTTGCTTGCAGTATTTTTCCAGAAAAGATGTGAATTCAGGCACTTCAAGTTTATACCATGGAATATTGGCTGCAATCATTGCACTGCATAAGTCTTTATAAAAAGGGTTACTTGAAGGTGAAGGCTGCATCTGTGTTAAAAGGATTTGTTTCTTTTGTAGACCTAACTGTTGGTTTTTTCTATGCAGAGCACTTCGTGCATGTTGCTCAAGCTGGGATTTCATGGAACATGCGATATGTTTGTTGCATGCTCGGCAAATCACTACTTTGCCATCAGTTGCAAAGGACTCGTCAACTGCAATCCATGATTTTAACTTTGAAGCCAGCGAGGACACTACTGGTGCCATATTGACTCTAGAGTAAACTGATGTTCATGAACTATGTTCTTCAGCTGTTCAAAAGAAACTAAAACCTAATTGAGACATTTCAAAGGAAGACAGATTTGGAAATTCCTAAGTACATAACAGAGAGGTCACAGAAATGCGCTTAGAATAATATTCCTGGAAACTCCAGCATGAAAGTGGCTAGTTGTAAAGCAATTAACTCTAAAAGGGATGAAAGATTTAAGACTGGCACATGTAAAGTAACAGTTTTCCTGCAGCTAATTGGAACCTTTAGAATAACCTATTTCGCAAGGGTCTGTACTGGCACCTATCATCCTCTCAAATACCTGTCACTCATAAGTACCTTAATCCCCCTGTTGAGAGAACAGACAACAGCCCCACATTAAGTGTGAGACTTCAATTCAGCAATTTATTATATATGAAAACAGGAAAACGTTAAAATATGTAATTTTATGTAATATCACTAAGAATATGTAGAATACCCACAAATATAAAAAAATATGTAAAATGAAATTCGGTAATAATAACCCTAATATAGTGTTTTGTGAACATATGACTTGTCCCAGCACCTAAATAGCAAGGAACAAAATATGTAATTACATAGAAATCCCAGCTCTAGTCATTACATCAGAGTGCGTTAATAGGTAAATAGAGTGATTTTGTACGTCGTTGTCACAAAATAGTCAGGAACTAGACTAATTCTGTGATATCAGAGAAAAAGTCGTTTAAGATGAGATAGGTGTGGAATATAGATGCAACTTAAGGTCCTTGAAATGTCGAAGTTAGCTTTAATATTCATTGGCATTTCGGTCCTTTCTTGGGTTTTCCATGACCTTAGTTATGTCGCTGCTGCAAGTGAAAATCAAACCGGGCTCAGTATTAGTCTGTTAACAATAAAGTACGTTCTTCAAACAAGCTGTGAATATTAATGTCCCATGTACTTGTGGAATTTGTTTCAGTACCATTTCATACAACTGGACTATGGAAATGATACTGTATTAAAATGTGATTAGTAGTTCCTGAGAAGCAGTAGAACACACAGACATACTCTCCACAGGAAGGGAAGGGAAGACTGGGCTGGGAAGACTTGGGAGAAAAGAGACGAGCTGCTCGACTAAGTGGTATGTTCCGAGCTGTCAGTGGAGAGATAGCGGGGGAGGACATCAGTAGACGAATACGTTTGAGTGGTGTCTTTATAAGTAGGAAAGATCACAATATGAAGAAAAAGTTGGAATTCAAGAGGACAAATTGGGGCAAATATTCGTTTATAGGAAGGGGAGTTAGGGATTGGAATAACTTACCAAGGGAGATGTTCAATAAATTTCCAATTTCTTTGCAATCATTTAAGAAAAGGCTAGGAAAACAACAGATAGGGAATCTGCCACCTGGGCGACTGCCCTAAATGCAGATCAGTATTGATTGATTGATTGATTGATTGATTGATTGATTGATTGATTGATTGATTGATTGATTGATTGATTGATTGATTGATTGATTGATTGATTGAAGGGAGTCTTTCGATTGTTACAGTGAAGTCACAGTACTCGTCTATGCCCAAACACGCGGGTTCGGTCCCTGCTCATTCCGGTGGTATTCGAAGGTGTTGAAATACCATAGCCAGTGGCGGGAGACTCACCGACAAGACAAAGAACTCCTTGGGGCAAACTTACGGCACCTAGGCGTCTCCGAAAGCAGTACAAAATGTAGTTAGTGTAGCGAAATTCAATAATAATAATAATAATAATAATAATAATAATAATAATAATAATAATAATAATAATAATAATAATAATTCTTTTACGTCATGCGAACTACTTCTACGGTTTTCGGAGGTGATGAGTTTCCGGAATTTTTCCTCACAGAAGTTCTTTCACGTTCCAGTAAATCTACCGGCAAGAGGATGGCGTACCTGAGCTCCTTCATATACCATTGGACTGAGTCTAGACCGAACCTGCGAACTTGAGCTCAGTAGGCCTGCGCTTTACCGCCTGAGCCGCTCAGGCTGACAATATTATTTTTATTGTTATTATTTTATTATTGTTATTATTTTATTATTGTTATTATTTTCTGCATACTATACTTTTTTTGTGGCTTTACGTCGCACCGACACAGATAAGACTTATGGTGAACATGGGACAGGAAAGGCCTAGCAATTCTAAGGAAGTGACCGTGGCCTTAATTGAGGTACAGCCCCAGCATTTGCCTGGTAAGAAAATGGAAAATCACGGAAAAACATCTTCAGGGCTGCCGACAGTGGGATTCGAATCCATTATCTCCCGGATGCAAACTCACAGCCGCGCGCCTCTAACAGCACGGCCAACTCGCCCGGTATACATTTTATTAGTTAACTAGCAAGATACCCGTGCTTCGCTACGGTATTATACTGATATTTAAAATTGAATGCTTATCGTTTTATATATAACCCGCCGATATTCGCGATCTGACTCGTTTTCTGAGAGATTCCACCAAAATTCGCAATCTGACTCGTTTTCTGAGAGATTACGGCAACGTTCCTCCCATTTTTCAATCTTTTTTTCAGCAATCGATTTCGTATTTCCCCGGCTAGGTCGTGACCTCTCTATCGGTGGTCACGGATAGGTCCAGGTATTCCACCCGGTCAGTTGGGTCCCTAAATCTTCGCAACCTTTTCCTATAACAATTTTTAATGTGGATCAAATCCTTGAGGAGATCCGGCGTGGTGTCGTCTTGGGTGCCTTGGCGGTACTGAACTACATTCGTAGTCATTACCCGGCCAGGACTCGTTTCCAGCACGGTCCGCACATTTTGATGAAGGTCCAGAACATTAACATTATTATTATTATTATTATTATTATTATTATTATTATTATTATTCTAGACCCCACAGCAAGATGCAAGACCTCTACTTGGCAGTAAATTACATCTGCTGCCATTGTCATTGATTACAGTATGACCAGCACCATTGTCGCCCGTAGGCAAGTGCGCAGGACTTCTGGCGATACGAATAACGTACTTCCGTGCGTTATTGACCTTATTATTGAGGTGAGCAATTGCACGGTCAATCTTATACCTATCGTTTATTTCAAATGTGTTTAAATTTTTATTTATATCTACTGTAATCTAATAAGGTTCTCCAAAGGAAAAGATGGCTCTTGAAAACGAACCCAGGAAAGATTAAAAATGATCGGTTTATGATCAGAATAAGTACAATGAAAATCCACAGCCTGTTTCCAGTCATTCAACCGGGTCAGGAATGGAATGAATAAGCCCCCAGCTAGCGGTGAGGCTGGGAATTGTGCCGGCTGCCGAAGCCTGTCGCACTCCTCTGGGGCAATGATTAATGAATGACAAATGAAATGAAATTATATTGGAGAGTTGCTGGAATGAATGATGACGGGGAAAACCGGAATAACCGGAGAAAAGCCTGTCCCGCCTCCGCTTTGTCCAGCACAAATCTCACATGGAGTGACCGGGATTTGAACCACGAAACCCAGCAGTGAGAGGCCAGCGCGCTGCCAGCGCGCTGCCACCTGAGCCACGGAGGCTCCTTATAAGTACGTTAGGAACAGTAAAATCAATTGGTCTCACCTCCGTTTTCACCCCACCGCGGTTAAGTTGATTTACCCCCCCCCCCCCCCAAAAAAAAGAAGGCGTGTTTCTTTATGTTTAAAGGAGATTCCAAATACCAATGTTCACGTGTGTTACCTTCAGTTTTGAGATATAAGTATTCCCATAAAAATAAATCACGTTTTTTCACTTAGGCTACTTTCAGCGAATTTTCCGTTAACAATATTTGTTTCTTTAATAGTAAAGGATCTTCTAAATATCGAATATCTTCAGTTTTTGAGATATGCGTCCTCATGAAACGAACTCAACTCCTTTTCACATCCGCCCCCAAAGATGATCCCCCCCCCCCCGCCGCCCTAAAACGAGTCGTTTTATTTTTAAAGAAATACTAAATACCAATGTTCACGTCTGTAACAACGTTAGATTTTATTAGATGTAAGTATCCTCATACAATTAATTCAATTAATTTTTAATTCCCCCCCCCCCTTTCATTAGATTTTCCGAGAATACATGTTTCTTTACTTTAACAGGAGATTCCAACTACCAGTTTTTTACGTCTGTAACATTTTACGTTTCTGAGATATACTGTAGATATAGTCTTTCTAAAAATTCACCCCAATTTGTCACTCCTGTTTAACCCCCATTAATTACATTTTCCAAAAACAAAAAAATAAATGTTTCTGTATTTTTAAAGGAGATTCCATATACTAACTGTCTGGTCTGTAATATCTTCAGTTTCTGAGATGTAAGTATCCTCATTAAAGACATTCAACACCTTATTCACACTTTTCACCCCTCCTATTGGGATTTTCGGAAAACAAAAAGTACGTGTTTCTTTATGTTGAAAGGAGATTCCAAATACCAATTTCTACGTCTGTAAACTTTTACAGTTTCGAGATATAGATACACTCATTTTAAAAATTCACCCCCCTTTTCACGCCAGTAGTATAATTGGACAGTTCGGCGGCCACCACCCCCACCGGCTCCCAGAGGCCACCTCCACCACCACCACAGCCAGAGGCCTCCCAGATGCCTCCTCCACCACCACCACAGCCAGAGGCCTCCCAGATGCCTCCTCCACCACCACCACAGCCAGAGGCCTCCCAGATGCCTCCTCCACCACCACCACCACAGCCAGAGGCCTCCCAGAGGTCTCCTCCACCACCCGCGGGAAATTTGAATTTGTAAACAAAGCCACGTGCTTTTTGACAGCTGTCATCGACAACAACGCATCGCTAACCTCAGTACTGCCATCTTGACGGGCCTAAACCTCAGTAGTACCAACTTAACCTAACTAGCGCGAGGTAAACAAAGCCACGTGTTTTTGACAGCCACGTGCTTTTTGACAGACAACAACTCATCGCTAACCTCACTGCTGCCATCTTGACGGGCCTAAACCTCAGTAGTACCAACTTAACCTAACTAGCGCGAGTTAAACAAATCCACGTGCTTTTTGACAGCCACGTGCTTTTTTGACAGCTGTCATCCGCCATCTTTAAACCACAGAGCACTGTGCTGCCCTCTTTATCGTAGTAGATGTAAATTCGTCACCTGTCACCGTCAGTGCTGCCATCTTGGCGGGCCTAAACCTTAGTGCTACCAACTTAACCTCACTAGCGTGAGATAAACAAATCCACGTGCAGCTGACATCCGCCATCTTTAATCTATAGAGCACAGTGCTGCCCTCTTTAGCTACTTACCTTTGAAATGTGGTGGCGGATAATTTGAAAAATGCTTTTTGACAGCAGCCATCTTGCATCGCAAACCTCAGTGCTGCCCTCTTTAGCTAGATACCTGTGGTGGCAGACAATTCCACGTGACAGCAGCCATCTTTAATCAAGAGAGCACCGTGCTGCCCTCTATGTGGTGGCGGCAAATTCTACATGTTCTTGTTTGGAAACAAACTCACGCGCTTTTTTGACAGCCGTCATCCGCCATCTTTAATCAACAGAGCACAGTGCTGCCCTCTTTAGCTAGATACCTTTGAAATGTGGTGGCGGCAAATTCCACGTGCTCTTGTTTGGAAACAAAGCCATGTGCTCTTTTGACAGCTGTCATCTGCAATCTTTAATCAACAGAGCACCGTGCCGCTATCATGCGGGCAATTTCGTCAGCCGTTATCCGCCATCTTTAATCCACAGAACACCGTGCTGCCCTCTGTAGTAGCGGGCAATTTGAAAAGTTCTGTTAGCTATCATCCGCCATCTTTAATCAAGAGAGCACCGTGCTGCCATCTTTAGCTAGATACCTTTGAAATGTGGTGGCGGATAATTTGAAAAATGCTTTTTGACAGCAGCCATCTTTGAGCACCGTGCTACCCTCTATGTGGTGGCGGCAAATTCTACATGCTCTTGTTTGGAAACAAACCCACGCGTTTTTTTTGACAGCCATCATCCGCCATCTTTAAGCAACAGAGTACAGTGCTGCCCTCTTTGTTGTGGCGGCAAATTCCACGTGCTCTTGTTTGGAAACAAAGCCACATGCTCTTTTGACAGCTGTCACCCGCCATCTTTAACCAACAGAGCACTATGCTGCTATCATGCGGGCAATTTCGTTAGCTGTCATCCGACATCTTTAATGAACAGAGCACCGTGCTGCCCTCATGCGGGGCAATTTCGTTAGCTGTCATCCACCATCTTTAATGAACAGAGCACCGTGCTACCCTCATGCGGGGCAATTTCGTTAGCTGTCATCCGCCATCTTTTTAATGAACAGAGCACCGTGCTGCCCTCATGCAGGGCAATTTCGTCAGCTGTCATCCACCATATTTAATCAAGAGAGCGCAGTGCCGCACTCTTTAGTTGAAATGTGGTGGCAGACAATTTGAAAAGCTGCTAAGAGAGCATCGTGTTAGCATCTTTATTCTTCGACATGTGGTGGCGGCAAATTCCACATCCGCCATCTGAGAGCACCGTGCTGCGCTCTTGATCGTAGTAGCGGACAATTTAAAAAGAAGCGAATAAGAATATAATCGAACACTGTACTCGATACAACATATGATCAGAACATCGATTTTTCTAAGAAAAAACAAGACTACAGTTTTGAATAGCTTGCGTAAGATAGCTATTGTTTGCTTAGCTTCAACATGTGATTAGAACATTAAAAACCCCCAGTAACCACTCCCCCTGGCTACGTCCCTGACGGTGTATTTTCGGACCATTAGATATCATTTCTGTTAATTTAATCTCAGCCGTACACTTATGTTCATAAAAAACAGAACACATCGAAAGACTAGAAGTAGGAAGTTCATATTCACTGGGCATATTCATTAGTGTTTTCTGCAGAAACGATTAGCATTTACTTGAAAAGCTGCCAAGAGAGCATCGTGTTAGCATCTTTATTCTTCGACATGTGGTGGCGGCAAATTCCACATCCGCCATCTGAGAGCACCGTGCTGCGCTCTTGATCGTAGTAGCGGACAATTTAAAAAGAAGCGATTAAGAATATAATCGAACACTGTACTCGATACAACATATGATCAGAACATCGATTTTTCTAAGAGAAAACAAGACTACAGTTTTGAATAGCTTGCGTAAGATAGCTATTATTTGCTTAGCTTCAACATGTGATTAGAACATTAAAACATAGCAATACTAGAATCGAACACTGCACTCGATATTGTTAACCTTAAGATGTGATCAGAACATTAATTGATGTGTTCAAAACACTAGATAAGTGATCAAGACTAGAATAGAACACGATACGACATGTTTGAGAATACCTTTATACATATCGCGTAACTGGAGTGATGCATTTTTAGACTTGAACACATACTGCTGTTAAAACCTATTACAACTAGAATCGCGTACTATAGTTCGATGTTGCAGAACACAGCATTGCGAGACTAGAATCAAGCACTGTTTAGAAAAACAAAAAATTATCTTCTCAACATACTTACTGAGCTGCTCTTTCTGCTCAGTGAAGGTACATCTCTATCGAACGTGCATTGCAAAAGCAAGATTGTAAAACATAACAAGACTAGAATCGAACACTGCACTTGATGTTAACTTCAACATGTGATTAGAACATTAAATCAGGTTCAAACATAGCAAGACTAGAATCGAACTCTTCCTACTCTTTCAAGGTACACCTCTATCGAACATGCATTGCAGAATACAAGATTGTAAAACATAATAAGACTAGAATCAAACACTGCACTCTATGTTGTTAACTTCAACATGTGATTAGAACATGAAATGAGATTAAAACATAGCAAGACTAGAATCGAACACTGCACTCGATGTTGTTAACCTTAACATGTAATCAGAACATTAATTGATGTGCTCAAAACACTAGATAAGTGATCAAGACTAGATTCGAACACTGCACTCGATGTTGTTAACCTTAACATGTGATCAGAACATTAATTGATGTGTTCAAAACACTATATAAGTGATCAAGACTAGATTCGAACACTGTACTCGATACAACATGTATTTAGAACATGTTAGGGGATACCTTTGTTCTAAGAAAATCAGATTGAAACATAACAAGACTAGAATCGAACACTGCACTCGATGTTGTTAACTTTAACATGTGATCAGAACATTAATTGATGTGTATAACTTCCTTTACTTACTCTGCCAAGGTACATCTTTATCGAACATGCATTGCAAAGCGAGAGTGTGCAAGTTTAGACTTGAATACATACTACCGTTCAAAAAAAACATATATACACATACTATAGTGCGATGTTGTAGTACACTACATTGCAAGACTAGAATCAAGCACTGTTTAGGAAAAAATCTCTTCTCAACATACTTACCGTGCTAGACGATAACATACTTACGAATTTAATCAACATCTTCTTTCTTGCTCTTATTCTTCTTCGAGAGGAAGGAGTAGGAGGGGAAGGTAATACCTAATCTAAAATAAAAGAATATGCCAATTCTACAGTATTTATTTACATCTTGTATGTACTAGTTTTATCATGAATGATTTTACTTGTAGTGATGTTTGCGTACTTTTGTTTTCTCGATTTAATTCTTGTATGTACATGCTTTTACGCGTCAGTAAAACTAATAACACAAGATTTGTTCTCTATGCCGCGATATGTAATGAAAATAGAACGTTGATTTAGTTCTTCTATTTCTAAATCAGTTAGCACGCTAAATCTATTAGGTAAAAAAACTTGAAAGTCTTTGCAGACAGATAAAATCCTTTCTCCAAATTTCGTTTTTAATCTTCGTAGTGAAATTACTTTAAATTGCTCATTTAGCGGTAGACTTGTTAGCGGCTTGGTAGTTGGAGATGAAATATGACCTAGCTGGTTAATCTTCTCCATGGTTTTTCTAAAAAGAACAAATATATAAATGTAGCGTTAGCACTTGCATCACACATAGTAATAAAGGATATAAAAGGGTAAGTGTGCTAGCCTAGTATTACGATGTTCGGAAGAAACCAAGTTTCAACCTATAGAGGTCAGACATTGCTGAAAGTTTGAAATTATAAGATTAACCTCTTCTACATCATGAAAGATTGAAGAGAACAACTATTTATCAATTGACTAAAGTTGCTATGTTCGGAAGAAACCAAGTTTGAACCTGTACAGGTCAGACATTGCTGTGAGTTTGAAATTATAAGATTAACCTCTTCTACAGCATAAAACATTGAAGAGAACAACTATTTATCAATAGACTAAAGTTGCTATGTTCGGAAGAAACCAAGTTTGAACCTGTACAGGTCAGACATTGCTGTGAGTTTGAAATTATAAGATTAACCTCTTCTATGACATGCAGATTAAACAAAATAACTATTTATCAATAGACTAAAGTTACGATGTTCGGAAGAAACCAAGTTTCAACCTATAGAGGTTAGACATTGCTGTGAGTTTGAAATTATAAGATTAACCTCGTCTATAGCATGAGGATTGAAGAGAACAACTATTTATCAATAGACTAAAGTAACGATGTTCGGAAGAAACCAAGTTTCAACGTATAGAGGTCGGACATTGCTGTGAGTTTGAAATTATAAGATTAACCTCGTCTATAGCATGAGGATTGAAGAGAACAACAATTTATCAATAGTCTAAAGTTACGATGCTCGGAAGAAACCAAGTTTGAACCTGTACAGGTCGGACACTGCTGTGAGCTTGAAATTATAAGATTATCCTCTTCTATGACATGCAGATTAAAGAAAATAACTATTTATCAATAGACTAAAGTTACGATGTTTTAGAAGAAACCAAGTTTCAGCCTGTTGAGGTCAGACATAGCTATGTGTGTTTGAAATTATATAATTAATCTCGTCTATAGCATGAGGATTGAAGAGAACGACTATTTATCAATAGACTAAAGTTACGATGTTCGGAAGAAACCAAGTTTCAACCTATTGAGGTCAGACATGGCTGAAAGTTTGAAATTATAAGATTAACCTCTTCTATAGCATGTCGATTAAAGAGAACAACTATTTATCAATAGACTTAAGTTACGATGTTCGGAAGAAACCAAGTTTCAACCTATAGAGTTCGGACATAGCTGTGAGATTGAAATTATAAGATTAACCTCTTCTATAGCATGAAAGATTGAAGAGAACAACTATTTATCATTAGACTAATGTTACAACGTTCGGAAGAAACCAAGTTTCAACGTATAGAGGTTAGACATTGCTGTAAGTTTGAAATTATAAGATTAACCTCTTCTATGGTATGCAGATTAAAGAAAATAACTATTTATCAATAGAGTAAAGTTACGATGTTCGGAAGAAACCAAGTTTGAACCTGTACAGGTCAGACATTGCTGTAAGTTTGAAATTATAAGATTAACGTCTTCTATAGCATGAGGATTGAAGAGAACAACTATTTATCATTAGACTAATGTTACGACGTTCGGAAGAAACCAAGTTTCAACCTATAGAGGTTAGACATTGGCGTAAGTTTGAAATTATAAGATTAACCTCTTCTATGGCATGCAGATTAAAGAAAATAACTATTTATCAATAGTCTAAAGTCGTTATGTTCGGAAGAAACCAAGTTTCAACCTATAGAGGTCAGACATTGCTGAAAGTTTGAAATTATAAGATTAACCTCTTCTACAGCATGAAAGATTGAAGAGAACAACTATTTATCAATGGACTAAAGTTGCTATGTTCGGAAGAAACCAAGTTTGAACCTGTACAGGTCAGACATTGCTGTGAGTTTGAAATTATAAGATTAACCTCTTCTACAGCATAAAACATTGAAGAGAACAACTATTTATCAATAGACTAAAGTTGCTATGTTCGGAAGAAAGCAAGTTTGAACTTGTACAGGTCAGACATTGCTGTGAGTTTGAAATTATAAGATTAACCTCTTCTATGACATGCAGATTAAAGAAAATAACTATTTATCAATAGACTAAAGTTACGATGTTCGGAAGAAACCAAGTTTCAACGTATAGAGGTCGGACATGGCTGTGAGTTTGAAATTATAAGATTAACCTCGTCTATAGCATGAGGATTGAAGAGAACAACTATTTATGATTAGCTTAAAGTTACGATGTTCGGAAGAAACCAAGTTTGAACGTATACAGGTCGGACATTGCTGTGAGTTTGAAATTATATGATTAACCTCGTCTATAGCATGAGGATTGAAGAGAACAACTATTTATGATTAGCTTAAAGTTACGATGTTCGGAAGAAACCAAGTTTCAACGTATAGAGGTCGGACATAGCTGTGAGTTTGAAATTATATGATTAACCTCTTCTATGACATGCAGATTAAAGAAAATAACTATTTATCAATAGACTAAAGTTACGATGTTTTGGATGAAACTAAGTTTCAGCCTGTTGAGGACAGACATAGCTATGTGTGTGTTTGAAATTATAAAATTAACCTCGTCTATAGCATGAGGATTGAAGAGAACGACTATTTATCAATAGACTAAAGTTACGATGTTCGGAAGAAACCAAGTTTCAACGTATAGAGGTCGGACATTGCTGTGAGTTTGAAATTATAAAATTAACCTCGTCTATAGCATGAGGATTGAAGAGAACGACTATTTATCAATAGACTAAAGTTACGATGTTTTAGAAGAAACCAAGTTTCAGCCTGTTGAGGTCAGACATACCTTAAAATCTTCGCGCTGCAAACTGTTACTCGGATGAATAAAATGCGTACTTTCAAGCCTGTAACTCGAATGATTATATTCTGGTCGTACCTAAAAAGAAAAGAACAAACATATATGAATGTAGTGTAGGGTACATCAGCTAGCCAAGCTATCTGTACAACTCAAAGTTCGAAAACATACCTTAAAAATGCACGCGCTGCAGACTGTTGCTCGGATAAATAAAATGCGTACTTTCAAGCTTGTTACTCGAACGGTACCTAAAAAAGAAAAGAACAAACATATATGAATGTAGATGTCTATTACCTAGCGTAGAATTTGCTTTGCAAACAGTAACTAACAGTTCTAGCTTACCTTAAGATAAAGGCTGAAGAATAATATTCACAGCAGACAGTACTTAGACGGGAGATGTGTACGTAATAAACGCATACAGAGAACTGTGAGCGCTTCACGCAGACTGCAGCGAGTAAATATGCTGCTTGTTACCAAGCGGATGTGAAAGTCGCTGACAACTGCAGTACAGTTGGAACTAAATGTTTATGCAACAAGAGCTCTCCTGAGGGTCTTACGCTGAGTTCTGCAGGCTGACGTATTTAAGCCGGAATCGAACCTGCTGTTGATGCCGAGGTGTCAGAATTTAAGAGTTCTGCAGCGGATCGAGCCTTAGAAAGTTAGCGCGAGATCCTCGACCTCTGGACTTAAACGGGAGGGTACTAAGCTACATCCGCGGTATTCCTTACCTGTAGGCACTTAAAGGTATTGAGCTAAAACTACATTTAGCTAGATCATGTAATTACACGTTATGACGATCGCGCAGGCCCCTCGCCTAGCATTTGCTATTTTTTACGGCTTCCAACATTAGGAGTTCGAACCCTCTATCTTCCGAAGTAGCGAGAATTATTGCGGGTACAAGAGTGTTGAGGGTGATTCATTTGTCGGATGGAGGTGATAAGCCTTGTGCAGGCTTCTTCGGTAGGAGTAGGCTATGTGCCGGTACCGGGACATCTAATTATAAAACACGCTACAACTGATTTGTCGCGTATACTGCGATTTAAAATCCTAGTCAGGAAGGGTAACCGGTCGTAAAACTATGGTGTATGATCTAAGAGGCGGGGTGTGCAAAAAGCCAGCATTAAGTAAGGGCTGTTGATGGGTGCGTTAAACCTTGTGCAGGCTTCCCCGAAACTGATTGTAATTACAAGATGTTGAGGGTGATTCATCTGTCGGATGGAGGCGTTAAGCTGTGTGAAAGCTTCTTCGGTAGGAGTAGGCTATGTGCCGGCACTGGGTTTTACCCTCTCCCTACTGTAGTATATTACATTCTTAGGTAGTTTCAAGGGCGTGCAAAAAAAAGCCAGCATTAAGTAAGGGCTGTTGATGGGGACGTTAAACCTTGTGTAGACTCCTTCGAAAGTGATTGTGAGTATAAGTTGTTGATGGTGATTCATCTGTCGGATGGAGGCGTTAAGCCTTGTGCAGGCTTCATCGGTAGTAGTAGGCTATGTGCCGGCACCGAGTTTTACCCTCTCCCTACTGTAGTATATTACATTCTTAGGTAGTTTCGAGGGCGTGCAAAAAGCCAGCATTAAGTAAGGGCTGTTGATGGGGGCGTTAAACCTTGTGCAGACTCCTTCAACAGGAGTAGCCTATATGCCGGCACCGTGCAGGGTCTTTCGATAGGAGTGGGCTATATGCTGGCACTGTGTTTTAACCTCTCCGTACAATCATAATATTTTATGTTAGGAACTTACACCAGCTAAATGCTACACAGCTAAGAAACCGTTCCGTGAGTTGCAAGTAGCTTATCAGCACACAGTGTCTTCGTTCAAGGTTACTACAGCCGGAAGATGCGTGTACAATTTCTGTCAACGCATGCATTCCGCACCTCCCTCTGAATGACTGCGCCGATACAACTTCAAAGATAGTGTTCTATGCGGTAGAACAAAAAAATGTAACCCATAACCCGTTCCTAAAGCTTAACACTGTAAATGTTTGGAGCTCCTGTTTTACAGCTAGATGTGGTTCCTAACGTAGCAGGGCCGGGATTAAAAATATGTTTTACAGCCGAGTGCCTCCTCCTGACGCAAGAGTTTAAATCGCAAGAATCTGTTTTACGACCGGTTGCCCTTCCTGACGCGAGATTTTAAATCACAAGAATACGTTTTACAACAGGATTCCCTTCTAGGATTTTAAAAAGCAGTATCTAGCCTCTTACATCATACACTATTGTTTTACGGTACGGCCGGTTGCCCTTCCTGACGCGAGATTTTAAATCACAAGAATCCGTTTTACAACAGGATGCCCTTCTAGGACTTTAAAAAGCAGTATCTAGCCTCTTACATCATACACTATTGTTTTACGGTACGGCCGGTTGCATTTCCTGACGAGAGATTTTAAATCACAAGAATCCGTTTTACAACAGGATGCCCTTCTAGGATTTTAAAAAGCAGTATCTAGCCTCTTACATCATACACTATTGTTTTACGGTACGGCCGGTTGCCCTTCCTGACGCGAGATTTTAAATCACAAGAATCTGTTTTACAAGTGGATGCCCTCCTAGGATTTTAAATAGCAGTATCTAGCCTCTTACATCATACACTATTGTTTTCGACCGGTTGCCCTTCCTGACGTCAAAGAACTGGATTAAGAATCTGTTTTACAACAAGTTGCCCTTTCTAACACGAGAATCGGGGTTTTACAGCTGGATGCTCTTCTTAGATTTTAAAAAGCAGTATCTAGCCTCTTACATCATACACTATTGTTTCACGGTATGACGGGTTGCCCTTCCTGACGCTGAAAGACCAGGATTTAGCCAGTTACCCTTCCTGATGTAACAAGACTAGGATTTTTTTTGACGGCACTTAGCTAGAAATAGCCACACGAAATTATTATATAGAAAGAGAATTGCCGGCTCCTACGGTTTGGTTTAGTATGGTTGCCTCTCACCCGGCAGTCTCGGGTTCGATTCTCTTAGAACGAAGGTGCACTGCAAACACATCATTCAATGTTCTGATCATATGTTGTATCGATTATATTCTTAATCACTTCTTTTGTAATATAATCTTCAAGTATTCGATAAAGCAATGCATTAACAGAGCAGGGAAAAGGAGGTTATAACAATCGCTATCTTACGCAAGCCGTTCAGAACTGTAGTCTTGTTTTCTTTTAGAACAAAGGTATTCCTTGACATGTTCTTTTTAAATTGTCCGCTACTACGATCAAGAGCGCAGCACGGTGCTCTCAGATGACGGATGTGGAATTTGCCGCCACCACATGTCGAAAAATAAAGATGCTAACACGATGCTCTCTTAGCAGCTTTTCAAATTGTCTGCCACCACATTTCAACTAAAGAGTGCGGCACTGCGCTCTGTTGATTAAAGATGGCGGATGACAGCTGACGAAATTGCCCTGGATGAGGGCAGCACAGTGCTCTGTTCATTAAAAGATGGCGGATGACAGCTAACGAAATTGCCCCGCATGAGGGTAGCACGGTGCTCTGTTCATTAAGGATGGTGGATGACAGCTAACGAAATTGCCCCGCATGAGGGCAGCACGGTGCTCTGTTCATTAAAGATGTCGGATGACAGCTAACGAAATTGCCCGCATGATAGCAGCATAGTGCTCTGTTGGTTAAAGATGGCGGGTGACAGCTGTCAAAAGAGCATGTGGCTTTGTTTCCAAACAAGAGCACGTGGAATTTGCCGCCACAACAAAGAGGGCAGCACTGTACTCCGTTGCTTAAAGATGGCGGATGATGGCTGTCAAAAAAAGCGCGTGGGTTTGTTTCCAAACAAGAGCATGTAGAATTTACCGCCACCACATAGAGGGTAGCACGGTGCTCAAAGATGGCTGCTGTCAAAAAGCATTTTTTAAATTATCCGCCACCACATTTCAAAGGTATCTAGCTAAAGATGGCAGCACGGTGCTCTCTTGATTAAAGATGGCGGATGATAGCTAACAGAACTTTTCATATTGCCCGCTACTACAGAGGGCAGCACGGTGTTCTGTGGATTAAAGATGGCGGATAACGGCTGACGAAATTGCCCGCATGATAGCGGCACGGTGCTCTGTTGATTAAAGATGGCAGATGACAGCTGTCAAAAAAGCACATGGCTTTCTTTCCAAACAAGAGCACGTGGAATTTGCCGCCACCACATTTCAAAGGTATCTAGCTAAAGAGGGCAGCACTGTGCTCTGTTGATTAAAGATGGCGGATGACGGCTGTCAAAAAAGCGCGCGAGTTTGTTTCCAAACAAGAACATGTAGAATTTGCCGCCACCACATAGAGGGCAGCACGGTGCTCTCTTGATTAAAGATGGCTGCTGTCACGTGGAATTTTCTGCCACCACAGGTATCTAGCTAAAGGGGGCAGCACTGAGGTTTGCGATGCAAGATGGCTGCTGTCAAAAAGCATTTTTCAAATTATCCGCCACCACATTTCAAAGGTAAGTAGCTAAAGAGGGCAGCACTGTGCTCTATAGATTAAAGATGGCGGATGTCAGCTGCACGTGGATTTGTTTATCTCACGCTAGTGAGGTTAAGTTGGTAGCACTAAGGTTTAGGCCCGCCAAGATGGCAGCACTGCCGATGACAGGTGACGAATTTACATCTACTACGATAAAGAGGGCAGCACAGTGCTCTGTGGTTTAAAGATGGCGGATGACAGCTGTCAAAAAAGCACGTGGCTGTCAAAAAGCATGTGGATTTGTTTATCTCGCGCTAGTTAGGTTAAGTTGGTACTACTGAGGTTTAGGCCCGTCAAGATGGCAGCAGGGAGGTTAGCGATGCGTTGTTGTCTGTCAAAAAGCACGTGGCTGTCAAAAACACGTGGCTTTGTTTACCTCGCGCTAGTTAGGTTAAGTTGGTACTACTGAGGTTTAGGCCCGTCAAGATGGCAGTACTGAGGTTAGCGATGCGTTGGTGTCGATGACAGCTGTCAAGAAGCACGTGGCTTTGTTTACAAATTCAAATTTCCCGCGGGTGGTGGAGGAGACCTCTGGGAGGCCTCTGGCTGTGGTGGTGGTGGTGGAGGAGGCCTCTGGGAGGCCTCTGGCTGTGGTGGTGGTGGAGGAGGCATCTGGGAGGCCTCTGGCTGTGGTGGTGGTGGAGGAGGCATCTGGGAGGCCTCTGGCTGTGGTGGTGGTGGAGGTGGCCTCTGGGAGCCGGTGGGGGTGGTGGCCGCCGAACTGTCCAATTATACTACTCAGGCCCCATTATTTGGATTTTCCAAAAACAAAAATATACGTGTTCCTTTATTTTTAAAGGAGGTTCTAAATTTAAATTTTCATGACTGTACTTCATGGGATTTTCCGAAAACAAAAAATTACGTGTTCCTTTATTTTGAAAGGAGATTCTAAGTACCAATTTTGACATTTGTAAACTTTTAAAGTTTTGGGATATAGACACACTCATTTTAAAATTTCACCCCCCTTTCAACCCTCCACTATTTGGATTTTCCAAAAACAAAAAGTACATGTTTCTTTATTTATATAGGAGATCCCTAATACCGATTTTCAGGTCTGTAACATACTCAGTTTCTGAGATATAAGGATCATTATTAAAGGCATTCAACCATTTTTCACCCCTTTTCACCCCTCCTATTGGGATTTTCCGAAAACAAAAGAATACATATTTCTTTATTTTGAAAGTAGATTCTAAGTACCAATTTTTACATCTGTAAAGTTTGAAACTTTTGAGATATAGATACACTCATTTAAAAAATTCACCCCCCTTTCAACCCTCCACTATTTGGGTTTTCCAAAAACAAAAAGTACGTGTTTCGTTATTTTAAAAGGAGATACCAAATACTTTTTTTCAGGTCTGTAATATCTTCAGTTTCTGAGATATAAGTATCCTTATTAAAGGCATTGAACCCATTTTTCACTCCTTTTCACCCCTCCTATTGGGATTTTCCGAAAGCAAAAAATACGTGTTTCTTTATTTTGAAAGGAGATTCTAAATACCAATTTCTACGTCTGTAAACTTTTACAGTTTCGAGATATAGATACACTCATTTTAAAAATTCACACCCCCCCTTTTCACCCCATCATTTGGATTTTCCAAAAACTAAAAATACATGTTTCTTTATTTTTAAAGGAGGTTCCAAATTTAAATTTTCATGACTATAACATCTTCAGTTTTTGAGATATACCGGTAAGTCTCTTCATAAAAGGTGTTCAAACCATTTCCCCCCTTTTCACCCCCCTCATGGGAATTTCTGAAAACAAAAAAATACGTGTTCCTTTATTTTTAAAGGAGATACCAAATACCAGTTTTTATTACTCTAAACCTTTAAGTTATTGAGATATAGATATTCTCATTTTAAAAATTAACCCCCTTTTCACCCCCTTAGCGACGGAATATCAAAAAATCCTCCCTTAGTGGGCGCCTACATGTTAATATGAATTTATCCCCAAAATTTCGTTTCTCTATGTCCACTAGTTTCGGCTCGGCGATGATGAATCACTCAGTCAGTCAGTCAGTCAGTCAGGACAGGTCATTTTATCCCTTTCCCACCTGAAGATTTTTTTTTAGAAATTTTTTATTTTAACAGTATATTTGGGGTCAGAATAAGGTTTAGTACATGGGAAAGATATGCAAAAAATTCTTTCTCGACTCACCTTGTCACAATAGCACCAGCACAATTGTGGTGGTCAGGATTTAATTGAGTAAATATTACCTACATTTGGAGCTCAAAACAAAGTAATATTAATGCTTGATTCGCAAACAGAAAAAAGATTTCACTTAATCCAATCACTACAAATCAAATACAGCACACAAATAACATTTCTTTTGTAACTGTTCAGGTTTTTCCACCGCAAATTTAAATAATAAAAAATGAAATTTTTAAAAATTAAAAGAACAAAAATAGTCTACTACTTTCGTCCCAGAAGAACATTTTGATTTCCATTCACTTAGAAGTATGGAACACCACAAAACAGTTCTTTTCTTTAGAAAGACACAAATAAACATCACACTTGGAACATCGTGCTTTTGTACGACTCTTACATCCTTCAAGACGGCAAATTCTTGGAGATTTAATGTCGTCTATGACTGGCCAGTGGTCATAGACATCAAACCTCTTGTCACATCCGGGTTTTATCGATGGGGTGTAAATCTTGCAGTTCTTTGCAGATTCATTGTCATTGACATAGTTCCCATCTTCTTCAGGAGCACACAATTTTCTCTTTTTCTCTGGTGTCGAAATAAGAGCTTCAGCTACGTCCGTTCGAAACTGCAACAGGTCCTTCCTTTCTCTTCTCTTTTTCTGATTTCTTAAACAATCTCTCCTGTTAACAGTTGCCACATCAAGGAAATGTAAAATACATTTTAAAGTCCATTTCCTTGTCCTAAACCAAGTGCGGTAATATTCAGTTTGTTGATTGCTAACATCAACACCACCCAAGCACTGATTATACCTAAAAACAATAGATGGGCAGTCTATATCAATGTATTTCCCCTCTGCCTTTGACCACCTTCTAACTTTCTTTTCTGGTTTGATGCCAGAACATGTGGAAGCCATAATAACCTTCTGACTGTCTTTCCACTCTACTACTACAACCTTTTCATCGCTTCTGACGTATTCATGGCTCTCACCTCTGCTCATTTTATCAGATTTCAGTTTCACATCCCTAATTCTATTGACCATTATGGTCCCTGTGCCCTCAATACCCCTATCAGTTAAATACCCTAGCAGGGGAATGGTAGTGAAATATCTGTCAAAGTAGACAAAGCTACCAATTGGCAAAGATTCTACCAGACGTATCACAACAGATGGTCCTAAACTTAGTTCTCTACAAGGCAGAAGTGTGGTTTTCCCCTAGTATACTTCAAAATCAAGCAGGATTCCTGTGGAAGTTGTTAAAAGAAAGTTCTTTAATCCCACAGGACAGGGCTTATTTTTAACGTATTGTTTTAATTTACATCTGCCTGTAAATGGAATCATTTGCTCATCGATGGAATATGTACCATGGTCCCTAGGAATCTGTAAGCATGCTCCCCTAACACAGTTAATAATGGGTTGAATCTTCCACAGAGCATTGTTTTCTGAATCATGTGGTTTATTAACTGTATCCACTACATGCAAATTTTTTTCTGAGAGCAAAGAACCTATCTCTGGACATGGTGGTACTGACTAATTTTAATTCAATGCCCTTCTGCCAATACATTGAAAGTCTAGGATAAGGGATGCAACCCATGTACAAATTAATGCCAAAAAACTTTTTTATCTCAACAGCTGTGGTCAGGAAAGACTTGAAGTGTCAGTGTCAGTGGGTAGGGTCTGACACATCCCACTCTGAAGAGTCTAGTGTCAGACCTAAGACGAAACGCTGGTTAATAGAGCAAACGCCGGAAAAGCCATCCATCTAATTTTTGATCTGATTTTTGATATGCTCTATTGGTGGAAAAGAATCTAATTCCCTCCATGGGAACTTAGAATTTCCATTTGGAATAGCTAGGCGGGCATTAATTCCATTGTGGAGTTTTATCTCCCGTATGCAGTTATCAGACTGTGCTTCATAAATAAGCTTCTGATAAGTTCACCTGCATACACCCCAGCGTCAGTGGGTAGGGTCTGACACATCCCACTCTGAAGAGTCTAGTGTCAGACCTAAGACGAAACGCTGGTTAATAGAGCAAACGCCGGAAAAGCCATCCATCTAATTTTTGATCCGATTTTTAAGTAAAGTTGGGCTCTTTGCTCAAGGATTGTGTGTCTGGGGGCTCGAAGCCCAAAACCATTAACAAACTGTAATTGTACATTCTTAATTGGTTGATAGGCTACTGAATACCTGTTATACTTGTTATTTCTTGATCTTGAAAAGAAAATATAACCTTGTTAAATTTTAAACGCCGGCCCCGTGGTGTAGGGGTAGCGTGCCTGCCTCTCACCCGGAGGCCCCGGGTTCGATTCCCGGCCAGGTCAGGGACTTTTACCTGGACCTGAGGGCTGGTTCGAGGACCACTCAGCCTACGTGATTAGAATTGAGGAGCTATCTGACGTTGAGATAGCGGCCCCGATCTAGAAAGCCAAGAATAACGGCCGAGAGGATTCGTCGTGCTGACCACACGACACCTCGTAATCTGCAGGCCTTCGGGCTGAGCAGCGGTCGTTTGGTAGGCCAAGGCCCCTTCAAGGGCTGTAGTGCCATGGGGTTTGGTTTGGTTTGGTTTTAAATTTTAAATTAACTTTAATTTCGTAAGTTGAGACCTATTCATCCCAGCACCTTCTTTCACCTCTAACTACCACGGATATCTCCGTAACAAGTGGTAGCAGAGCGTGGTTGAATGGGTCTCAATTTAGCCCCTTTTGACGGCTAAACATTGCTTTGCTTTCGAACTCTAACAATTTTCTCAGTTGCTGGAATTTTTTGATTTTTCTTTTTTCAAAATGTTTCTGTCATCATTTCCGGCCCTCGCGAGGTTCTTCATCCTTTCTATTTGCGTAAAGAGGAATTAATTTATGAACTATCTCTTAGAAACGTTCAATCTGGAGGCACGGTTGCGTTGGATGCCAATAAACTTAAAGATTCCATTGATTTGCCTATTACCACCCCAACGTTGGAAGAGAAAAAATTGACGATGCTCTCTCCACGATCAGTGACAATACTACTGAGCTAGCATCTGTAGTTAGTTTTTTTGAAGAAGGGAATCCATCCCCTAACCAACTTAAACGGGTACAAGCTCGACTATTCCATTTTTACAATAGGCTCAATGATTTATTGTCTTTAAAGTTGAATGACATTCAGGGAAAGGAGGCTAGTGCCCTCATTGAAAATATTTCTAAATTGTCCAGTACTGTCGGTCAATTGTTATCGGGGGTAACGACTCCCAAGGCCGCCCCGCCCATGGCGGTAAACACTGTCAGTGAGGAAACTTCTTCCAAAGGGGAAGAAAAGGGCACATCTGCAGTTGCTCAAAAGACTCCTGCCCAGTTAGAATCCGGCCCTGATCATCGCCCCTCTGTTCCGCCTTTCTTTTTGAAAAATGCTCCCTCCGAGCCTCCGTCACCCCCTAGGCAAGTACTTACTATGTCACCTGGGTTCAGTAGTTTGCCTCATCCGTTAGCCATGTTACTTAGGGGTATTTCTAAGTTTTCGGTCAACTCTACCAGTGATGTAATTTCTTTTTTGAGAGTCTTGGTCGAATTCCAGGATCATGCTCTAGTGTTTTCCCTCTCTGCTTCGCAAATCCTTTAGATTATATATCCATATGCCATAGGGGTCCTCTCAGACAAGATAGTTAGGGCAATTGCTGAACAGTCATCCATAGAAGACTTCCATGCCCATCTGTTGGGTAATTTCATTCTGGCTCGAGCTAGGTCATCTCTAATTCAGAAGTACTACTATAGAGTGCAGCGACTTGATGAAAACCTGGCAGACTTCATACAAGACATCAAATTCTATACCAGGGTGTTTGCTCTTCACTTCCCTGAAGAGCAGATTGTTCAGGCGATTGTGGAAAGGATTTCACCATCCTACAGGTCATACTTGTGTTTTGCGTCGCGTCCTCAAACTTTTGCAGAGCTAGAAGCATTGGCTGTGTCAGCCGAAGGAGTCGGATACGCCGATACATTGCGTGTCGCGAAAGAACCCCCTCCATCCTCTAGTAGTTTTCGGCCTCCACCTCGCCGACCCATCACACCCCGTAAATGGTACGCTTGCGGGTCGCCCGACCATCTTCGCAATAAATGTCCATTGATCAAATCTAGTAGGACTAATAATGGAGCAGGTTCATCCCAAGGCTGCTTTAAATGCGGCGCGTTCTCCCATATTGCCAAGAACTGCCCTAATACTAACAGCACCCCCTCTTGCTCAACTTCGGGTGCAACTTCCAACAACAATCAAAAGTGACTAGTGGCTTCGGCTGAGTCGATCAATTCTTCATTCCGAGGCTCAGCCCCAAGTAAAACGGCCGAATTCCCAAGGAAAACTCAGGCTTCAAATTTATCTTTTGAAGGTCCCAAAGAATGTCTTAGGATTGCGGCGGATACCCTCGCACCTGTGCCTTTTCTCAAAATTGAATTAAATAATGAACCTGTGACTGCTCTTTTAGATTCTGGCAGTGTTTGTTCCATTATCTCGGCCGATTGGTATTCGAATTTAAAATCTGTTTGTAAACTTCCTGCCTATTGCTCATCTTCGGTTCAATATGTTTCGGCTAATTCTTCTCCATTAGAAATCTTAGGCTCCTTAAATGTCAAAATTCGTATTTCTAAATTTACTTGGAAAATTAAACTGTTAGTGGCTAAGCACTTGTCTTGCCCCATTATATTGGGAGCAGACTTCATGTCTCACACTGGTCTGGTGCTCGATCTTCAGAGTAAGTCGTGCACGTTCAAATTTGCTTCTAATTGTAAAATCCCCTTATTGAAATGTAATTCTGTATCATGTTCATCTGTTTCGCCTACCCAGGATGAGATGTTGTTAGACCTTAGACATCTACCTGAGGAGCAGGCTGATAGTATTCGTAAGCTGTGTCAGTCGTTTCCAGAGGTGTTCTCGGATACTCTTGGTGTTACTGACCTTATTGAACACAAAATTGAGGTCACGGATTCGATTCCTGTCCGTTTTCCACCTTATAGGCTATATCCACATAAAATGAAGGCGCTGAAAGAAATCATTGATCAGATGCTGAAGGACGGTATTATTCGGCCCTCTAAGTCGGCGTATTCTTCGCCTATTTTCTAGTCCCGAAACCCCGAGGTGGCTTCAGGCCTGTAATTGATTATAGGGCTCTCAATCGGAAGGTGGTGTTACAATCTGTGCCCCTTCCAGACCTTCACTCTTGTTTTTCTTGGTTTCGTAAAGCTAAGTTCTTCACCATCTTAGATCTTAACCAGGCTTATAATCAGATACCGTTAGCAGAGGAATCTAAACACCTGACGGCTTTCGCCACTGATTGGAATTTGTATGAGTACAACCGCGTGCCTTCCGGGCTCCCCACGGGAGCAGCTGTACTTACGAGACTGCTAGATAGGGTCTTCTCCGACATCAAATTTGAGTAACTGTACCACTATCTTGATGATGTCGTCGTATTTTCGGAGACTTTCGAAGAACATCTAGATCATCTAAAAGAAGTTCTCAATCGCCTTCGTAAGGCTGGGTTAACTGTGAAGTTGTCCAAGGTCGCCTTCGCTAAGCCCTCCATGTCATTCCTAGGGCTTATTGTGTCGCCCGATGGTGTTGCAGTCGATCACTCTAGAACACAGGCCATCCGTGATTTCAAGCCTCCCAAGGACATCAAAGGTATTACTAGGTTCATTGGTATGGTGAATTTCTTCAGGAAATTTATTCCAAATTTCGCCAATAGAGCGGCGCCCTTGAACTTACTTCGTAGGAAAGGCGTCAAATTTGAGTGGGGACCTTCTCAACAAGCCGCTTTTGAAGATCTCAAATTAGCTCTGTGTAACGCCCCTGTTCTGGCCATGCCCGATTTCTCCAAGAAATTCATCGTCCAAACCGACGCGTCGTCGTCGGCGGTAGCAGCAGTCCTGCTTCAAGAGACTGAACTAGGGAGGCGACCCATCGCCTATGCATCTAGGACTCTATCGACTCAAGAAGCCAAATATTCCATCTATGAGCTCGAAGGTTTGGCAGTCTTATTTGCTTTAGAAAAGTTCCGTCTCTATCTGCAACATGTCAAATTTGACTTGGAGACCAATAACCAAGCCTTAAGTTGGGTCTTAGGTAGGCCGCGTCGTACTGGTCGTATAGCCCGTTGGGCCATCCGAATTTCGGCCTTCCAATTTGATGTTAGGCATATCAGAGGTTCTGAAAACGTGGTCGCTGACGGACTAAGCCGTATGTTTTCTAATGTTGTAGAGACTCCTGATCTGGATGATAATTCTTCACCTCCCGTGTCCATACTATCTCAGGTTAATGCCATCTTAACAGATGCTCCCATGCTCTTTAGGGATATTGAGAAATATCAACGTGAAGATCCGACGCTGGCTCCTATCATGGAAACCCTTTCTTCTGGGAAACATGTTGTCCCTTATGTTCTGAGGAATGGTGTGTTATGTTGCCCGTCGAGGCATGATAAAAATGAAAGTTGTAGTTCCAGCTGTTCTTGTACCAATGATCTTCAAGTACTATCACGAGACCCCATTAGGGGGGCATTTAGGCATCTTCAAAACCCGTGAAAAGTTTCGTGAAATGTTCATCTGGAAGGGTATGGACGGAGAAATCCGTGAATTGGTAAAATCTTGTAAATCATGTTGGCTTAGTAAATCCACCATGTCCACTAAACAAGGGCTTTTGTCTTCTCATCAAGCGTTGCGCCCCATGGAACGTCTCCACATCGATTACGTAGGACCCTTCCCCCAGTCATAGGGGAATGCCAACAAGTTTATCCTTGTATGTGTAGATGGTTTTACAAGATTTTCTTGGTTATTTCCGACTAAGCTGGCTACCGCTCAGTCCACCATTACTTGTTTAAATTCGATCTTTGCTTCTTTTGGTCCGCGTCAATATATGAGGCGTCTAGTATCAAAACCGGCCAAGTCACAAAATTTACGAAAATGAGTTAAGGTTATCAATTTGAAGTAGAAGTATAGCACTATCAGGTGAAACAAGAATATGTTTTAAAATCGTCCATGTCTTCATGTTATAGAGCACTGAATTCTCGGTCTTGCAACAGAATCGGCCAAGTCGTGCAGCCAGTGAATTCAAAACCGGCCAAGTCAAGGAACGAGCGACAATCTTTATAATGCAGCATTATTGTCTGGATTCTTGTGTTGTTACATTAAGCAACAATGTGATAATAACAGTAGGCAAAATCGTTCCTTGTAATGTATATTCTTTGAAGCCATAATATTTTGTTTTTTGTTCGTTTGCAACACTGATTTACGTATTCGCGGGCTTCTTACCGTCATTGGCGCCAAAGCAGTCCTATTTCCGGTGTGCTCGTATTTTGTCATTATTGTGTGCTGTAACGTGGATATTGTTCCGAGTGGTGAACTGAAAGATTTGCTTTCATACCTTGTGAAATTGTACAAAATTGCAACAAAAACGGCCAAGTCAAAATTTAAATTAACAAAAAAGATGGGTTAATTATGAGTTAGATTTCTCAAAACAGCGGAACTTAAATATTAAACCATTAAGGATATAACTGTGAAAAAACATCTTTTCTGACCATCATTGCTTTGTCTCTACAGGTTTTTCGTCCATATTGAAAAATATGCCTTGAGTGACTTGGCCGGTTTTGATACTAGACGCCTCATATTGTGTCTGACAGTGCTAAGGCGTTCACATCTAAATTCTGTTTTGATCTGTCCATATCTCATGTAACTACTTCTGCTTATTATCGCAACCATCTCTGGCTGAACGGGTCAATCGTAATCTGAGGTCGGCGCTGATTGCCTATCATCATGAAGATCATTCTAGGTGGGACACGTCCCTGCATTGGTTAGCTTTTGCTTTGAATTCGGCGATTCATGAATCTCATAGGTTTACTTCAGCTTCGTTGATGTTCAAGTTTGTTCCTAACACGCCGCTCTCTAACCTTTGGTTGAGTGACATTCTACCTGAGACAATAGATCCAGATAATATTAAAGATCTTTGGAAGAAGGCTAAAGCCTATCTTAAAGTGTCTCATGAAAAGGTTAGGGAAAGATATGATCGTGGACGGAGACCCACCAATTTGAAGGTAGGTGACCAGGTGATGGTCAAAAATGTTGTTCCCGCGGGCAAGCTTGCCCCCAGATTTCATGGGCTGTGCATAATTCTAGATTTTCTTACGCCGGTTACGTTGTTATTAAGCAACCCAGCCACCGAGAGGATATTTAGGGTTCACCTGTCCCAGGTGAAAACTGTGTAATTTCTGCACTAACTCAGCTCGTTTTTATTTTTCTTTACATTTGGAAAGAAATCTGAAGGTTATATTTTGGTTTCAGTTTGAGGCCTTCTGCCCTTGGAATTATGTTCTTTGTTTCCTAATGTTCATTGTACAACCTGCCCCGACCAGCTAAACTGCTATCCTGTCCTTGCCATGGCCATTACCACGCTCCCGTCTCCTGCTCAACAACGCAAGTGGCTAATTAAAATGAAATAAATATTTCCACGCCGCTGGCCCCTCAGCTCCACCACAAGTACTGTACCCGAAAATCATTATGCTCCAACAAATTCTGCCGCTGAGATCTTAATGTTTCAGTGCCCCCGCAGCCGCGCGGCGCCGTGCCGCTACTGGAGTAGAGCACGGGCCCGATCTACTTCAGTGAGGTCAACCAGTGTACGGCGAGCCGGAGCCCTCCTCCCGGCCAAGGCTGATGTGCGGCGCACCCCCTGCAACTTGCCCGCGGTCTGCAAACATTCGCCGCGGGTGCGGCGTGCTTCAGCACCACTACCCCTCTCATGGTGCGGGCGAGCGGTATCTCAGGGTACTTGAGGGGTCCGAGCGGCCTCCTCTGAACACAAGCAACGGCGCCCGGTCTGGCCGTCAAACTTAATCAACATTGAATGTACTTAATCAGCTACATGGACATTTCATATCAACAATTACTACATTTTTGGATTCTACTGCAATATTTGGTGGACTTAGAAAATTTTTCTTCCCTTTCAAGAATTAAAAGTTTTTTCCTTCTGAATTCAACTACTACAAGCATAAAGACATTACATCAAAAGTTACTACAAAGAATTTTGAAACTGGATCCCATCGATTTAAGAAAACTTGTTTGTAAATCCTTCTGCAATTAATTTCTATATCAACATCATAACTTGGACCTCATTTTAAAACAAAATTTGTGTTCTTCTGTGTTACCCCTTGGAAGAACTTTTGGGGGGGGGGGGAGAGGTCTGTACCGGGCGGTACACCTCCACGCCGCTAATTCGAACATTGCGCCAGTTGAAACTCCTCTAATGCAGGAAGCCTGAACCTTAACAACCACATTAATTCTAAGATTTCTCAGAAGATGTCCCTACTGTAAATTTTGAAGTGTTATGAACTATGTCAGTTTCGATTCGTTTTTTTTCTCTGTAGCAAGAAGTGTGAGCATTCTCTTCTAGATGGCACCACTTAAGAACTACAATTGTGCACCCTAGTGCGAAGTGGAGGAACTTTTTTTTGAAGAAATTTTGTAGTCATAAGTTTGTTCTTTGTTAAATTTCTTTCTGTCATTGTTTGAGTTGGCAATGTTAATCCGTTCGTTCCGCTAGTTTTGAAATTAGCCAATCCCGAATGTCTTAAATTCATTTTCGACCCGTCAGGGCTTTCTTCCCCAACCTGCTCTGTACAGTAACTGTGTTCGGTAACCAATAAATTTTTGTGGGCGGGTTGTAATCATTCATGAAACGTCTCGAATCTTCCACGAGGATATATAAACTGCTGTTTTTCTGGTCTCGGTGCCACTTCAGTAACATCTTTCCTAGTGTGATTATATAGCAGGGGGCGGGAAGAGCCCCTTTCTTCAGGCGGCAGTTCATCCATCAGGTAATGGCCTTTTAATAACTTCTTTGTTTGCTAGCTCAGCAGTTTAACCCTCGGGGCAGGTTCGAAACTTTTACCATGTAACCTCCCTTTAAAATGTAAAAGACACTTGGTATAAAGTTCTGTCTCTTTAACTACAAATTGGGATAGAGAGTGCCTAACCCTCTCGAGCTCCCACTCATATTGTTTTGAGGTGACTACATTTTTATAATAGTTTCCCATCTCTTCGTAATGTAATAAAGTTTTATTTCGTGTCACCTCCGTAGTATGGGATTAGCACTTGCATAAGCGGCCTAGGGCCAAATTAGGTTTTAATAAAGTGTATTAGGAGTGCTGAGTACGCCTGCACTCAAGTTGGTATTTTGGGGCCATGTCATTGTCCTGTTTCTTTACTGAATAGGCCTTAGTAGGTTGGGTATTTTTACCCCTGTTTTTATGTGTCCGGAGGACAGCTTGAAGGTGGAGTTTGGTGTGGCCGTTGATGGGCTTGAACTTTGAGAGCGGGTTGCTCTTTCTTAAATTTGGGTTCTGTGTGCCTCGAGGAGGCTTTACTGGGTAATTGGGAGCTAGTGCTCCTTGGTTTGATTGGGATTTTCTGCCCCTTTGTTGAACCTTATACATAAGTAAAGTTGGGCTCTTTGCTCAAGGATTGTGTGTCTGGGGGCTCGAAGCCCAAAACCATTAACAAACTGTAATTGTACATTCTTAATTGGTTGATAGGTTACTGAATACCTGTTATACTTGTTATTTCTTGATCTTGAAAAGAAAATATAATCTTGTTAAATTTTAAATTAACTTTAATTTCGTAAGTTGAGACCTATTCATCCCAGCACCTTCTTTCACCTCTAACTACCACGGATATCTCCGTAACATAATCTATTGAAGATAAAAAACATGCTGTCGTGAACGTTTGTTTGTTTGTTGTGGATTTCATTAAAAGCTACGAGAGTTACCCATATAATTTTGATTTATCTGTAAGAGTGTACACAGCGTATTCATATTTAAGTGTTCCCGATATGCAGTTTCTGTACTTGCTCCATTTTTATATTAAAATGGCTTGCACTCCAGTTAGACTGGGATAATTTTCTACAGCCTATAGTAATCTGAAATGTATAAACTTCCTAACGATGAAAGTATTAGAATTTCCTATTTCATTGAAATTATTTAAGAAAATAATTGGTAAACAATTGACAGGGAATCTGTCACCTGGGTGACTACCCTAAATGCAGATCAGTGGTGATTGATTGATTGATTGATTGATTGATTGATTGATTGATTGATTGATTGATTGATTGATTGATTGATTGATTGATTGATAATGAGTGCAATATACAGACACAATATTTCTTTCTTTCTTTCTTTCTTCCTGACGGTAAGTTAAGAACCACAACTTTCAACTTTGCATTTTAACTGTTCTTTGTCTGGCAATGTTGCTCCTTTCTCTCCTTCGTCTAGAAGGCGCGTGTCCGGAGGGAGGTTTATCCTGGAACCTCTTTCGTCTCAGAATCCTTGTGAGAGGTGATCGGTCTCTGATGTCACTTCCCGTTATTTCCAGTTCCTGCAGGTCTATGATCATTCCCGTTAATCACGGTGTCTTCATTTTCTTGTTTTTCCAGTAAGTGAGAAGCCGGTTCGTCAGCCTGGCGGTATTAATGCTTAAGATATGTCCGTAGAAGGTCAGACGTCTCTTCCTCGCCATATTTGAGATCTTTTCCGCGTAATTTTAGAGCTCCAGCTTGTGTCGAGATCCGAATTCGTGCACCTCCATGATTGGTCCCGGTATCCTCCTCTCCATCACCTCCAGCTTGTCAGTCAGGTCTTCTCTGTAAAGAATCAGACGCTCAGAGTTCAGAGGTATACTGGGCTTCTGGGCGGATGACAGCATAATAGTGTCTGAGTTCGGTATTGCGGGCGAGGCCTCTCTTGTTTTGCAGTCCTTTTCTTTATATTAGCGATCAAGAAAGTCCCAGATTATGATAGATGGGCCTGGTTGAGGACAAGATAAGATGATTAGGCCTGGATTGGAACAGAATTATGGATACGAGTTGTGGAGGGAGTAACTGGGGAGTACCAGAGGAATCATATTTCGTCAATGCGTGCGCAAAACCGCGTATCTGACAATATTCTCCCCACACATTATGTTCCTTAAGACCGGTCACCTCCCAGCCACATATGGATATGCAGTCCATTAAAACAATTTTCGTTGTGTTTATTTTCCTATAGGAATATGCACAGAAAAATGAACTTAAATACGCTACATTATACTAAGGAAATGGGTACGGTAAGGTTGATATTCCTTTAAACATCAGCATAATCGGTATAGTTGTACTAAGGCCATAAAGAGACAGGTAGTAATGTTTTTCGGACGACTATGATATACCGTACGCGATAGTTGGGTTACCTACCTTCAAAAAAAAAAAAAATACGGGGCTGGTGAATCACCCGGTGTATATACTGTATTTACCAGATATTGTAATAGGAATTGAATCATGGCTGAGATGTGATATTAAGGATGCGGAAATATTTTCACGAAACTGGAGTGTTTGTCGTAGTGACAAGTTACGAACGATAGGAGAGGGAGAATTCATACTGGTGAAAGAAGAATTAGTCATCTACGAAAATGTTTGGAAGAAAAAAATTAAATTGTAGGTGTAGGACTTACCTCTAAAGATAATAGGAAACCTGATGTTTTGGGGATGTACAGACCTGGCAAGGCTGGTGCTGACGCTGATTTAGAAATAGTTGATAAGATAATCAGCTATGTAGGGTACGACAGAGAAAGGTGCGTTATTGTAGCGGGTGATCTGAACTTACCAAAAGTTAACTGGGAAGAGAATGCGAACGCTGAGTAGAATGGACCCTTGGCCACAGAAGTCTTCCTTTCCTCTATTCTGCGCTTCACCAGCGACTGTAAATCCACCGTTGCTCCACTTGGTGAAGCCACAATATTATAATACAGTTCATGAACGGTTTTCTGTTCTCGTAGGTGAGCAGCTACGTTATAGACTATTTCTCTGGCTTGTCCTCTTAATGGTCTTCCAGATTTAATACCAGCCTTCATAGTAGAAGCCATAACTGAACTCAAATGACACTATCACTAGAATAATATGCTGCACAACACAATACAGAGTGGTATATGTATATGAGCGTTACAAGGTTGGTGTTTATCGTAGTGACAGGTTAGGAACGATAGGAAAGGGAGAATACATACTGGTGAAAGAAGTTTTTTTTTTGCTATGGGCTTTACGTCGCACCGACACAGATAGGTTTTATGGCGACGATGGGATAGGAAAGGCCTAGGAGTTGGAAGGAAGCGGCCGTGGCCTTAATTAAGGTACAGCCCCAGCATTTGCCTGGTGTGAAAATGAGAAACCACGGAAAACCATTTTCAGGGCTGCCGATAGTGGGATTCGAACCCTCTATCTCCCGGATGCAAGCTCACAGCCGCGCGCCTCTACGCGCACGGCCAACTCGCTCGGTAGAAGAATTTGTCTTCTACCAAAAAGTTAAGGATGAAAAACATGAAATTGTAGGTGCAAGACTTACCTCTAAAGATAATAGGAAACCTGATGTTTTGGGGGTGTACAGACCTGGCAAGGCTGGTGCTGACTCTGATGCAGAATTTATTATATGATAAGATAATCAGCTATGTGGGGAACGACAGAGAAAGGCGCGTTATTGTAGTGGGTGATCTGAACTTTCCAAAGGTTAACTGGGAGAAAAAAAAAATTAGATATCTCGTCCTGTCGTCATTTTATCAGCTGCTGAAGCTAGCCAATCGGATGGCTTCGTGGGAGAATTCAAATGGGCTTTGCGGTGTTGCTATATTTGTAAGTGGCTTAGACTGGCTTGAGAGCCATACCAAGAAATCAGCATCAAACACAAACAAACTTTTAGTTTGTGCCAGTGTCACCGTAGCGTACTTGTTATGGCGCGAGCCTGTCAGCTCCGAGGTCCTTGTTCATATCACATCATTGGTGAAATTATTTTTCTTGGATGGGAGCTCTAAATCCTATCTTATGCCACGTGCAGATTTAGCAACACCGCCTCGCAAAGGCGAGTTAAATTCACCCACGGAGCGATCTGATTGGCTAATTTCAGCAACTGATATAATGACAATGGCGCGATATACCGAATGATTTATTTCAAACTATTTATCAGTATGACCAACCCTCTAACGCTCACATACCCGGTTGACGTTGTTTCTGACCACCCAGTATACATAAAAACATTTACCAGTAAATCAGTCTGTACGTTACGCAAGAAGTGATTGTACGATTACCAGTAAAGAAATAAAACGTAATTCCTCGGTCCCAAAATAATAGTCGCATTCCCTCAACGAGTTTTTATTGTTAACAACGGCAACGTAATAGCAATTTAAGTACAGAACAGTGATGATTGCTCTGTCGTAGAGCATATAAACTGGTTTAGCAGTCTGGGACATATGCGCATGACCTTGGTAGGCGGTCGCATGAACCGAGGTGTTCAGATCTAGCGATGTGCTTGAGCCCGGCTCGAGCTGCTCGAACAGATGACGTCAGAGCTCGAGCCTGTTCGAGCTTTGCTCGAGCTTTTGCGCGCGCCGCAACCTAGCGCCTTGCTGTTACTAACACTCAGCAAACTTGAGAAGGATATGTAAGAGTATTTATGCTGGACAGTACCAGTTCGTCCTCTCTACTGTTACTTCCGTGTATTTTGTACATAATATAATTTCGACCCATACCTATATATTGGAGACAGTCAAAATTTGTGTTTGTGCGATGATTCGTTACACATGCCTCCATCCGAATAAACCAATTCTCTACTAAAATGTGTTGTTTGGGCCGTATAAAGACAGAAAAAGGAAACCATTCACGTATTGTAATAGTTACAAATTTAAATGGTTACAAGACAAAAATGTATATTTTACCTGCAGTTGTTGTTGACACGTTTCTCGCGCGGGTGCATGGCTCAATGGTAAGCGTGTTGGCCGTTGGTTACAGGGGTCCCGGGTTCGATACCCGGTAGGATCAGGATTTTGAAAACCATAAGATGATGTCTTGTTTTATTTGTTCCAGATGGGCTCGAAAACTACTGAACCGATTGACCTGAATTATTGTAAATGATACAGCTTGAAATCGCGAGTCACGTTTGAGTTTCATATAGCCTATATTTCACGCAATCAGACAGTAACATTGCTGCATCATAATATTTATACATGTATTTGTGTATACGATTGATGAGATGTCACTCCTTTCTTACTCAAAGTCTTCTATACGAGCAACAAGGGTAATACTCTCCCAAGGAGTGGATTCAAACCCCCCAACATTGAGGACAGAAGGAGAACCTCGCCTGAGGCGCTGCCAGCTGTCTTAGCCGCCCAAAGCATCGCATTGTAAGAATAATATTAACGTATTCATAATTTTGCACGGTCTAGAAAGCCAAGATTAACAGACGAGAGGATCTGTCGTGCTGACCACACGACACCTCGTAATCTGCACACCTTCGGGCTGAACAGCGGTCGCTTGGTAGGCCATGGCCCGTCGGGGCTGTTGCGCCTTGGGGTCTGGTTTGGTTTTTTATTCATAATGTTGCGTCCAACGTGCAGTTGTTACACGGCACACAAGTACTGCCTTGGGAGGAAATACTTCTGTTAATACGGGCGGAATATTACGGGTACATCCGTCGTCATTTTCATTGCATATTATCATAATCTAAGCCTTCTAATTTTATGGCCAACCTTTCTTCCTCATAAGATATACGACAATGACTGAATGTAGTAATATGTGAAAGCACGCACCTTCGTTATAAATATTATACACACACATGTGTGAAAGGTGCTTCACTTCATATGCTGTTTGCTAATCTGCACGTTCTATCTGTAGCCCGAGACAGACTCCGCCTTCGATCACGTGACTGCTCGAGCTTGCTTCGAACCTCGGCGCGTATCGGGTCGGCTCGATCCCGCTCTCTACGCGTGTGATGGGCAAACGATACCCGTGTTCAAGCGGATCGAGCCGACCCGTTACGGGCCGAGGTTCGAAGCAAGTTCGAGCAGTCACGTGATCGAAGGCGGGTTCTGACTCGGGCTACAGCTAGTGATAAGCAAACGATACATGTGTTCTAGCGGGATCAAGCCGAGCCGATACGCGCCGAGGTTCGAGCCTGTTCGAAGCAAGCTCGAGCAGTCACGTGACCGAAGGCGGGTTCTGACTCGGGCTACAGCTAGTGATGGACAAACAATACCTGTGTTCTAGCGGGATCTAGCCGACCCGATACGCGCCTAGGTTCGAGCCTGTTCGAAGCAAGCTAGAGCAGTCACATGGCCGAAGGCGGATTCTGACTCGGGCTACAGCTAGTGATGGACAAACGATACCTGTGTTCTAGCGGGATCGAGCCGACCCGATACGCGCCGAGGTTCGAGCCTGTTCGAAGCAAGCTCGAGCTGTCACATGACCGAAGGCGGATTCTGACTCGGGCTACAGCTAGTGATGGACAAACGATACCTGTGTTCTAGCGGGATCGAGCCGACCCGATACGCGCCGAGGTTCGAGCCTGTTCGAAGCAAGCTCGAGCTGTCACAAGACCGAAGGAGGATTCTGACTCGGGCTACAGCTAGTGATAAGCAAACGATACCTGTGTTCTAGCGGGATCGAGCCGACCCGATACGCGCCGAGGTTCGAGCCTGTTCGAGGCAAGCTCGAACAGTCACGTGACCGAAGGCGGGTTCTGACTCGGGCTACAGCTAGTGATGGACAAACAATACCTGTGTTCTAGCGGGATCGAGCCGACCCGATACACGCCGAGGTTCGAGCCTGTTCGAAGCAAGCTCGAGCAGTCACAAGACCGAAGGCGGATTCTGACTCGAGCTACAGCTAGTGATAAGCAAACGATACCTGTGTTCTAGCGGGATCGAGCCGACCCGATACGCGCCGAGGTTCGAGCTCAAATACGTCAACCTCTTGTCGGCAGATTTAATGGCACGCAAGGAACTCCTGCGGAACTAACTTCCGGCACCTTGGCGTGTCTGAAAATGGTAAAAGTTGTTAGTGGGACGTAAAGCCAATAAAATTATTATTCTTTCTTGGCCCTTATTATATTTTTCTAGCCCGATTTCCCCAGCGCTTTAAAACGAGGATGTAAGGGGTGTTTATTTCCTGTTTGGGGCCATAACCATAGAAGTAAAGAACCCCATTGTTCGTTATTGGCTTTACGACCCACTAGCTACTTTTTCGGTTTTCGGCATCGTTTTCTTTAATAGCCCATCTTCTTCTTCGTCTTAATCTGCTTACCCTCCAGGGTCGGTTTTTCCCTCGGACTCAGCGAGGGATCCTACCTCCACCGCCTCAAGGGCAGTATCCTGGAGCTTCAGGCTCTGGGATACAACTGGGGAGGATGACCAGTACCTTGCCCACGCGGCCTTTCCTGTTATGCTGAACAGGGGCCCTGCGGGAGGATGGGAAGATTGGAAGGGATAGACAAGGAAGAGGGAAGGAAGCGGCCGTGCCCGTAAGTTAGGTACCATCACGGCAATAGCCTGGAGGAGAAGTGGGCAACCACGGAAAACCACTTCGAGGATGACTGAGGTGGGAATCCAACCCACCTCTACTCAGTTGACATCCAGAGGCTGCGTGGACCCCGTTCCAGCCCTCGCACCACTTTTCAAATTTCATGGCAGAGCCGGGAATCGAACCCGGACCTCCGGGGGTGGCAGCTAATCACACTAACCACTCCACAACAGAGGCGGACTAATTGCCAATCAATTAATAAATTGATGGTTTCATAACGTAATGCTTACGCACGTAAAATCGGTATAAACTGTATACCTCAACAGTAAACTATGTAGACCCTGTCTAGGCGGATATTCTGAGCCTTTCGCCAGTCAAATGCGAGCGGCCGTCCACTGTGCTATTCATGAAAAACAAAACGGAACCTATTACGAATTTTTTACCTGCATATGTCGACGTCGTTTACGTGGAGGTGTCTCCCCCTCATTTGGAATGGTGTCATTCGACGAAGAACGAATATTATGAATTTTTAAGTATCTTATCATCGTCGATGTATTTTTACTATCGTTTTAATATTTTATCACATCGAGTGCATTTTACTCGTTTGTCTGGAAGCTCTTCAAAGTAGTCCCAAGTCCATGACCTTTTTCTACCGGCCATTGTCTGCTCTGTCTGAAGTAATAACAAATTCGTCTATTATAATAATGTATTTTCTTTCTTTCTTAATCTGCATACCCTCCAGGGTCGGTTTTTCCCTCGAACTCAGCTAGGGATCCCACCTCTACCGCCTCAAGGGCAGTGTCCGGGAGCTTCAGACTCTGGGTCGGGGGATACAACTGGGGAGGATGAGCAGTACCTCGCCCAGGCGGCCTCACCTGCGTAGCCTTAAGTTAAGTACCATCCCGGCATTTGCCTAGAGAAGAAGTGGGAAACCACGGAAACCCACTTCCAGGATGGCTGAGGTGGGAATGGAACCCACCTCTACTCAGTTGACCTCCCGAGACTGAGTGGACCCTGTTCCAGCCCTCGTGCCACTTTTCAAATTTAGTGGCAGAGCCGGGAATCGAACCCGGGCCTCCGGGGGTGGCAGCTAATCACACTAACCACTACACCACAGAGGCGGACATAATAATGTATTATTGGGAGATAGTGTGTTCGAGCCCCACCGTCGGCAGCCCTGAAGATGGTTTTCCGTGGTTTCCCATTTTCACACCAGGCAAATGCTGGGGCTGTATCTTAATTAATGCTACGCCCGCTTCCTTCCCAGTCCTAGCCCTTTCCTGTCCCATCGTCGCCATAAGACCTATCTGTGTCGGTGCGACGTAAAGCCAATAGCAAATAAAATAATAATGTATTACTAATTATTAATGAGAAAATAATAGCTCGTAGCATACGAAAAACATGTTAACTATCGGTACTTGAAAGTAATGATTAACAACATTAAGCCTGCAAAACACGACAAAGTTATACAGAAACGTGTTTCTGAAGAGCGGACAAAATGTAAAATGCAAAGGTACATATTAACGAAATAAATATTACCAATCTGTTGTTCGTACTGCCAGAAAGACTTAAACAAATACTCTTTCCGTTCACTAAGAACGTTGTGTTCACCACCCCCCACACATAAATATACTGAGTGTACCTGGTAGTAATCTAATAGGACGAATTTTCCGTCCGCGCTCCGCTTAGTCGATGTGTGGTGTCGCCTGACAGTTCGAACAGGTTCGATACGGCATCGAGCCTACGTAGCGTATCGGGCCGACTCGAGCCTGCTCGAACTTCCGTATCATTCGCCCATCACTATTCAGATCAATTCAAGCTATCGGTGAATGCAGTGGTAGTGACGTGAGCCAGACGCTTTGTGTGTACAATAGATGTCAATACGAAGTACGTACCGTTTACATATTGTTCTTGCAGTGATAAAGTGCCATTGAAGAAATGGGAAGAGTGAACAATATTGATGATGATCAGAGGAGGGCCATTTATGAGCATTTACTTCGTGTAAGTAATAATAGCATCTTGCAAAGAGGTGTAATAAAGGAAGGTGCTGTGAAATTTGCCGTTCATAGACGGTCCACAGAGCGCATATGGAAACAACGTGAGAACTCCATATTGAATGACAACGTTGTTGCTGATGGCTCCGCTAGAATGAAAAGGAGAGTCGGTAGAAAGAAGAAATGCATAGATCAGTATAGACTTAAAAACATTCCATTGCGTCAAAGAAAGACTATCAGATCTGTAGCTGTCGCTTTGGGTATGGCAAAATCAACACGCAGAATCCAAGAAAAAGCTGTTCGACGACATTCAACAAGACTAAAACCAACACTGAACTTCACAGGAGAACAGAAGCGTTTGCAGTTTTGTTTGTCAATGTTGGATACAGCAATTTCGATAAGCAGAGCAAGATTTCAGGACATGTTCGATCGGATTCATATTGATGAAAAATGGTTTTACATGACTGCAGAAAAAGGACGATTTTACCTTGCTGCTGAAGAACCCTATCCACATCGAACCTGTCAGAAGAAACGCTTCATTACCAAGGTGATGTTTCTAGCAGCAGTGGCACGTCCCCGTCCTGATTCAATGCGTAAGCAGTACTTTGATGGTAAAGTTGGGGTATTTCCATTCATCGTCCAGGAACCAGCAAAACGCAGTAGCAAAAATAGGCCTAGGAGGACACTGGTTACGAAACCTATCCAATCCGTTACACAGGACGAATACAGAAAGATGTTCATCGAGAAAGTTCTTCCTGCTATCCAGTTAATATGGCCTTCATGGACAGCATCAAAACCCATCTACATACAACAGGATAATGCAAAACCGCAATCCGTCTGATCCTGAGTTTAAAGCTGCCGCTTCTAATACTGGTTTAACAATACAATTGTATTGTCCGCCTTCAAATAGCCCAGATATGAATGTCCTAGATCTCGGCTTCTTCCATGCCATACAGCCTCTCCAATATCAAGAGGCAACATCCACAGTAGATGAACTTCTTACTGTTGTTGAAAAAGCCTTCAACGACCTTCCTGCTGAGACACTGAATAATGTTTTCCTGACCCTGCAACAAGTTATGGTTGAATGCATGAAGGTTCATGGAAAGAACTGTTACAACTTGCCTCACATGGGGAAACAGAAAATGCAACGACAGGGGTGTATACCTCTTGTTCTACAGTGTGATTCCGATATTGTCATATCAGCTCGTGCTGCCTTAAAACGTGTTGATTGATCAGGTGCAGTTGTGAGTACTATCAATAGCATCGGCTTGATGTGGTATATTCCTTTCTGTATTGTTTATTGTCAATAAATTACTTGCGAAAGAAATGCGACTATTATTTTGGGACAGAGGAAGTATATAAAACCAACAAAACAAAAAGAGTGCGAAAACGAATACAGAAGTTGCAATGAAACGCTGTGTCGCCGAGTCTTCACTGACTGTCTGTCTGTCAAGTTTCCGTAAACATATACAGTAAGTAGCTGCACTCAGTATT